>NC_136261.1:134771396-135207458 GCF_964187855.1 Myxine glutinosa
GGGGACGACAGACCACAGACAGATAAGGACGCACCACATTCACAACCACACGACGATTCTTTTTCGTTAATTCATTCCTGTGTCTTGTTTCTGAAGTGAGGTGTGTGGGATCCCAATATAGGATTTAGTTTAATTGATTGCCGTCGCGTTTCATTGTATCGGGTCCGTGAATAAATCTCTATTTTTGTACATTAAATCTTGTGGTTGTTCGGTTCATTAATTCCCTGCAGGATCGAAGCCGCAGTCGGCGCGCTCCAGGTAAGCGCCTTTGCCGCAGCTTTCCACTTCCCTTCCTCTTCCCGCGCTACATAAGCCGAATCCGTGTTTGGTCGTCGCCTCAAGTAATTCTGTTCTGATCCATCCGTGAGCCCTGGTATTAACCGAAGGGTCTGCGCGACAATATATATATATATACACAAAGAATTAAGTTAAGCACCCCCCCCCGTTTTTTTACAACCTCGCACATTACAAGTTTGTTGTCGTCAAAACAGTGTAATATACCCATGATATTGCTATATTTTCTGGAGAAGTGATATTATGGTCACATAAAAACATAACAATCATGCCGTTTTCATTATTTTATTCTGAATAATTTAAGGTGAAATTTTTTGGGAATTTTAGGCATATTTTCACCTCAATTTAAGTATGGAGCTATAGGTCCATCACGGACAGTGTGGATGACGTATATGTTTTCTAACGTACAGTCATTGTTCTGAGAAGACCTCTAGCGATCTTTGCGTCAATAACGTGTGTAGGACCCACGTGATCGGATCACTACTCAACCCAACTCAACCCTACGAGTGCACTCATCTGCATTTCATCAATGGATAATTGCTAATGTCATACCAATCATTATTTGATCTCACATACCTTAGAATATATGCCAATGTATACATATACACAAAGAATATATATTAGGGGGTGCTTACCTTAATTCGTTGTGTAGGGGTGCTTAACTTAATTCTTTGTGTATATATATATATATATATATATATATATATATATATGACTCCATGGCAAGATCTCCAACCTCTAATTGAACAAACAATGACTCAACGTTTCGATTAACAACATGTGAAGCCACACGCCTCTGTTAATCTTCCTCAAGAGTGATAAAATCATCTCAACATCCCCTTATATGCAAAGTGGGCGGGGTATATGCAAAGTGGGGTGGGCAAAGCTGGACAGCCAATGAAACCGTATCACACCGCTCTCGTGAACGGAGACGTTATTGACCAAATTCAAAAATCAACCGCATATTAACGGCTTAAAATAATCATGTAAGCAATGCTGGATTATAACTCGTGTTTAGAAAATCAGGAACAATCATTACATTTCATTAAAAGTTAAACTTGTAAACAATTAAATTGTAAATTAAATTAAAACTGTAAATATATTAAAGCAAAAAAATTTTTTTAAAGATAAAATCAAATTGCCATAATATCAAGATCATCACATGTGGCCCTATGCGGTAAAGGGGAATGCGGGAAGGAGGGGGATTATAGGGGGGGATAAAATGGGGGGGGGACCAGAGTCCCCCCCTGTAACCCCCCTCCTTCCCGCATTCCCCTTTACCGCATAGGGCCACATGTGATGATCTTGATATTATGGCAATTTTATTTTATCTTAAAAAAAATTTTTTTTTGCTTTCATATATTTACAGTTTTAATTTAATTTACAATTTAATTGTTTACAAGTTTAACTTTTAATTAAATGTAATGATTGTTCCTGATTTTCTAAACACGAGTTATAATCCAGCATTGCTTACAGGATTATTTAAAGCCGTTAATATGCGGTTGATTTTTGAATTTGGTCAATAACGTCTCCGTTCACGAGAGCGGTGTGATACGGTTTCATTGGCTGTCCAACTTTGCCCACCCCACTTTGCATATACCCCACCCACTTTGCATATAAGGGGATGATGAGATGATTTTATCACTCTTGAGGAAGATTAACGGAGGCGTGTGGCTTCACATGTTGTTAATCGAAACGTTGTCATTGTTTGTTCAATTAAAGGTTGGAGATCGTACCATGGAGTCATTTGGATTTACTCCCAACCGCAAATCTTTGCATATATATATGTATATATATAGATATATATATATATATATATATATATATATATATATATATATATATATATATATATATATATATATATATATATATATATATATACATATATAGTGTTGTGGATTTGAGAATGGTGTTGTAGTTTTTATCGTCATTGTAAGTGTAATGAAATTGTTGTAAATATCACCCTCCTTCCTCCATTTGTTGTGTATAAAGGTCAAAGGTCGTTCCCGTAGTTATTCCATATACAATCACGTAGCAAATCATAGATCTCCCTGTTCAGTAGTTATCTCCTTATTATGTGTATTAGATTAAGGCTTTGTCTTCCATTAATGGACACTCCATTGCACCGAATTCAAATAAGGTAGATTCCCTTCCAAATCCCCTTTTGTCATCAATTGCCAACTGCATTGGGCGGTTTTCCGCGTGCGGTTTTCTGCATTCGCCGCTGCTGCTTCATGGTTTTTGCCGCAAAACCTCCATTACGCACGCGGTCAAGTTGGGAAACAAAGGCGTGTCTCCACCTCGTCATCGGAGGGTGGGGCCTGGAGAGCCCCTACAACCAACCAAGCACGAGGGGTTTGGCTTGAGAGGGCGGAGGAAGAGCGATCGGGGAGGTTCGAAAAGGTTAGAGGGTGTGGCCGATATAACCCGCAGCGGGACGCCGCCCACCTCAGATGAGTCCTGGGAAAGCACGCGACGTCCCCACGACGGCACGAAGAGACAATTGAGGAAAGAGAGAGAGACGTGAGGGGGTGCCTGTATTGCGGCAATAGGCCGAGACCCTCTAGGCCCTATTGCCGGTCGGTGAGACGCGAAGCGGAGCTGTGTTTGCCGGGTTTTCGCCTCGACCCCAAAGCGTGGATCGGAGCGCGCGCTTGGAGCCGGACCTCGACGCCACCATCTACCTGGACCCTCCTCTGCCGTCCCAAACCATTCCTGGCCTTCCATCCTTTTGTGTACGTGAGTATGTTTTGTGTGTTCTGTCCTGGGTTATAAGTAAGTCTGTATAAGCTAGAAATTGCACTGTGTCCTTCTGGTCCGTCCCTCTTTCTGTCTTTATTTTCGTATCCTTCCTTCTCCTTGGTTACTTTTGACTTGTACATAATTAGTTAGTAATAAATTATATTTGTTCCTCCTTACTCTGCCTTCTTTCCTTTACATCCGTTTTGTCCTTGTCTTTTCCCAATTGAATACCTGTGGCACGATTTGGCCAACGTTTCGGAATCGGGTTAGTGAATGCTAAGGACTCGAACTTCGGGTTGCTAAAAACCGCTCGGCAACTGGACCATCTAAAACCGGGGTTCGAGCGGGAGTCCCTCCCTTGCTTCGCAGTCAGGAGTGGCACTCAGGTCCTTGGGACTTTTTGTAGACCAAATACCCTGGCTGCTCCCGACCGGAAGGAGCGTTGGGACCCCCAGGACTCATGTCGGTCAGTCGCGGACAAGGGGATTAATCCCCCCCATCTTAAGGGGGAAAGGCCGACGTAGAGATCCGTAACAATTGGTGCCAGGAGTGGGATTGCACAGGTGTGCAAGTGAACAGGTGTATGAGTGAGTAATGGTGATTGAGTGTTGTGTTGAGCAAATGGTCCTGGAGGAAGGAGGGTGCAGGAGGCACCAGGTGTGATGGCACAGGTGTGCAAATACAGGTGTATGGAGAATGGTTGTGTGGAATACATGGAGTATGGAATATATGGAGTATGGAATGGATGGTCGTGGAGTGAGTATGGTGGAAACTGTGGAGTGGAGTGGATGGTGTGAAGGTGTGGATGGGGGAAAGGAGGATGGACCCCATCACGAATAGCCGGGGAGGGTAGTTTAAGCGTTAGGTAGAGGGTACAGGTAAATTGTGGTTGGATATTAGCATCTGTGGTGCGTGTGGAAGAATGGTGTTTGGATGGGTGCATTAGTGACGTGGAAATGGCTGGGCGTGTGGCCTGTTAGTGTGTGTAGTTGAATGGGCACTCCACCACTGTGAGGATGTCGGCCAGGTGAGGCCGCAGGTGGGCTCTGGGAGCCGTTAGAGTTGTGGATGGGGCCCGAGGATCCAAAGGACGGACCCGGGTAGCCCAGTGCCAGAAGGCACCGAGTGGGGAGAGCGCCAGAGGGCCTTCCCCAGTTAGGTAGGTTAGGGTGAGGAGCAGGTAAGCTCGGAGGCAACTGCAGTGGTGGAGGTGTGCAGGTGGGTAGACCTGCTGGGAGAGCCACACGACCCAGTCCTGAAATTGTGCAAGGGCACAGGGAGTTGAATCGGGGGAGTGAGACCCCAAATTGATGAAGCACCACAGTTTGGTCAATGGGAATTTGGTTCTTAAAACCGCATAGAGTAAGTTGGCCAATGGTTTGGCAGGGAAAGACCCCGGGTAGTGTAAAGTGTATTAAAGTCATTTAGGAAGTGGTTAGGATTAAGAATCTCCTCGCACCATCTACATCCACTCACCTGCGGTGACAGAACTCCACACATGCCATGTTTTTATTATTTTGTTGTGCAAATGTTTGGATTGTGAGATGCATCGTGACGTGGGTGTGACATTGTGCTTTGTTGTTCCATCTCTCCCTCCTTATGAGGATTAATGATGAATTGGGTGATGGCAAATTTTGGTTAGAGGGATTGTGGGGACGAATTTGTTATTAGGGGAAATATGGGGAAGCCGTGACGGTAGCGACGAATTTGTAAATGTGTTAGATTTTTTTTGTACATATGGGGTAAGGGCAAGGGTAGAGTAGGTAACAGGGGGGGTGACGTACGGTAGGGACGAGCTTTCTCACTTCGATCTCCGTACGCACCTCGTCTTGCATTGCCTTGTTGATGTGTACCCTTGTGACCTTACCCCTCGCTCACCTGTCTTCTCCCCCCCCCCCCCTTGTCTCCCACCCGAGGACTGTGCGCCACTGGGCGCCGAGGGGAGCGTGCGGGAGTCCGCCATTGTGTGCCCGAAACTCCCGCAACCAGCTGTCTGCATCGATGCACCACGTATGGACCACATGTCTGTGGCTGAGCACCACTTATGGACCCCACGGGTTGGGGCATGGCCTCTCTGCTGGAACCGGCCTTGATGGCCCGAGATCTTGCTGGCGGACCTTGGTAACATGGCACCTGTGCCATACAGGTGAACCACACATCGTCGGCCCTGTGGGCCAGAAATAAAAAGAACAGTGGACACGTTTTGTGCATGTCATTTTATTATGTCCAAATAGGCCGCCAGCAAAGAAGAAAGACAACATCTGGAAGAACGACAATGGCCAGCAGAGGGAGCCGAAGAGGAAGACCGGCACCAGGGGTTTGTTGGGTTTTTTTGTTTTTGAACTGTGGTGACTGTGCACCGATTGGTGCTTGATCGTGCTTTGGTGCGTTTTGGTGCTTTCTGGTGCGTCGATGCAGCACAGACTGTCCCCCCCCCCCCCCCCAAAAGAACAATCGCAGGTCCTGGGTTGCATTTTGTAAATACAAGTAGCGTCATTGTAAATAATGCGCCCCCACCGTAAGTGTTTAGTTTGAAGACAATTCCGCAATTCGGTTAGCTGTGGGCATAAATCTGTTAGATAGGGTGCAATGCAGCAGCGGGACATATTTATTTGTGTTTTAAAACTGTCACACTCAGGGTCAGGTTAAATGTAGAGGGAACTACACCTACGTGCCACACTAAAGGTAAAAGTTTAATAGGCCCGGGACGTGCCTAAGAGGAGGAGGGTGCAGTGTTGTGGATTTGAGAATGGTGTTGTAGTTTTTATTGTCGTTGTAAGTGTAATGAAATTGTTGTAAATATCACCCTCCTTCCTCCATTTGTTGTGTATAAAGGTCAAAGGTCGTTCCCGTAGCTATTCCATATACAATCCCGTAGCAAATCATAGATCTCCCTGTTCAGTAGTTATCTCCTTATTATGTGTATTAGATTAAGGCTTTGTCTTCCATTAATTGACACTCCATTGCACCGAATTCAAATAAGGTAGATTCCCTTCCAATTCCCCTTTTGTCATCAATTGCCAACTGCATTGGGTGGTTTTCCGCGTGCGGTTTTCTGCATTCGCCGCTGCTGCTTTATGGTTTTCGCCACAAAACCTCCATTACGCACGCGGTGAAGTTGGGAAAGAAAGGCGTGTCTCCACCTCGTCATCGGAGGGTGGGGCCAGGAGAGCCCCTACAACCAACCAAGCACGAGGGGTTTGGCTTGAGAGGGCGGAGGAAGAGCGATCGGGGAGGTTCAAAAAGGTTAGAGGGTGTGGCCGATATAACCCGCAGCGGGACGCCCCCCACCTCAGATGAGTCCTGGGAAAGCACGCGACGTCCCCACGGCGGCACGAAGAGACGATTGAGGAAAGAGAGAGACGTGAGGGGGTGCCTGTATTGCGGCAATAGGCCGAGACCCTCTAGGCCCTATTGCCGGTCGGTGAGACGCGAAGCGGAGCTGTGTTTGCCGGGTTTTCGCCTCGACCCCAAAGCCTGGATCGGAGCGCGCGCTTGGAGCCGGACCTCGACGCCACCATCTACCTGGACCCTCCTCTGCCGTCCCAAACCATTCCTGTCCTTCCATCCTTTTGTGTACGTGAGTTTGTTTTGTGTGTTCTGTCCTGGGTTATAAGTAAGTCTGTATAAGCTAGAAATTGCACTGTGTCCTTCTGGTCCGTCCCTCTTTCTGTCTTTATTTTCGTATCCTTCCTTCTCCTTGGTTACTTTTGACTTGTACATAATTAGTTAGTAATAAATTATATTTGTTCCTCCTTACTCTGCCTTCTTTCCTTTACATCCGTTTCGTCCTTGTCTTTTCCCAATTGAATACCTGTGGCACGATTTGGCCAACGTTTCAGAATCGGGTTAGTGAATGCTAATGACTCGAACTTCGGGTTGCTAAAAACCGCTCGGCAACTAGACCATCTAAAACCGGGGTTCGAGCGGGAGTCCCTCCCTTGCTTCGCGGTCAGGAGTGGCACTCAGGTCCTTGGGACTTTTTGTAGACCAAATACCCTGGCTGCTCCCGACCGGAAGGAGCGTTGGGACCCCCAGGACTCACGTCGGTCAGTCGCGGACAAGGGGATTAATCCCCCCTTCTTAAGGGGGAAAGGCCGACGTAGAGATCCGTAACAATATACACATATATACATATATATATATATATATATATATATATATATATATATATATATATATATATATATATATATATATATATATATATATATATACACACACACACACACATAGACATATATACACACACACACACACATCTCCTTTTTTCATTTCTGTTCCTCACAATTCTCTCTCTCTTATTCACACACACACACACACACACACACACACACACACACACACACACACACACACATACACATACATCCACACATATGCACATATGCACATATGCACATATACTACCGGTCAAAAGTTTTAGAACACCTAAATTTTTCCAGTTTTTATTGAAATTTACGCAGTTTAATGTCTCAATGTACTCTGAAATTAAGCATAGAACAAATAAACAATTGGAGATAAAAAACAAGAAATCATAGAATCATTTTGTTTAACAAAATTTAATTTAAATTTTCGACTCAGCAAAGTAGCCCCCTTTTGCAGATATAACCGCCAAACACACTCGTGGCATTCTTTCTGCAATGGAAATCAAATATTGTTCGGGAAGTTCTTCCCAACACTGTTGCAGAAGTTCCCACAAATGTGTTGCACTTGTAGGTTGCCTTGCTTTCACCCTTCTGTACAGTTCATCCCAAACCAGCTCGATGGGGTTTAAGTCTGGAGACTGTGCTGGCCATTCCTTGATTTGAAGCCTACCGTCTTGTTCTTTTCCTCGAAGGTAATTTTGACATAGCCTGGAGGTGTGTTTAGGGTCATGATCTTGCTGTAGGATGAACCCCTGACCAATTAGGCGTATACCAGAGGGCATTGCATGGCGCTGCAAAATGCTGTGGTAGCCCTTTTGGTTCAGGGTGCCAGTCACTCTGTGCAAGTTGCCGACTCTTGATCCAGCAAAAGAGCCCCAGACCATCACGCTTCCTCCTCCATGTTTGACAGTTGGTGTCGCACACTGAGGAACCATCCTTTCGCCTACTGGACGACGTACAAAAACCCTGTGTGATAAACCAAATATTTCAAATTTTTATTCATCGGTCCATAAGACCTTCTTCCAGTCTTCAGTAGTCCACTGGCGGTGCTTCATGGCCCAGGCAAGCCTCTTTTTCTTATTTTGCCATCTCAGCAATGACTTTCTTAATGCCACTCAACCTGTCAAACCTGCAGCTCGAAGTCTTCTCTTCACAGTTGAAACTGAGACTTGCTTACTTCGACCAGTTTTAAGCTGTTGTCCTGTGAGCCGCCTATCATGCAAGCTGTTGACTCTCAGAAACTTGTCTTCTGATTCTGTTGTGGCTTTCGGTCTGCCAGACCTCGTCCTGTCAGAGTTTCCTCCAGTTTCCAATATACTACTTCCTGCAGTGCAATATTGTTCAAATAATGCTTCAGAGGGTGTAATAACAGTCTGTTCCAATACTGCTTTTATACATACAGGGGGTTTGTAATCAAGTAATCAGCAGAGGTTGGGACACATGTAGGAATTGTTTGCATCAACTTTCAAGGCTTAATTTATTTACATTGCTGCAGACAGCTGTAAGTTGTTAACCCATTACTTGTTCCCTGAAGAAGGCCTTTTTATTTTACAATATAACTGTGCAATTTACATTATATTCCCGTTTTTGCTAACCTAAACCTTTTTTTTAACCTCGAGCAATTTACTGCTTACCTTTGTACCATTTCAGGTTATTCACTGGACATTAAACTGCATAAATTTCAATAAAAACTGGAAAAATTGAGGTGTTCTAAAGCTTTTGACCAGTAGTGTATATTTACACACACACACACACACACACACACACACACACACACACACACACACACACACACACACACACACACACACACACACACACACACACACACACACACACACACACACACGCACACAAAAAAGCATCCTGTTCAAGTCTGCGTAGACGTTCATCGACCGTGTCGTTCATTTTGGAAATGGGAGTTTCCACGCAACGCATGAATTTTCACGATCCCCAAGAGGAAGAGGAGGAAGAGGGAGTGTCGGCACATAATCATCAAATGGCAAGTAAATGACATTTGTAAAATTAAAGATTTTAAATGAACTTATTTAAAGTGGATGTGCACATAACTTATCAAATAAGAACGAAGAAATATCTCTTGGTAATTTACTGTCTGTGTCATGTTGGGCGGTGTAAGATATATGGCGTCGTGAAAAGCCGCAATTATTTAATATATCTCGGCAATTTCCCGAATTTCTAAAATGTCTCAGTAAATTTCCCGTGTGTGCGTTTATGTTCTCCATTATTGCTGAAACCGAGTCTAAAACCATGATTAATTTTCACGATCCCCAAGAGGAAGAGGAAGTGTCAGCACGTAATCATCAAATGGCAAGTAAATATCAATTGTAAAATTAAAGATTTCAAATAAACTTAATTCAAAGTGTATGTGCACCTAACTTATCAAATAAGAAGGAAGAAATATCTCTTCGCAATTTCCTGTCTGTGTCATCTTGGGAGGTGTAAGATATATCGAGTCGTGAAAAGCTGCGATTATTTAATATGTCGGCATTTTCCCGTCTGGGTCATCTTGGGGGGTGTAAGATATATCGAGTCGTGAAAAGCTGCGATTATTTAATATGATGGCATTTTCCCGTCTGTGTCATCTTGTGCAGTGTAAGATATATCGCGTCGTGAAAAGCCGCGATTATTTAATATATCTCGGCAATTTCCCGAATTTCTAAAATGTCTCAGCAAATTTCCCGTGTGTGCATTTATGTTCTCAATTATTGCTGAAACCGAGTCTAAAATCATCATAAATTTTCACGATCCCCAAGAGGAAGAGGAAGTGTCGGCACGTAATCATCAAATGGCAAGTAAATATCAATTGTAAAATTAAAGATTTCAAATAAACTTAATTTAAACTGTATTTGAACATAACTTATCAAATAAGAAGGAAGAAATATCTCTTCGCAATTTCCTGTCTGTGTCATCTTGGGCGGTGTAAGATATATCGAGTCGTGAAAAGCTGCGATTATTTAATATGTCGGCATTTTCCCGTCTGGGTCATCTTGGGCGGTGTAAGATATATCGCGTCGTGAAAAGCCGTGATTATTTAATATATCTCAGCATTTTCCCGAATTTCTAAAATGTCTCAGCAAATTTCCCGTGTGTGCGTTTATGCTCTCAATTATTGCTGAAACCGAGTCTAAAACCATCGATAAAAATGAAATCAGATGATGAGCTAGATTGGAGATAAAGGCATGAGAGAGTGTCAATGGTCTTTATGTTATAAGCCTTTGAAAATGCATTTCGTTCTATAAACGGAAGCATTCATCTGATTTCATTCCCGTTTTTTTTCAACCGAGTCTAAAACCATGTTAGCGACTGTGCAAAATGAAATGAGATATCGAATTAGAGTTCAAATAAAATTGTGAGAGAGAGCAAGACACCACGGGCCTAACAAAACAGGCCTCAAAGCTATGCGAGGAAAGAAAATGGTGGATATTTGTTTTTGAAGCCCCTCCCAGACCGGGTGTAGACACACCCCCGGACAGACATATCACCTACAGAGAATATAATATAGATAATTACGAACAAAAAGACGAATTGTCGGGTGTGACTGATCTAATTTTTTTGCTTTATTTTGCTTTTGCCTTGGTCTGGCGAACTGAAAAGTGATCCCTACCTCGACAATCAGCTGAACAGACCAGATAGGCTCTCATATGTAGCCTCACCGAGTTTTTAAAGAAGATACTCTAACTTTAGTTTTGTATGTAGCAGATGGGAGCGACATTTTTTTCTGCACCATCCCTACATAGAGAGTACTCGCGTACTCTAATAAATAAATAGAGTAATACCACCCATTATGTCGTCACACAATTATAGCAATACCCGACTTGCGTCGCCTCAACTCACACTTACGTTGCTTTATAAGCCATACCTTTTATTCTGGACGTTTTCAGAACTTACAAGACTGAAACAAATGCAATAATACATCGCAAAGTACCAAATTGGGAGATCGCAAAATCGCCGACAGAACTACTGTACGTTTGTGTACTTGAATATACATGTCCAATAAATCCATTCAGCTGTTCTCAAATATCACATTATTACCTGACATTCCCTTTGAGCTCACCAAAATCACAAAATCACTTAATTTCTCACATTTGATGCCAAAATATAAACAGTTCATCTTTGCATCATTATATACACGTACGTATACCAAGTTTGGGCAAAATCCCATCACCGATTCACAAGTAAGAACAGTGACAGATTTATTATTTAACGGGACCTCTGACCTTTGACATCGTGACCCCAAAATCGAATCATTTCATCTTTAACTCACTACACATACCTGCACCAAGTTTGACTATGATCCCTTCAGCCCTTGTAAAGTTAATGCGGTAATGAAATCCCATCACGGACGGATGCACGGACGTACGGATGGTCATACATGTGACATGAAAAAACCAAAGAAGTACAACCGGACGGACAACGTGAAAACATCATGCCTCCGGCAACTTCGTCGGCGGACGCATAAAAATTGTTTTGATTTACGTCGTTTTGATAATTGTCGCACATTTCAGGAACGCATTCCCGACGCAAACCGAGCAATTACTGGAAAAAAGGTAATCGAATGTCTTTCTTACCATGCCCGGCACCGCATCGTACTTTTTAGACTCATCATTGAAAGTACTGTCATCACTGCAAGTTCCCTCATCACCATGGCAAGTTATCCAATCACTGGAAGGACTCTCATCACTGGGAATACTCTCATCATTGGAAGTACTCTCATCATATTCAGCACGACGGAGAGAAGATCCTGGAAAGAAGAGGCAAAATGAACATAAAACAGACTAGATATTGTTGCAGAAAAATATCAATGGACAGAATATCTCCGTGTTCAGATGTGTGTGCATTGTGGAAATGAGACATCAATTTCATAAATTAGTCTTTGTCTTCTTCTTTGCCAGCTCGGTGTTCATATACCATATCCCTTCGTAAGAGGTCAAGGGCTCAGAACATGCAGAATTGACCCAAGTCTTTCAGGAACTGGTTGGCGAGGCCTGACATGATTGCGGTGGGTAAAGGCAGGAATTTGTAATTTGCTCAGAGTGCCGGCGTTGACTTGCCAACTCTTCTTGAAATACACCGAGAGATGTTTAATGTCTCCAAACTAATGCTACCAGACAGAATAAATACCCAGCACAAGGTCCATCAGTGGGACCACACATTTGTGACCAAACACACAACCTGTGAAGCACCATTTGATTTTATGGAACGGATGGAATCGCCAGGAAGGACATTGATCGGGCCATGCTTTCCACAGTTGGAAGCGAGGGGAAGCAGACATTTCTGGCATCAACCCTTCGTCGGACCAAAAAAGACAAAAACGGTCCGACACAGGGCCTCACGAGCAAGACTAGCTCTTTACTCGACAGTGCATGGTCAGTATGAGAAACAAAGCAGACTGCACAGTTCGGAGGTAATTTCACTACGTCTGTACAGCCCTGTTGGACACAGTACAATTTATAAATGGGGGATTCTCTCCAGGAAAAGGATACAGGAAAAATGGTGGAAAAAGCACACACAAATGCATCTGAATCAGTGTTGAACAACAACAAAAAGGCAAATTTACGTTTGTGGATGGATATTAATGGGATTTATATTTTAGAATCAGACAAAGTAGTCTTCTTCCATGTTCATATTTAGCACAAACAAGACTGTGGAGTAGCAAGCATCATTGGCTGAGAAGGCGGACGTACCGCTGATGCAGTGCCCTCTGCTGGTTATGGCAGGAATTTAGAATTTGCACAGGGTGCCAGTGATAGCTCCCCCTGTGTTTGCCAAGGGCACCATGTGATCTTTAACACTCACCACCTCATGCCGGCAGACGGGACACCCAGTTTAACCACCATCTCACATCATCCATCCTCCTGACCATGATCTTTATGAACCGCATTACCATTCCCAACCCAAACCTATAACTTGCTTCCTTTCAGCGTTTCCTCCACCTCACTGATCATGTCGTTTTATATTTTCATTCAAATCGATTTGCTCTCTCTCCATCATCTGGTACCATCTGCAATCCAGAGGTTGCCTCTTACAGAACGCCATTCAAATGTTTATTCAGCAGCTGCATCTTTAACTTCCTCATCTATTACATCATCTTGTCTGTCCATTTTAATCCTTGCCTTCCTCCTCTTCCATCAATATAACCAATCAGTATTGTTTTGTGTTGGTTGAGGTGATGCTCAGCTTGGCCAAATATTACACATTAGATGCCTCTGCACTATAGTTACACCTGTGACCGACTGAAGCTGCTAAAACACCATCATGGCGTTACAGGAGGATCAAAACAAAAAGTTTGGAGCATTCACGGGAAAGATTACTGTGATGAGAGGAAGTTGTTTGTGTCTGTCATGAGGAACAAACAGCCACCACCAGCAAATTAAAAAAAAATACAAATCAACAACAAACATTTTCAGGTCTCTCTTGTTGACCTCGCCTGAGGAGAGGTTATTGCATTTGAGTCCGTTTGTTTGTTACTTGGCAAAGAAAAAAAAAATTCAAGTCTGTTGAACACTCCGGTTTGTGCGTGTGTTTGTGTGTTTGTTGGTCCGCTCACTTGTACTTGCCTACAGGTCACAATTTTAAAGCGATCCTCACGAAACTTCATCAAATGGTAGAGTTCGTGGTCCACCAAATTCCTATATATTTTTGAGGTGAAAAGGTCAAAAGGTCAACATAGGCCAAAGGTCAACCACTTTTATTCAAAATTCAAAAATCCTCAATTTTCATCCGATTGACTTGACATTTGAATAGGATTTTCATATCAGCCAATGAATTCAACCAACAACTAATTTGGAGATCAACATCGGCCAAAAGGTCAACATAGGCCAAAAGGTCAACCACTTTTTTCAAATTTCTAAAATCCTCAATTTTCATCCGATTGACTTGAAATTTGAATGGGATTTTCATTTCCGTGAACTGAATTCGACCACCAACTATTTTTGAGTTCACTATAAGCCAAAAGGTCAGCACAGGCCAAAGGTCAACACTTTTTTCAAATTTCAAAAATCCTCAATTTTCATATTTTCATCCAATTGACTTGAAATGTGAATGGGATTTACATATCACCCAACTGAATTCAACCACCAACTATTTTTCAGATCAACATAGGCCAAAAGGTCAACATAGGCCAAAGGTCAACCACTTTTTTTCAAATATCTAAAATCCTCAATTTTCATCCGATTGACTTGAAATTTGAATCGGATTTTCACATCAGCTAACTGAATTCAACCACCAACTATTTTTGAGATCAGCATACTTAGGCCAAAAGGTCAACAAAGGCCAAAAGTCGACCACCTTTTTCAAATTACTAAAATCTTCAATTTCATCCAATTGACTTGAAATTTGGAAAGGATTTTAATATCAGCTTACTGAAACCAACCACCAACTATTTTTGAGGTCAACCAAGGCCAAATTTCTAAAATTGTCAATTTTCATCAGATTAACTTGCACTTTGAAGACGATTTGTATGTCAAGTTACTGAATTCAACCACGAATTATTTTTGAGGTCAAAAAGATGCTCTACTGAGTGCCATTCTACTTCGTTCTGTTTTGCCAAGTGTCGCTCTACGAGTGATTTTTCATTACTTGGCAAAAAAAAGTTTGTTTTTGCAAGGACGTTGATCACTCCGGTTTGTGTATGTGTTTGTCAGTCCGCTCACTTATACTTGCCTACAGGTCACAATTTTAAACCAATATTCACGAAATTCACCAAATGGTACATATATTTTTGAGGTCAAAAGGTCAAAAGGTCAACATGCCAAATGTCAACCACTTTTTTTCAAATTTCTAAAATCCTCAATTTTCATCCGATTGACTTGAAATTTGAATGGGATTTACATATCGGCTAACTGAGGTATGTCAGACCATAACTTAATTATAGTGCTACCTAAGTACCGTCAGAAACTGAAGTCTGTCAAGCCGACGGTTAAGACTGTTAATCAGTGGTCTCCTGAAGCAACAGACAGGCTCAGAGACGGCCTGGATAATACAGACTGGTCTGTTTTCAAACAAGCCTGTGCGAGCCTTGATGAGTACACTGACAAAGTCACCTCCTTTATCCATTTTGTGGAAGACACATGTAATTCCAGCTAAATGAGTAACCATCTATACTCTACAGTAACAATAAGCCATGGCACAGTAGGGAGGTCAAAAACCTTGGCTAGGAGAAAAACAATGCTTTTAGGAGTGGGGACATGGATGCCTACAAAGCTGCCAAGTACACATATGAGTGTGCGGTGAAAAAGGCTAAAGCTGCATACAGCCACAAACTGGAATCTAAGCTCCATGCTAAGGACAGCAGAGGAGTGTGGCATGGCCTGCAGGAGATCACGGACTACAAACCGAGGTCCTTAGCTCCCAGCAATGACATTAGTCTTCCTGACAGCCTTAATGATTTTTATTGCCGTTTTCATGTACCTGCCCTGCACCGCCCCCCAGAGGGAACTTTCAGCAGTGGACCACCTGGACCCTCCCTTTGTGATACAGGAACACACAATCAGAGCCCTGCTGCGTAAACAGAACTGCAGGAAAGCAGCTGGCCCTGATCTAGTATCAACAGCCACCCTGAAAGAGTGTGCAAACGAGTCGAGGCCTGTCTTAACTGACATTTTCAACTGGTCTTTGAGGCTCTGTAAGGTTCCTGTATGTTTCAAATTTGCAGTGTTAATCCCTGTGCCTAAGAAATCTAATGTGTGCTGTTTCAATGATTTTATAGGCCTGTTGCACTGATCTCTGCCATTATGAAGTTATTTGAGCGGCTGATATGTAACCACCTGTCTAATGTTGTATTGGACCCCTACCAGTTGGCATACAGAGCTGGTAGGCCTGTTGATGATGCTGTCTCTCTTTGCCTACATAACATCCTGCACCACTTTGAGGCTCCTGCTACCTATGCACGTGTTCTGTTTGTTGATTATAGCTCTGCTTTCAACTATATTCTGCCTCCGAGATTGTTCGACTGCCTCCTCAACCGAGATATTAATCAATCTCTGGCCCTTTGGGTCCTTGACTTCTTGCAGAATAGAACTCGGGTGGTTAAAATCAACAACAGATACTCTAAACCCTTAAGTAGTAGCACAGGAGCACTTCAAGGATGTGTGCTGTCTCCTCTCCTGTACTCTATGTATACAAATGACTGCATCTCCCATCAGGACTCTGTCAGATTGTTCAAGTTCGCAGATGACACGACCGTTGTGGGCCTCATCTCCTCGGGTGATGAATCAGCCGACCGTGCCAAAATCTCCCTCATGGTCAACTGGTATCACAACAACAATCTACAGCTCTCCATCACAAAAACCAAAGAGATGGTTGTGGACTTCAGGAGGGGCGGGATGGAGTTTTCACCTCTGGTCATCAACAACCA
This sequence comes from Myxine glutinosa, assembly GCF_964187855.1. Lineage (NCBI taxonomy): Eukaryota > Metazoa > Chordata > Myxini > Myxiniformes > Myxinidae > Myxine > Myxine glutinosa. Next base: position 134,787,960 of record NC_136261.1, read on the forward strand.
GCTGGTGGAGCAGGTGTGCAACTTTAAGTTTCTCGGCACCACCATCTCCTCCTCTCTGAAGTGGGAGGATAACACAATCTCCATTATAAAAAGGCCCACCAGAGACTATTCTTTCTGAGGCAACTCAGGAAGTTCAGGGTATCAAGGGAGGGCATGCTCCAGTTTTATCGCGCTGTCATTGAATCCACACTTACCTTCTCAATAACTGTTTGGTTCAGCAGTATCACGGCCCAGGAAAAAAAAGGAGCTGGACATAGTCATACGTACAGCCTCCAAAATCATTGGTACTGACCTGCCCTCTCTCTCCTATATCCACGAGTCCCGAATGCAGAGGGTTGGCCTGAATATTCTTAAGGACGCTTCTCATCCAGCCAACTCCCTGTTCGAACTCCTACCCTCAGGGAAAAGACTCAGAGCTCTCAAGGTCAAAACCTCTAGGTTCAGGAACGGCACCTATGCTACTGCCATCCACATTCTGAATGCACAGTACCACTCCCATAACTACTCATGAGCTTATAATGAACTTGGAACTTTATCTACAGGGCATTTTAAATGCTCTTATACGCAATCTATAATGTATACTATGACCACTGAATGTTTGGATGTTTACCATGCCTTATTAATGTATGTTGTACATCGCTCCTTTCCTATGCCATCTCAAGGCGCTGCATAACGTCATTGCCGGGCACCGAGGGGGCTCGGCAATGACGCACGCTGAAAGGGAGTACTCAGTTTTCACTCCGGTTGTTTGTTGTACACCGCACCTTTCCTATGCCATCTCCAGGAGCTGCATAACGTCATTGCCGGGCACCGAGGGGGCTCGGCAATGACGCACGCTGAAAGGGAGTACTCAGTTTTCACTCTGGTTGTTTGTTTCCTTGTTTGTTTTCTTTCTTGTTTGTTCGGGCGATATCTCAGCCATCCTTTGACCTAAGAAGCTGAATATTCGGCACAGTAGTGAGCAAGTACTTTGTCAAAAACAGTATTTTTTGTTTTTTGATGAATCAATTAATTGATGAGTTATTTAATTATTAGCGATTAATTAAGTACTCATACATTTCCTTTCTCTTCTGGCCATTTTCTCAGGCACCTTTTGAGTTAGGAAGCTGATATTTGGACATGCCAATGACAGTGATTTGGCTGTAAAATATATATTTGATTTATTGATTAATCAAATAATTGATTAGTTATTTAATTATTAGCGATTAATTAAGTACTTGTACATTTCTTCACTCTTCTGGCCATTATCTCAGGCGCCTTTTGAGTTAGGAAGCTGATAGTACAGCGGATAAGCTCTCATATTTTAACAAATTGTGCATTTTTTGACAAAAGCATGAAATTTCTAGCATAGTTAGTATATACAATAAGGTTTATTTTCAGATGTGGAGGGAAGTCAGATTTGACCTCTGAGGACTGTGAGAGGTCAAATCCAAAATGGCCACCAGTCCACCGGGTCTAATGTTCAAACGTGCTTATAGGTGTCATTTCCAACTAAATTTGGGATGCCCATTCATTTGGTGATACTTTTGAGATCGCCAGAACTCAAGGACATGCATTTAGGTCATGGTCAAGGTCAAATTACGTTAAATATCTATTTTTATGATACTGCAGTTGGAACTGCTATTGGAAATAGTTCATTTGAACTTTTAAAACTTTATTTTTTCAGGTACAGGGATAGGTACAGAACACCCAAAGACCAGCAATGATGAAAAAAAAATGTTTACACTGCAAGGAATGATGCAATAACCTCTGAAAAAATAACTGTAGTTAACCAAGTATGTCCACCAAAGCTTACATTAAATCAAGTGCAATGATAAAAATTGGTAATGGTCTAAATCTAACAGTCTCCAGAACAGAAGCACAGTGCAGTGCACTTGAATGCAGCTTTGGCACACTTGCAGCATCCAGTGCACCCTTTCTTGCAGCCACAGTCGATCAATTAATGGCACGATTTTGATGCTTCAGGAAGAGTGGTCCAAAGAGGCTGCCACCCAGTTGTCTCCTTTGTCCAGCCCGTCAGGTGGGTCTAGCATCTCTGGATCCATGACCAATGCCTGGTTACAACAGTTGGCCTGGTAGAAAGTGCGCTTGATGTGCTGCTTGAGTGTTGCCTGGGTTGGAGGAATGTTCTCTAGAGTTCTACACTTCTGTGTGAAGAGCTGTTTCCTGGCATCATTCACTTCCGTGCTCTCACTGGTTCTATCGTACATCAGCACCACAAATCGCTCGAGCAGTAACATTGAGCCTTCACTGACCTCACTTGGCATGCCTAGGAGTTCATTGAAAGCATCATTCACCTCTAGGCATCCCAAATTTAGTTGGAAATGACACCTATAATGTTTTTCTACACTATTTGGTTCCAAAATTAAGCGCGTTTGAACATTAGACTCGGTGGAGTGGCGGCCATTTTGGATTTGACCTCTCACGGTTCTCAGAGGTCAAATCTGACTTCCCTCCACATCTGAAAATAAACCTTATGGTATGCACTAACTATGTTAAAAATTTCATGCTTTTCTCATAAAATGCACAATTTTTGTGTTTATCTGCTGCACTATGATATTCGGACATGCCAATGACCAAGTGATTTGGCTGCAAAGGCTATTTTTGATTCACTGATTAATCAATTAATCAATTAATCGATGAATTATTTAATTATTCAATTAATGCCTTTTTTTTTTTTAGTTATACATTCGGATGAAATGGAGGTGGTTTATGTGTTCTATGAGCCAATTGATTAATTATATAAATAACGAAGATTATTATTTATTTCTTTTCATTATTAATACTTTATATATTTTCTTTCTCATCTGGGCAATATCTCAGAGGCACCTTTTGAGCTCGGAAGCTGATATTTGGACATGAAAATGACCAAGTGATTTGGCTGTAAAGGGTATTTTTGCTTTATTGATTAATTCATGAATCGATTAATTATTTAATTATTCAATGAATGACTTAATTTTAAAAAAAATTTTAAGTTACAGATTCGGATGAAATGGTGGTGGTTTATATATTCTATTAGCCAATTGATTAACTATTTAATTTTCTTATGATTATTATTTATTTATTTTCATTATTAATCTTTTTTTTTTTTTCTTTCTCATCTGGGCAATATCTCCACATTTTGAGTTTGGAAGCTGATATTTGGACATGACAGTGACAAAGTGATGTGGCTATAAAAGATATTTTTCATTTATTGATTAATCATTTAATCGATGAATTATTTATTGATTAATCAATTAATTATTTCTTTTTTATTTACGACTAATTTGATTAAATTTCTCAAAGATACATCTTCGGATGAAGCACTAGTGGTTTAGTTATGCTATTAGCCAACTGATTAAGAAAATATTTTATTAAAATCTTTGATTGATTATAATTATGCAATTAATCAATAAATTATTTTACACCTCTGCTTCCCAATACAGTCTCTGTGAGCTGCACTGCGGTATTGCCGGGCACCGGAGGCGCCCCGGCAATGCCGCGCTCGGGGATATTTAATTATTTGACATGGAGGCGGTGTACTTTTAATGTATCAGTACTTGTTGTACACCGCTCCTTTCCTATGCCATCTCCAGCCACTGCAAAACGTCATTGCCGGGCACCGAAGGAGGCTCGGCAGTGACGCACGCTGAAAGGGAGTACTCAGTTTTCACTCTCGTTGTTTTCTTTCTTTCTTGTTTGTTTGTTTGTTTTCTTGTTTGTTTGTCCGGGCGATATCTCAGCCATTCTTTGAGCGAGGAAGCTGAAATTTCGGCACAAAAGTGAGCAAGTCCTTTGTCAAAAACGCTAGTTTTTGTTTTTTGATTAATCAATTAATTGAGGAGTTATTTAATTATTAGCGATTAATTAAGTACTTATTTAATTAATTAAATTTACTTTATCTTCCGGCCATTATCTCAGGCACCTTTTGAGTGAAGAGGCTGATATTCGGACATGCCAATGACCAGGTGATTTGGCTGCAAATGCTATTTTTGATTTATTAATTAATCAATTAATCAATGAATCGATTAATTATTTAATCATTCGATTAATGACTAAAAAATTTTGTTTTTTTCAAGTTACAGATTCGGATGAAATGGTGGAGGTTTATGTGTTCTCTGACCGAATTGATTAATAATTTCATTTTTTAATGATTATTATTTATTTATTTTCATTATTAATCATTTATTTATTTTCTTTCTCATCTGGGCAATATCACAGGCACCTTTTGAGCTAGGAAGCTAACATTTGGACATGACAGTGACCAAGTGATGTGGCCACAAAGGATATTTTTGATTTATTGATTTATTTATTTTTGTATACAGAATCGAGGCTCGTGAAAGAGCTGACATTTATTTCACAAACAAATCAAACAGACAAACAAAATATATAAAAAGAGGGAGTGGTCGACAAGATGGGGAGAGAAGGGGAAGCGCACAAACACAACATTTGAGAGCAGGGACATCGGGAGATGTGTGGGAGGGAGAGGGCTTGGGGGGAGGAGGCATGGGAAGGGGGGGGGGGGGGGTGGGAGAAGTATAAAACACAAGGCCACCAAGGACTTCCAGGACAGAAGTTGGTATTTCAAAAAAGTGGATTTGGGGTGAAATTAGCAGGGGTAGAAAAGATCAAGGTTTTGGATGGGGGAAGATAAGAGATGGTGGAGAACAGCTGTTTTAAAGACCTGGAGGGAGGAGTGGGATTGAAGAGAGTGAGGGAGTTTGTTCCAGAGGCGGGAGAAAAGAGGAATGAAGGAGTGAAGGTGAGCAGAGAGCCTTGATTTTGGCAGTTTAACCATAAGAGGGTTGCAGGCAGATCTTGTGTGACCTGTAGGAATATTTGGGGGACAGAGCACAGAGAGAGCTGGGGGTGGGGGGGGCAAGGCCGGAGAGGAGTCGGTAGAAGACGGAAAGACCACCAACCTGCCTGCAGTGAGTGAGTGAAAGGCCCTTGGAGTGAGCTTCATCGCGGGAGATTCCAATGATTCTGAATGCTTTGGTTTCAACAGCGTGAAGACGAGCTAGGTGTGAGGCAGGAGCACCAGCCCAGAGGGGCGAGAAGTATTCCATTGAGCTGCGGATGAAAGCCTTGTATGTGGTGAGGAGCTCAGGTGTGCCAAGGAAGGACTTCGCACGACAGAGGATGCCCAGTCGGCGACTGGCTTTGGAGGCCAGATTTGAAATGTGGTTTTCCCAGGAAAGATCATGGCAGATAGTGAGACCCAAAAGCTTGAGTGACAGAACTTCTTGGAGAGGATTATTCAGAAAGTGGATGGGAGGGTTGTCCAGTCGGTCTTTTCGGAGAGACATCGTAAGAGTGTGAGATTTGTCAGGATTGAAAGACATGTTCCACTTGTTTGCCCAGTCTGTGATTTTGTCCAGGTCTGCAGAGAGTGAGGAGGCTGCAGACTGTCGATCTGAGGGATGAGGAATGGAGCGACAGAGAGTAGAGTCATCAGCAAAGAGATAGAGAGGATTTTCAAGAGAGACAGAGAGATCATTGATGAAGACCAGAAAAAGCACAGGGCCCAGAACACTGCCTTGGGGAACTCCAGCCTGAACATGAAGAGTAGATGAGAGAAACCCATTCAGGGCCACACGTTCACTACGACTAGAGAGGAAGTTCGCCAGCCATGTGTGGAGATTTCCATGGATACCAAGGGAGGAGAGTTTGGTGAGCAGAGCGGGGTGCCAGACCGTATCGAAGGCACGTGATATGTCAAGGGAGACGGCTCTAATTTCCTGTTTGGCATTGAGGACCTCCATCCATTGTTGAGAAAGCAGAAGCAGCATGTCCAGAGTAGAGTGACCAGGTCTGAAACCAAATTGATGATCAGAGATCAAGCCATTAGAGAAGAGGAAAGATTTCATATCCGAAGCAATGATGGATTCCATGACTTTGCTGATAATTGGGAGAAGGCTGATTGGTCTGCAGTTGCTAGGATCTGTTTTTGCACCTTTTTTGGGCAAAGCGGTGATGTTGGCCGATTTCCACGCAGATGGCAGATGACCTTGAGCAAAAGAGAGGGTGAAGAGAACAGAGAGAGAGGAGTGAAAGAGCAGAATAACAGGATTTTAGAACCCGTGGGCTGATGCCGTCAGGTCCAGTTGCAGAATCAGAGTCGAGGGTTGACAGAAACTTTTCCACCTTGTCAGGAGGAAAGGACACAGAGTCCAGGAGCAGTTGGGTATGACTGGGTACGGTGGGTACAGAGAGGGATGGGTTTGGGACACAATATTTAGAGGCAAACACAGAGTTGAGGCATTCAGCTTTTCCACGTACGGAGTCAGCCATGTAGCCATTTGAGGTGAGGGAGGGGATGGAGGGGGAACAAACACCAGAAACAGATTTGACCAGACGCCACCAGGATTTGGAAGAGGGAGACAGATAAGAGAGTTCGGTCTCGAGAACGGAGAGATATTGTTTCCTGGCTCTCCTGAGGGTGGACACACACTTGTTTCGAGCTTTGTGAAAGGAAATTAGATTTCCTTCCGTTGGATTTGCTTTCCAGGAGACGAAGGCATGTTGGTTCTGGGCAACAGCCTCACCACAAGAATCCGTGTACCATGGATGGGAGGAAGGGTATGACAACTGAAGACGAGATGGGATAAATCTGTGCATGAGAGAGAGCAATTTACTTTGGAAGAATTCCCAGGATGAGTTGATGTCAGAGGTGGTAGAGATGGGAGACCAGTCCAAATGATCGATGGCTGCTTGAAGACTGTGCCAGTTGGCCTGAGTGAAATGCCAGATTCGGTGACGCTGAGGAGGCTCTCTGAGAATGGTCAGAGACATGTCCACTTTAACAAGCACATGATCAGATGAGCCGATTGGAGCGGAAGAAGAGCAGCAGACATTTTCACGGAAGTTAGTCAAAACAAAGTCCAGAAGAGAAGATGCTCCGTTGACTGAGATCCAGGTCGGGAAATTGACAGATTGTGTCAGTCCCAGTGAGTCGCAGAAGTCCTTTGCTGAGGAGCGATGGCTGGTGAGAGAGGTACCCACATCCAGCCAACTGGCATGGTGACAATTGAAATCACCACATATGAGGAAGAGAGAGTTGGGATGGGTAGATAGAAGTTGGTCCATATTATCAGACAGCGAGATGTAGATGGAGTCATCACTGTTTGGTGGACGGTACAACACACATATGAACAAAAGGTGTGAGCGAAGGGGAAGCCGTAGCCAAAGGTATTCCTGGGGGTGAGGTGGAGAGAGGACAGTGCAGGGTGAGTGAGGAAGAGAGTTTTTTTTATAAAGATAGTAACCCCACCTCCAGGACGAGGCTCAGGTCTATCATACCGGAGGAGGGAGTAACCTGGGAGAGATACCAAGGAATCAGAGACATCATGAAGGAGGAAAGTTTCTGTTAAGCAGATCACGTCTGGTTTGTCAGAAGCAACCTGTATGGAGAGATCAGTCAAGTTTGAGCGAAGGCCCTGGATGTTTGAGGTCCATACCGTTAATGAAGAGGAAGGGGGAGCATCGGATACAGAACAGGGGGGGGGGGGAGGGGTAGTGTAAGATGTGGAAGAGGAGGAAGTGGTAGGGAGAGCTGTTGAAGGTGTGTCAGAGATTTCAGAATAGCTTGGAGAAAGGGAAGAATGGGGCAGACAAAAGGTTTGATGGTGATTGGGTGAGGCACAGTGAGGTGTTATTTCAGGAGGGGGAAGAGCGAGGCAGAAGGTTGGGGGAGATGGAGGTGTGAGAGTTGGAAGGGGGAAGAAGCAGGGAGGACGCTTTGGGGAGGAGGTGTGAAAGGGGGGAAATGGAGAAAACATGAGGGTGGTGAGATTTGAAGGGGAGGGGCAAGGGGGGAGTTTATGTGGAGAGGGGTTAGGGGGGAGTTTAGTAGGGAAGGGGAAAGGGGGGGATTTGAAAAGGATGGGAGATGGGGGAGATTTGGAGGGAAGGGGTGAGGGGGGAGCTTAGGAGGGGAGGGGTGAAGGGGAGTTGAGGAGGGGAGGGGTGTGGGGGAGTTTAGGAGGGAAGGGGCAAAGGGGGAGATTTGAAAGGGAAGGGTGATGGGGAAGATTTGGAGGGGAGGGGCAAGGGGGAAGATTTGAAAGAGATGGGTGATGGGGATGATTTGGAGGGGAGCGGTGATGGGGAAGTTTTGGAGGGTAGGGGTGATGGGGGAGTTTTGGAAGGACGGGGTGATGGGGAAGATTTGGAGGGGAGGGGCAAGGGGGAAGATTTGAAAGAGATGGGTGATGGGGAAGATTTGGAGGGGAGGGGCAAGGGGGAAGATTTGAAAGGGATGGGTGATGGGGAAGATTTGGAGGGGAGGGGTGATGGGTAAGATTTGAAAGAGATGGGTGATGGGGAAGTTTTGGAGGGAAGGGGTGATGGGGAAGTTTTGGAGGGAAGGGGTGATGGGGAAGTTTTGGAGAGAAGGGGTGATTGGGAAGATTTGGAGGGGAGGGGTGAGATTGGATTTTAGAAAGTGTACGATTAATGGGAAACGAACATTTATTGCAAAATGAGTTTCTTGTGACCTTCGAGTCAAAAATACGTTTGAGGACGCTGAAGGAGGGGTGGAGTGCAGGAGAGTTTCGGGAATGTAGAAAAGAGGAACTGTAAGAGATGGAATCTTTTTTTGGAATGAATAGATTTGGTGATCAAGTCGAAAGCATCCTTTTATAGAAGAAGTAAAAGGTATTATAATATATGACAGAATACAGTTCTTCAGGGGAAAGTTTAAACATTTCTAAATTGAGCAGTGAAAACTATCTGGGGAAATGGAAAATGGAAATGGGGGTGAAACACGTGATTGAAGAACGAACGAACCAATAAGAACAACGAATAAACGAATAAGAACAACGAATACGAACAGAGGAGGAAATAAAAAAAATTTAATTTTTTTTTTTTGAGTTGAGATTTTAAACAAGTAAGTATGGGGTGAAAGACTGGGACAAAAACAGAGAACGAAAGTAATTGCAGCACAATTGACGGACCGCTGAGAGAAAAACAAAGCCTCAAGGTCGGACACGGTAGCCTACTCGGCCTCAAAATACGCGACACGAATTAACCGACGATTTTGTATACATGTATGAAAAATAAACACCGAGAATCTTACTAAAGACACACTATAGGTACACACACCGAAAGATAGATACAGTTACGACAAAAACACAATTGTGAAAAATTACTTAACTTCGAAAGCGTGAGCGCATGGACAGCTTCAAAAAGACGTGACCTCGCCGACAAAGATCTCGTGAGATCTCAAATTAATCAATTAATCACTTAATCGATTCATTATTTATTGACTAATCAATCAATTATTTAATTTTTTTAGTTAATGCTTTACTTAATTAAATTTCTAAAAGATACATCTTCGGATGAAGCACTCGTGGTTTAATTATGCTATTAGCCAATTGATTAAGAAAATATTTAATGATAATCTTTTATTGATTTTAATTATGCAATTAATCAATCAATTATTGCGCACCTCTCCCTCCCAATGCAGTCTCTGAGCTACACTGCGGTATTGCCGGGCGCCGGAGGCACCCCGTCAATGCCGCGCTGTAGGATATTTAATTATTTGGCATGGGGGCGGTGTACTTTGAATGTATCTGTACTTGTGTTTCTTGTTGTACACCACACCTTTCCTATGCCATCTCCAGGCATTGCAAATCGTCATTGCTGGGCACTGAAGGGGGCTCGGCAGTGACGCACGCTGAAAGGGAGTACTCAGTTTTCACTCTGGTTGTTTGTTTTCTTGTTTTCTTGTTGTACACCACACCTTTCCTATGCCATCTCCAGGCATTGCAAATCGTCATTGCAGGGCACCGAAGGGGGGCTCGGCAGTGACGCACGCTGAAAGGGAGTACTCAGTTTTCACTCTGGTTGTTGTACACCGCACCTTTCCTATGCCGTCTCCAGGCATTGCAAATCGTCATTGCCGGGCACCGAAGGGGGCTCGGCAGTGACGCACGCTGAAAGAGAGTACTCAGTTTTCACTCTGGTTTCTTGCTTTCTTGTTTGTTTGTTTTCTTTCTTGGTTGTCCGGACGATATCTCAGCCATCCTTTGAGCTAGGAAGCTGAAATTTCGGCACAAGAGTGAGCAAGTCCTTTCTCAAAAACGGTATTTTTTTTTTTGATTAATCAATAAATTGAGGAGTTATTTAATTATTAGCGATTAATTAAGTACTTATTTAATTAATCAAATTTCCTTTCTCTTCTGACCATTAACTCAGGCACCTTTTGAGTTAGGAAGCTGTTATTTGGACATGCCAATGACCAGGTGATTTGGCTGCAAAGGCTATATTTGATTTATTAATTAATCTATTAATCGATTAATTATTTAATTATTCGATTAATGACAAAAAAAAATTTTTTTGTTAAAGTTACAGATTCTGATGAAATAGTGGTAGTTTATGTGTTCTCTGACCAAATTGATTAATAATTTAATTTTTTTATGATTATTATTTATTTATTTTCATTATTAATCATTTATTTATTTTCTTTCTCATTTGGCCAATATCTCAGGCACCTTTTGAGCTCGGAAGCTAATATTTGGACATGAGTGACCAAGTGATGTGGCTATCAAGGATATTTTTGATTTATTGATCAATCAATTAATCGATTAATTATTTAATTATTCGATTAATTACTAAAAAAAAAAAAAAAAATCAGTTACAGATTCTGATGAAATGGTGGTGGTTTCTGTGTTCTGTGACCGAATTGATTAATAATTTAATTTTTTAATGATTATTATTTATTTATTTTCATTATTCATCATTTATTTATTTTCTTTCTCATTTGGCCAATATCTCAGGCACCTTTTGAGCTGGGAAGCTAATATTTGGACATGACAGTGACCAAGTGATGTGGCTATCAAGGATATTTTTGATTTATTGATTAATCATTTCATCTATTAATTATTTATTGATTAATCGATTAATTATTTATTGAGTAATCAATTAATTATTTAATTTTTTATAAATGACTTATTTAATTAAATTTCTAAAAGATACATCTTCGGATGAAGCACTAGTGGTTTAATTATGCTATTAGCCAATTGATTATGAAAATATTTTGTGATAATCTTTTATTGATTTTAATTATACAATTAATCAATCAATTAGTGTACACCTCTCCCTCCCAATGCAGCCTCAATGAGCTGCACTGCGGTATTGCCGGGCGCCGGAGGCGCCCCGGCAATGCCGCGCTGTAGGATATTTAATTATTTGGCATGGGGGCGGTGTACTTTGAATGTATCTGTACTTGTTGTACACCGCTCCTTTCCTATGCCATCTCCAGGCATTGCAAATCGTCATTGCCGGGCACCAAAGGGGGCTCGGCAGTGACGCACGCTGAAAGAGAGTACTCAGTTTTCACTCTGGTTTCTTGTTTGTTTTCTTGTTTTCTTGTTTGTTTGTTTTCTTTCTTGGTTGTCCGGACGATATCTCAGCCATCCTTTGAGCTAGGAAGCTGAAATTTCGGCACAGTAGTGAGCAAGTCCTTTGTCAAATACGGTATTTTTTGTTTTTTGAATAATCAATTAATTGAGGAGTTATTTAATTATTAGCGTTTAATTAAGTACTTAATTAATTAATTAAATTTCATTTATCTTCTGACCATTATTAACTCAGGCACCTTTTGAGTTAGGAAGCTGATATTTGGACATGCCAATGACCAGGTGATTTGGCTGCAAAGGATATTTTTTGATTTATTAATTAATCAATTAATCGATTAATTATTTAATTATTCGATTAATGACAAAAAATTTTTTTTTTTTTAAGTTACAGATTCTGATGAAATAGTGGTAGTTTATGTGTTCTCTGACCAAATTGATTAATAATTTAATTTTTTTATGATTATTATTTATTTATTTTCATTATTAATCATTTATTTATTTTCTTTCTCATTTGGCCAATATCTCAGGCACCTTTTGAGCTGGGAAGCTAATATTTGGACATGAGTGACCAAGTGATGTGGCTATCAAGGATATTTTTGATTTATTGATTAATCATTTCATCTATTAAGTATTTATTGATTAATCGATTAATTATTTATTGAGTAATCAATTAATTATTTAATTTTTTATAAATGACTTATTTAATTAAATTTCTAAAAGATACATCTTCGGATGAAGCACTACTGGTTTAGTTATGCGATTAGCCAATTGATTATGAAAATATTTTGTGATAATCTTTTATTGATTTTAATTATACAATTAATCAATCAATTAGTGTACACCTCTCCCTCCCAATGCAGCCTCAATGAGCTGCACTGCGGTATTGCCGGGCGCCGGAGGCGCCCCGGCAATGCCGCGCTGCAGCATATTTAATTATTTGGCATGGGGCGGTGTACTTTGAATGTATGTGTACTTGTTTGTTTTCTTGTTTGTTTGTTTGTTTGTTTGTCCGGGCGATATCTCAGCCATCCTTTGAGCTAGGAAGCTGAAACTTCGACACCATAGTGAGGACGTCCTTTGTCAAAAACGGTATTTTTTGTTTTTTGATTAATCAATTAATTGAGGAGTTATTTAATTATTAGCGATTAATTAAGTACTTATTTAATTAATCAAATTTCCTTTCTCTTCTGATCATTAACTCAGGCACCTTTTGAGTTAGGAAACTGATATTTGGATGTGCCAATGACCAGGTGATTTGGCTGCAAATGCTATTTTTGATTTATTAATTAATCAATTAATCAATGAATCGATTAATTATTTAATCATTCGATTAATGACTAAAATTTTTTGTTTTTTTCAAGTTACAGATTCTGATGAAATGGTGGTGGTTTATGTGTTATATGACCGAATTGATTAATAATTAATTTTTTTAATGATTATTATTTATTTATTTTCATTATTAATCATTTATTTATTTTCTTTCTCATTTGGCAATATCTCAGGCACCTTTTGAGCTTGGAAGCTAATATTTGGACATGAGTGACCAAGTGATGTGGCTATCAAGGATATTTTTGATTTATTGATTAATCAATTAATCGATTAATTATTTAATTATTCGATGAATGACGAAAAAATATTTTTTTCCAGTTACAGATTCTGATGTAATGGCGGTGGTTTATGTGTTCTGTGACCGAATTGATTAATAATTTAATTTTTTAATGATTATTATTTATTTATTTTCATTATTAATAATTTACTTGTTTTCTTTCTCATTTGGCCAATATCTCAGGCACCTTTTGAGCTGGGAAGCTAATATTTGGACATGACAGTGACCAAGTGATGTGGCTATCAAGGATATTTTTGATTTATTGATTAATCATTTAATCGATTAATTATTTATTGATTAATCGATTAATTATTTGATTAATCGATTAATTATTTATTGATTTATCAATTAATTATTTAATTTTTTATTAATGACTTATTTAATTACATTTCTAAAAGATACATCTTTGGATGAAGCACTAGTGGTTTCGTTTTGCCATGAGCCAATTGATTAAGAAAATAGTTTGTGATAATCTTTTATTGATTTTAATTATACAATTAATCAATCAATTAATTAGTGTACACCTTTCCCTCCCAATGCAGCCTCAATGAGCTGCACTGCGGTATTGCCGGGCGCCGGAGGCGCCCCGGCAATGCCGCGCTGTAGGATATTTAATTATTTGGCATGGGGGCGGTGTACTTTGAATGTATCTGTACTTGTTTGTTTTCTTTCTTGTTTGTTTGTCCAGACGATATCTCACCCATCCTTTGAGCTGGGAAGCTGAAATTTCGGCACAATAGTGAGCAAGTCCTTTTTCAAAAACAGTATTTTTTGTTTTTTGAATAATCAATTAATTGAGGAGTTATTTAATTATTAGCGATTAATTAAGTACTTATTTAATTAATCAAATTTCCTTTCTCTTCTGACCATTAACTCAGGCACCTTTTGAGTTAGGAAGCTGATATTTGGACATGCCAATGACCAGGTGATTTGGCTGCAAAGGCTTTTTTTGATTTATTAATTAATCAATTAATCAATTAATCGATTAATAATTTAATTATTCGATTAATGACTAAAAGTTTTCTTTTTTTTAAGTTTCAGATTCTGATGAAATGGTGGTGGTTTATGTGTTCTCTGACCGAATTGATTAATAATTTAATTTTTTTATGATTATTAGCGCTGAGGAAGCGCCTCTAGCGAATGACTTCCAGCCAGTGTAACGCGAATTCCTGTCACAGGAATTCTGAGATCATATAAGTGTGACGTGGCAGTTCCTGATTGGTTCGTGTTGGGGAACCCCTTCTCGCTGCCGACGTGACGTAAATTCGCGCACGCGCACTGGTGAAGCGCGAGATTCGGCCCAAGGTTCTTATTATTATTATTATTATTATTATTTTTGTGTACAAGATCGAGGCTCGAACCATGATCGAGGCTCGAAATTCCATGCCCGAACCTCAGCGCAATCCAAGAGGATTCACTTGTTATTTATATATTTTCATTATTAATCATTTATTTATTTTCTTTCTCATTTGGCCAATATCTCAGGCACCTTTTGAGCTCGGAAGCTAATATTTGGACATGAGTGACCAAGTGATGTGGCTATCAAGGATATTTTTGATTTATTGATTAATCAATTAATCGTTTAATTATTTAATTATTCGATTAATTACTAAAAAAAAAAAAAAATCAGTTACAGATTCTGATGAAATGGTGGTGGTTTATGTGTTCTGTGACCGAATTGATTAATAATTTAATTTTTTAATGATTATTATTTATTTATTTTCATTATCAATCATTTATTTATTTTCTTAATTATATGGCATGGTGGCGGTGCACTTTGAATGTATCTGCACTTGTTGTACACCGCTCCTTTCCTTTGCCATCTCCAGGCACTGCAAAACGTCATTGCCGGGCACCGAAGAGGGCTCCGCAATGACGCACGCTGAAAGGGAGCACTCAGTTTTCATTCTGGTTGTTTGTTTGTTTTCTTTCTTGTTACTTGCAAAATCGAAGATTTTTCAAGTCTATTGGTTGGTTGTGTTTGTGACTGTCTGTCTGTCTGTTTGTTTGTTTGTTTGTCACCGGCCTACAGGTCACAATTTTCAACCGATCTTCACCAAACTTCCCCAAATAGTAGAGTTGGTCAAAAGCCAGAAGCTTATTGTTTTTGGGGTCAATAGGTCAACATAGGCCAAAGGTCACCAAATTTGCTAAATTTCTAAAATCCCCAATTTTCATCCGATTGACTTGAAATTTGAAGACCACTTGCTCTGGTCACTGAATTCAACCACCAAGTATTTTTGAGGTCAACATAGGCCAAATGGTCAACATAGGCCAAATTTCTAAAATCCCCAATTTTCATCCGATTGACTTGAAATTTGAAGACCACTTGCATATCTGGTCACTGAATTCAACCACCAAGTATTCTTGAAGTCAACGTAGGCCAAAAGGTCAACATAGGCCAAATTTCTAAAATCCTCAATTTTCATCCAATTGACTTTAAATTTGAAGAGGACTTGCATATCTGGTCACTGAATTCAACCACAAATTATATTTTTGGTGAACATAGGCCAAAAGCTCAACATAGGCCAAAAGGTCAACATAGGCCAAATTTCTAAAATCCTCATTTTTCATCCAATTGACTTGAAATTTGAAGAGGACTTGCATATCTGGTGACTGATTCAACCACCAAGTATATTTGAGGTCAACATAGGCCAAAATGTCACCATAGGCCTCATCACATGCATTAACTTGTCAGGTGCATATTGTATGTTCGCCTGTCAAGTGATAGGTCCCCACGGTCATCTGTGATTTGCATACAGGTCGGTGATTAAACCACGTGGATGTTCGCATGGATGTTGTTTAAAACCACATCCATGCGAACAACATCCATGTTCGCATGGATGTTGTTTAAAACCACGTGGATGTTTAAAACCGCCACGAGGAGTATATGTTATCGGTCCTTTCATCCATCTGTGAGAGGGAGGAGTGGGTCAAGGGGACTAAACAGAAGGGCATTAAAGCGAATTCAAACTTACAGGTGTAAACCCAAAAGAGCTGCATGAGTTCGGAAGGCAGGTATGCTACAAGGCAGGTATGCTACAAGGCAGGTATGCTACAAGGCCGTAAAGACCAATGAAAATTTGGTACAACGGACCAACGGGCCCCCTAGTATATTTAAATAAAGAAGTTTTTTTATTTAGTACCTCAGGTAAGGGCTGATAGGATGGCCTGGAGATGTGCACACGCGCCTCGAACCTGTTCAATCCTGGGTTCGAATCCCGACACAGCTATAGACTGTAATCAAGGTATTTCCCAGGTAGGGAGATGCATCAGTGCATGTGCACCGTCCCTCGGATGGACGTTAAACTGGACATCCTGTCGACCCGTACGAGTTATTCCGTTGTTTTTTCACATTACCTGGTGTGTTTCCTGGAGTTGACGAAAGAAGATAAAGCTTTGGGGCCGGATAAACATCCGGGAGTGTTGAAGGAGATGGCAGGGCAGGTAACCATTATGTCTAACATATATAACGACGTCATGCCTGTCTGTGCTGCTAACATGAGCACGTGTCATTAATGTATTATAGAGCTACCGTTGCTCGTACCACGTGATGATCACCATTTAGATTGTTCAGAGCAACATCAGCCACGTCACTGATCCACCCAATCGGACTTCACCTGGTTGGAAGCATCCAGAATTTTTCAAACCTTCACGTCTTCCAGTGTGTGAATACTTTTTGTAAACAAGAGATAATTCACTAAATCTGGATATTAAACGGTTCAAAGTCCGTCTCGCATCTGGGCCTTGTTGTATTCGGCATTCCACACGGGACTTTGTGTCATGTCCATCATCTGGACCTCGTTGTATTCGGCATTCCACACGGGACTTTGTGTCATGTCCATCACCTGTATTGTTATAATATCATTCCCGACAAAATGTCCAACGCATTGACATATCGACGTTTCGGGACAAGCTTCATCACCTCAATTATTTGGCCATGAAACGATTGAAAGCACAATAAGTCAACCGTTCGTGAAGTTTATTTTAACTGTTAACGAGTCAAGCTGCGCTTCGGATGGGTGGAGGGGCCGAAGCGCAGAGTCCTGAGGAGATGTGAAATATCGGGTGATCGAGACGGGCGGGAAAATCTCCTCAACGCGATCTCTGAGGTACTGCGGTCTTCAGGCAACCAGCGCGCCATTATCCTCAAGGATGCCTCGTCTCACAGCTGAGTCAAGCTGCGCTTCGGATGGGTGGAGGGGCCCGAAGCGCAGAGTCCTGAGGAGATGTGAAATATCGGGTGATCGAGACGGGCGGGAAAATCTCCTCAACGCGATCTCTGAGGTACTGTGGTCTTCAGGCAACCAGCGCGCCATTATCCTCAAGGATGCCTCGTCTCACAGCTGAGTCAAGCTGCGCTTCGGATGGGTGGAGGGGCCCGAAGCGCAGAGTCCTGAGGAGATGTGAAATATCGGGTGATCGAGACGGGCGGGAAAATCTCCTCAACGCGATCTCTGAGGTACTGTGGTCTTCAGGCAACCAGCGCGCCATTCTCCTCACGGCTGCCGATCCTATCCTATCAATTCAATTGCCTATCCTTTCAATTGACTTGAAATTTGAAGAGGACTTGCATATCTGGTCAATGAATTCAACCACCAAGTATTCTTGAGGTCAACATAGGCCAAAAGGTCAACATAGGCCAAATTTCTAAAATCCTCAATTTTCATCCAATTGACTTGAAATTTGAAGAGGACTTGCATATCTGGTCACTGAATTCAACCACAAAATACATTTTAGGTGAACGTAGGCCAAAAGGTCAACATAGGTCAAAAGGTCAACATAGGCCAAATTTCTAAAATCCTCAATTTTCATCTGATTGACTTGAAATTTGAAGAGGACTTGCATATCTGGTCACTGAATTCAACCACCAAGTATACTTGAGGTCAACATAGGCCAAAAGTTCAACAAAGGCCAAATTTCTAAAATCACCAATTTTCATTTGATTGACTTGAAAATTGAACAGCATTTGCACATTGAGTCACTAAATAGGGAAACGAACTATTTTCGAGGTTAAAAGGTCAAAGGTCAACTCAAGGTCAACCTTCCAAAATCATCATTTTTCATCTGAAAAATCGTCACTTTTCATCCTGTTGACCCGAGCTTTGATCAGGATTGTAAATTTTAATCTGCATGAAATGGACAATTTGCTGTATCATTGGAAAACTTTGGAGAGGGGGGGGGGGGGCGGATTTTGCAAGTATCGTGCTACGCATGACGTCTTCTTGTTTGTCTGTTTGTCTGTTTGCCACCGGCCTACAAGTCACAATTCTAAACCGATCGTCACGAAACTTCACCAAGTTACATAAGTCGTCCCAATTGAGAAGCGTATTGATTTTGAGGTCAAAGGTCATCTGGAGGTCACATTTCTAAAATCGCCATTTTAAATCCGATTGACTTGAAAATTGAACAGCATTTGTATATCAAGTCGCTAAATTGGGAAATGAACTATTTTTGAGGTCAAAAGGTCAACTCAAGATCAAATTTTAAAAATCATCAATTTTCATCTAAAAAGCCATCAATTCTCAACCGATTGACTTGAAAATTGAACAGCATTTGCATATCGAGACACTAAATTGGGAAACATACTATTTTTGAGGTCGAAAGGTCAAAGGTCAACTCAAGGTCAAACTTGCAAAATCATCACTTTTCATCTGAAAAACAGTCAATTTTCATATGATTGACTTGCAAATTAAACAGCTTGGCACATTGAGTCAATAAATAGGGAAACCAACTATTTTTGAGGTCAAAAGGTCAAAAGTCAACTCAAGGTCAACCTTCCAAAATCATCATTTTTCTTCTGAAAAATCGTCACTTTTCTTCCTATTGACCCGAGCTTTGATCAAGATTGTCAATTTTAATCTTGATGAAATTGACAATTTGCTGTATCAATGGAATTTTTTTTCTTGGGGGGGGGGGGGGCGGATTTTGCAAGTATCCTGCTCCGCATGACGTCTTCTTTTTAAATTATTAGTGATTAATTAAATACTTATACATTTCCTTTCTCTTCGGGGCATTATCTCAGGCACCTTTTGAGTTAGAAAGCTGATATTTGGACATGCCAATAACCAAGTGATTTGACTGCAAAGGCCTACAGGCCTACAGGTTTTTGATTTATTGATTAATCAATTAATCGATTAATTATTTAATTATTCGATTAATGACCAATTTTTTTTTTTTTAAGTTGCAGAGTCGGATGAAATGGTGGTGGTTTATGTATTCTATTAGCTTTTCATTTATTTTATTTTCATCTATTTATTAATCATTTATCTATTTTCTGTCTCATCTGGGCTATATCTCAGGCACCTTTTGAGCTAGAAAGCTGATATTTGGGCAAGCTCATCCTGGGAATTCTTTCAAAGTAAATTGCTCTCTCTCTCATGCACAGATTTATCACATCTCGTCTTCAGTTGTCATACCCTACCTCCCGTCCATGGTACACGGAATCTTGTGGTGAGGCTGTTGCCCTGAAACAACTTGCTTTCGTCTCCTGGAAAGCAAATCCAATGGAAGGAAATCTCATTTCCTTTCACAAAGCCCGAAACAAGTGTGTGTCCACCCTCAGTAGAGCCAGGAAACAATATCTCACCGTTCTCAAGACCGAACTCTCTTATCTGTCTCCCTCTTCCAAATCCTGGTGGCGTTTGGTCAAATCTGTTTCTGGTGTTTGTTCCCCCTCCATCCCTTCCCTCACCTCAAACGGCTTAACGGCTGACTCCGCACGTGAAAAAGCTGAATGCCTCAACTCTGTGTTTGCCTCTAAATCTTGTGTCCCAAACCCATCCCTCTCTGTACCCACCGTACCCAGTCGTACCCAGCTGCTCCTGGACTCTGTGTCCTTTTCTCCTGACAAGGTTGAAAAGTTTCTGTCAACCCTCGACTCTGATTCTGCAACTGGTCCTGACGGCATCAGGCCACGGGTCCTAAAATCATGTTCTTCCGCTCTTTCACTCCCTCTTTCTGTTCTCTTCACCCTCTCTTTTGCTCAAGGTCATCTGCCATCTGCTTGGAAATCAGCCAACATCACCGCTTTGCACAAAAAAGGTGCAAAACCAGATCCTAGCAACTACAGACCAATCAGCCTTCTCCCAATTATCAGCAAAGTCATGGAATCCATCATTGCTTCAGATATGAAATCTTTCCTCTTCTCCAATGGCTTGATCTCTGATCATCAATTTGGTTTCAGACCCGGTCACTCTACTCTGGACATGCTGCTTCTGCTTTCTCAACAATGGATGGAGGTCCTCAACGCCAAACAGGAAATTAGAGCTGTCTCCCTGGACATTTCACGTGCCTTCGATACGGTCTGGCACCCTGGTCTGCTCACCAAACTCTCCTCCTTTGGTATCCATGGAAATCTCCACGCATGGCTGGCGGACTTCCTCTCTGGTTGTAGTCAACGTGTGGCCCTGAATAGGTTTCTCTCATCTCCTCTTCCTGTTCAGGCTGGAGTTCCCCAAGGTAGTGTTCTGGGGCCTGTGCTTTTTCTGGTCTTCATCAATGATCTCTCTGACTCTCTTGAAAATCCTCTCTATCTCTTTGCTGACGACTCTACTCTCTGTCGCTCCATTCCTCATCCCTCAGATCGGCAGTCTGCAGCCTCCTCACTCTCTGCAGACCTGGACAAAATCACAGACTGGGCAAACAAATGGAACATGTCTTTCAATCCTGATAAATCTCACACTCTTACGATGTCTCTCCGAAAAGACCGACTGGACAACCCTCCCATCCACTTTCTGAATAATCCTCTCCAAGAAGTTCTGTCACTCAAGCTTTTGGGTCTCACTATTTGCCATGATCTTTCCTGGGAAAACCACATTTCAAATCTGGCCTCCAAAGCCAGTCGCCGACTGGGCCTCCTCTGTCGTGCGAAGTCCTTCCTTGGCACACCTGAGCTCCTCACCACATACAAGGCTTTCATCCGCAGCTCTATGGAATACTGCTCTCCCCTCTGGTCTGGTGCTCCTGCCTCACACCTAGCTCGTCTTCACGCTGTTGAAACCAAAGCGTTCAGAATCATTGGAATCTCCCGTGATGAAGCTAACTCCAAGGGCCTTTCACTCACTCACCGCAGGCAGGTTGGTGGTCTTTCCGTCTTCTACCGACTCCTCTCTGGCCTTGCCCCCCCCAGCTCTCTCTGGGCTCTGTCCCCCAAATATTCCTACAGGTCGCACAAGATCTGCCTGCAACCCTCTTATAGTTAAACTGCCAAAATCAAGACTTTCTGCTCACCTTCACTCCTTCAATCCTCTTTTCTCCCGCCTCTGGAACAAACTCCCTCACTCTCTTCAATCCCACTCCACCCTCCAGGTCTTTAAAACAGCTGTTCACCACCATCTCTTATCCTCCCCCATCCAAAACCTTGATCTTTTCTACCCCCGCTAATTTCGGTCCCCTTGTGTTTTATACCTCCCCCTCCCCCCCCCCCCCTTCCCACGCCTTCTCCCCCCAAGCCCTCTCCCTCCCACACTTCTCCCTGCTCTCACATGTTGTGGTTGTGTGCTTCCCCTTCTCTCCCCATCTTGTCTTCCGCTCCCTCTTTTTGTATATTTTGTTTGTCGTTGATTTGTTTGTGAAATAAATGTTAGCTCTTTCATGAGCCTCGATTCAGTATACAAAAAAAAAGAAAAAAAAAAAAGAAGCGATTTGGCTGTAAAGGCTATATTTGATTTATTGATTGATCAATTAATTGATTAATTATTTAATTATTCGATTTATGACTTCTTTTTTTTTAAGTTAGAGATTCGGATTAAATGGTGGTGGTTTATGTGTTCTGTTAGCCAATTGATTAATGATGAATTTTTTTTGGATTATTATTTATTTATTTTCATTATTCATCATTTATTTGTTTTCTTTCTCATCTGGGCAATATCTCAGGTACCTTTTGAGCGAGGAAGCTGATATTTGGACATGACAATAACCAAGTGATTTGGCTGTAAAGGGTATTTTTGACTTATTGATGAATCAATTAATTGATTAATTATTTATTGATTATTAAATTGATTATTTAATTTTTTCATTAATGACATTTAATTAAATTTCTAAAAGTTACATCTTCGGATGAAGCACTAGTGGTTTCGTTATGCTATTCACCAATTGAAAAAGAAAATATTTGATGACAATCTTTCATTGATTTTAATTATGCAAGTAATCAATCAATTATTGTGTACCTCTCCCTCCAAATACGGCCTCTATGAGCTGCACGGCGATATTGCTGGGCGCCAGAGGCTCCCCGGCAATGCCGCGCTGGAGGATATTTAAATATTTGGCATGGGGGCGGTGTACTTTGAATGTATCTGTACTTGTTTTTTTGTTTGTTTTTGCACTTTATAATGCATACAACCACTGAATGTTTGGGGGTTTTCCCATGCCCCATTAATGTATGTTTTTTTTTGTCTTTCAGAGCACACCACCTCAAATTCCTAACAACTGCCAAGTTGATGTGGTAATAAAGTATTGAATCTTGAATTCAACCACCAACTATTTTTGAGATCAGCTTAGGCAAAAAAGGTCAACCAACATAGGCCAAAGGTCATCCGCTTTTTAAAAAATTTCTAAAATCCTCAATTTTCATCCAATTGACTTGAAATTGGAATAGGATTTTCATATGAGCTAACTGAATTCAACCACCAACTATTTTTGAGATTAACATTGGCCAAAAGGTCAACAACAATTTCAGATTTCTATAATCCTAAATTTTTATCCGATTCACTTGAAATTTGAATGGCATTTTCATATCAGCGAACTGAATTCAACCACCAACTATTTTTGAGATCAACATAGGCCAAAAGGTCAACAGAGGCCAAAGGTCAACCATTTTTTTTCAAATTTCTAAAATCCTCAATTTTCATTCAATTGACTTCAAATTGGAATAGGATTTTCATGTCAGCGAATTTAATTCAACCACCAACTATTTTTGAGATCAGCATAGGTCAAAAAGTCAACAAAGGCCAAAGGTCAACAACAACTTCAAATTTCTAAAGTCATCAATTTTCACTTCATTGACTTGGAATTAGAATGGTATTTTCATGTCAGCTAACTGAATTCAACCACCAACTATTTTTGAGATCAGCATACGCTAAAAGGTCAACATAGGCCAAAGGTCAACCACTTTTTTCGTCTTTCTAAAATCCTCAATTTTCATCCGATTGCCTTGAAATTTGAATGGGATTTTTATTTCAGCGAAATGAATTTAACAACCAACTATTTTTGAGATCAGTATAGGCCACAAGGTCAGCATAGGCCAAAGGTCAACCACTTTTTTCGTCTTTCTAAAATCCTCAATTTTCATCCGATTGACTTGGAATTTGAATGGGATTTTCATTTCAGCGAACTGAATTCAACCACCAACTATTTTTGAGATCAGTATAGGCCAAAAGGTCAGCATAGGCCAAAGGTCAACCACTTTTTTCGAAGTTCTAAAATCCTCAATTTTCCTACGATTGACTTTAAATTTGAATAGGATTTACATATCGACTAACTGATTCAACCACCAACTGTTTTTGAGATCAACGTAGGCCAAAAGGTCAACATAGGCCAAAGGTCAACCACTTTTTTGGAATTCCTAAAATCCTCAATTTTCATCCGACTGACTTGAAATTTGAATTGGATTTAAATATCGGCTAACTGAATTCAACCACCAACTAGTTTTTGAGATAAGCGTGGGTCAAAAGGTCAACAACCATTTCAAATTTCAAAAACCCCCAATTTTCATCCGATTGACTTAAAATTTGAATGGGATTTACATATCAGCTAACGGAATTCATCCACCAACTTTTTTTTTCTTCTTTTTTTTGTTTTGTTGTATACAGAGTCGAGGCTCGTGAAAGAGCTAACATTTATCAAACAAACAAATCAAACAAGCAAACAAAGTACATAAAAAGGGGAGTGGTCGACAAGATGGGGAGAGAAGGGGAGGAAGCACACAAACACAACATTTGAGAGCAGGGACATCGGGAGATGTTTTTGGAGGGAGAGGGCCTGGGGGGAGGCAGGATAGGTATAAAACGCAAGGACACCAAGGACTTCCAGGAAAGAAGTCAAAAGTCACCTCAAAAAAGTGGATTTGGGGTGAAATTAGCGGGGGTAGAAAAGATCAAGGTTTTGGATTGGGGAAGATAAGAGATGGTGGTGAACAGCCGTTTTAAAGACCTGGAAGGAGGAGTGGGATTGAAGAGAGTGAGGGAGTTTGTTCCAGAGGCGGGAGAAAAGAGGAATGAAGGAGTGAAGGTGAACAGAGTCTTGATTTTGGCAGTTTAACCATAAGAGGGTTGCAGGCAGATCTTGTGCGACCTGCAGGAATATTTGGGGGACAGAGCCCAGAGAGAGCTGGGGGAGCAAGGCCGGAGAGGAGTCGGTAGAAGACGGAAAGACCACCAACCTGCCTGCGGTGATTAAGTGAAAGGCCCTCGGAGATAGCGTCATCGCGGGAGATTCCAATGATTCTGAACGCTTTGGTTTCAACAGCGTGAAGACGAGCTAGGTGTGAGGCAGGAGCACCAGCCCAGAGGGGAGAGCAGTACTCCATTGAGCTGTGGATGAAAGCCTTGTACGTGGTGAGGAGCTCAGGTGTGCCAAGGAAGGACTTCGCACGACGGAGGATGCCCAGTCGGCGACTGGCTTTGGAGGCCAGCTTGGAAATGTGGTTTTCCCAGGAAAGATCATGGCAGATAGTGAGACCCAAAAGCTTGAGTGACAGAACTTCTTGGAGAGGATTATTCAGAAAGTAGATGGGAGGGTTGTCCAGTCGGTCCAGGGTTGTCCAGGGCTAGGTGTTAGGGCTAGAAGCTAGGGCTAAGAGTTAGGGCTAAGAGTTAGGCCTCAGAGTTAGGGCTAGGAGCTAGGGATCTTTGTTCCTTTCACATTTCTTTATACTTTTTCACATTTCTCCTTATTCATTCCAAATTTTTCTTGTTCTTTCTTTCTCTCTTTCTTCATCTGTCTGTCCAAGGAAAAGTGAATTCTTGCAGAGATTTTTCTGGAAGGTTCACTTGGCTGCGCCTGGATGGGTTTGAGGGTTGTGGAGTAGCGGCTGAAACCAAAATCCTATCCAGGTTCCTCCTGATGACTCCAATGTAGTATTTGGTTTTCCATTTCATTATGTAACCAAGCCAAAGAGCTGAAAAAGTGTAGAGGTAGAAAGGTCTAAATGTCGAAATAGTGTAAAAGTCTAAAGGGGTCTAAAGGGTCTTGAGTGCCGAAAGGGTCTTAAAATATCTAAGAGGTCCAAATGATGTAATTTAAGGTGTAAACTCCAAAGGGTCTGAATTGTCTTTATGAGTCGAAAAGGTTCAAAGGGATCTAAACGGTATAAAGGTCTAAAGAGGTTTAAAGTGTCTAACGTATCTTAAAAAGTCAATTGAAGGGTCTAAAGCTAAGGGGTCTGGAGTGTATAAGGGGATCGAAATGTCTTAAAATGAATGGTCCAATAATACATAATTAAAAGCCATACTCAGTTCCAACAGTACACAATTAATAGACTAACTCACATTTCAATGGTACTTAATAAATAGACAAACTCGTGCTCCAATGAAACATAATTAATAGATGTAGTACTCATGTTCCAACAGGACATAATTAATAGATGTACTCATGTACCATCATTACCACATTCCATTATCATTATTACCTTGCGCTCATGAAGTGAAAAGCGGGGTTAAGCATTCATGTGGGTACATGTGTCGTGTGCCGTACATGTCTGCATTTTAAAATTTCATTTTCTCGGCAACCGTTGGTCTGATTGACACGAAATTTTACCATAGAAGTGCCTCCGCCTGTAGAATTTATTTATTTATAATTATGACGTCATAGGTCACGTGGTACATACACCATCTTGGAAAAACGTTAGACCTCTATATCTCCCAAACCGCTCAATGGAAAAAATTGAAACATGGCTCATTTTCAAGTATTCACCATGGGGAATAAGCTATGTTGATGGTGATGTCATTATTGCCTTAATTATGACGTCATAATTTGACAAGTACAATGCTTGATGTGATCAGTATGAATAAAACAAAAATTCGTCTGCAACTGTTAGACCGATGGACACGAAATTTTCAGAATATGTGTGGCTCCTGCAGAATTTTTTAATGATAATTATAACGTCATAGGTCACGTGGTACAGACGCCATCCTGGAAAAAATAGAAAAACGTTGCATCTCTATATCTCTGAAACCGCTAAATGGAAAAAATTGAAACATGGCTCATTGTCAAGTACTCCCCATGGGGAATAAGATATGTTAATGATGATGTCATCTGTGCCTTCGTTATGACGTCATAAGTTGACAAGTACAACACGTATCAGATCATTGTGAATTTTTTTTCTCAGCAACTGTTGGTCTGATGGGCACAAAAATTTCACCATCGGAGCGCCTCCCCCTGCAGAATATTTTAATGGTAATCATGACGTCATAGGTCATGTTGTACAGGCGCCATCTTGGAAAAACCAAAAAATGTTGCACCTCTATATCTCCAAAACTGCTGCATGGAAAAAATTTAAACATGGCTCATTGTAAAGAATTCCATATGGGGAATAGGTGTTGTTAACGATGAGGTCATTGGTGTCATAATTATGACGTCATAATTCGACAGGGGCAATGCTTAGTCTGATCAGTTTGAAATGTATTGACCGTGATCTATGCAACAATTATATTGGAGAGTATAAATTTGTGATGTCATCGCTCATGTGGTCTGAGAGAGGTACCCACACCCAGCCAACTGGCATGGTGACAATTGAAATCACCACATATGAGGAAGAGAGAGTTGGGATGAGTAGATAGAAGTTGGTCCATATTATCAGACAGCGAGATGTAGATGGAGTCATCACTGTTTGGTGGATGGTACAACACACATATGAACAAGAGGTGGGAGCGGAGGGGAAGCCATAGCCAGAGGTATTCCTGGGGGTGAGGTAGAGAGAGTGCTGTGCAGGGCGAGTGAGGAAGAGAGTTTTTGATAAAGATAGCAACCCCACCTCCAGGACGAGGCTCAGGTCTATCATACCGGAGGAGGGAGTAACCCGGGAGAGATACTAAGGAATCAGAGACATCATGAAGGAGGAAAGTTTCTGTTAAGCAGATCACGTCTGGTTTGACAGAAGCAACCTGTATGGAGAGATCAGTTAAGTTTGAACGAAGGCCCCGGATGTTTGAGGTCCATACCGTTAATGAAGAGGAAGGGGGAGCATCGGATACAGAACAGGGGGGAGGAGGGGTAGGGTAAGATGTGGAAAAGGTGGAAGAGGTAGGGAGAGCTGTTGAAGGTGTGTCAGAGATTTCAGAATAGCTCGGAGAAAGGGAAGGATGGGGCGGACAAAAGGTTTGATGGTGATTGGGTGAGGCACAATGAGGTGTTATTTGAGGAGGGGGAAGAGCGAGGCAGAAGGTTGGGGGAGATGGAGGTGAGAGTTGGAAGGGGGAAGAAGTGGGGAGGATGCTTTGAGGGGGCATGAGAGGGGGGAATTGAGAAGAAATGAGGGTGGGGAGATTTGAAGGGGAGGGGCGAGGGAGGAGTCTAGGAGGGGAGGGGCGAGGGGGAGTCTTGGAGGGGAGGGGTGAGGGGGTAGTTTAGGAGGGAGGGGGCAAGGGGGGAGATTTGAAAGTGATGGGTGATGGGGAGGATTAGGAGGTGAGGGGAAAGGGGGCAGATTTGAAAGGGATGGGTGATGGGGAAGATTTGGAGGGGAGGGGTGATGGGGAAGATTTGGTGGGGAGGGGTTATGGGGAAGATTTGGAGGGGAGGGGTGAGATTGGATTTTAGAAAGTGTACGATTAATGGGAAACGAACATTTATTGCAAAATGAGTTTCTTGTGACCTTCGAGTCAAAAATACGTTTTAGGACGCTGGATGGAGGATGGAGTGCAGGAGAGTTTAGGGAATGTAGAAAAAAGGCACTATAAGAGATGGAATTTTTTTTTGGGATGAATAGATTTGGTGAGCAAGTCGAAAGCAGCCTTTTAAAGAAGAAGAAGAAAAAGGTGTTATAATATACGATGGAATACAGAACTCGAGGGGAAAGTGTAAACATTGTAGGGTTAATAACAGTGAAAACTATCTAGGGAAATGGGGGAGAAACACGTGGTCGAAGAACGAACGAACGTATAAGAACGAATAAACAAATGAGAACAAAGAATAAGAACAGAGAAGGGAAAAAAAAAATTTGTATTTTTTTTTTTTTTTTGAGTTGAGATTTACACAAGGAAGTAGGCTATGGGGTGAAAAGACTGGAAAAAGCAGAGAACGAAAGTTATTGGAGCACAAACGACGGACCGCTGAGAGAAAAACAAAGCCTCAAGGTTGTACACTGTACAAGGCCTCAAAAGACATGAGACGAATTAACACGATTTTCTATACAGGTATGAAAGATTTACACCGAGAATCTTCCTCGGGACACAATATACATACACACACCATAAAATAAATACAGTTATAACGAAAATACAAATGGGAACAATTACTTAACTTCGATTTCGATGGGGAGCGTAGAGAGCTGCGAATAAACGAAACCTCGCCGGCAAGACCGGAAGCGGAAGCCCCAGGTTTTTTTAACGGAAAGCCCCAGAAAGCCCCATTTCTCAGGTCAACATAGGTCACAATGTCAACATAGGCCATAGGTCAACCGCTTTATTGAAATTTCTAATATCCTCAATTTTCATCCGATTGTCTTGAAATTTGAATAGGGTTTTCATGTCAATCGGATGAAAATTGAGGATTTTAGCAATTTGAATAAAGTGGTTGACCTTTGGCCTATGTTGACATTGTGACCTATGAGGTCAACTTCGGCCAAATTTCTCAAATTGTCAATTTTCATCAGATTAACTTAAACTGATTAATTAAAATCAGGTCACTGAATTCAACCACTAATATTCAACCACAAAAGGATGCTCGACTGAGTGCCACTGTACTTTCTTCTGTTTTGCCAAGTGTCGCTCTATGACTGATCTTTCATTTGTCTGTTTGTCGGTTTGTTTGTCCGCACAAAATAAATATGATTTTCTCTGCAACTGTTGGTCCGATTGACAGGCAATTTTCACCAGAAGTGCAACTCCACATGTAGAATTTTTTAATTATAATTATGACATCATACATCACGTGATATGGCCGCCATATTGGAAAAAAAATTCCAAGATCTGAAAGCCGTGCATAGAAATAATTGAGACATGGCTCATTGTAAAGAACTCTCCATTGGGAATAAAATATGTTAATGATGATGTCATAGGTGCCTCCATTCTGAGGTCATAATTCGACAAGTGCAAAACTTCATCAGATCAAGATAAAATTTATTGAGCATCATCTAGAGATAAATTGGTGGTGAAAAAAAAAATAGAGCTTCCACGGAAGCATAACTAAACTGAACTGGCTGGACAACTTTAAAGTAGGTCGGGTCTCACATCCCAAGTTTGATGAAAATTCATCAATATATGTGGACACTAGATTGTTAACGTGCCATTTTGGCCAATGGCGGCCATTTTGTGACAGATCGGGTTGACATGCGATAGCAACCTACCGTGTGTGGTAAGACTCTCACACACCAAGTTTGATCAAAATCCAGAAATATTTGTGGACGTTAAAGTCTTAACGTCGTTTCAGAGCTGAAAACAATATGGCGGCCTATGGCGGCCATTTTGTGACGGATCGGGTTGGAATGCAATAGCAACCTACCTTGTGTGGTAAGGGTTAAACATTCTAAGTTTGATCAAAATCTGTTACTATTTGTGGATGCTAGAGTATTAACGTCGTTTTCATGACCAAAAACAAAATGGTCGCCTAAGTCCGCCATTTTTAAAACGGATCGGGCTGAAATGCAATACCAACCTGGTCCTTGGGGCAAGGATGCTGCATGTCAAGTTTGATCAGAATCAGTTGATATTTGTGGATGCTGGAGTGTTAAAGTTGAAAAGTTAACGGACGACAGACGACTGACGACGACGACAACAGATGACGGATGCCGGAGGGTTCAGTATGTGATGAACTCAACTGGACAGTAGTCCAGTTGAGTTAAAAACGACGACGTTATCGGTCACGTGGTTCAGCCGCAATATTTGTTTTAACACAAAAGCCTTTAAAAAAAAACACTGAAAACACGTCCTGGCGTGGGTCTGCAATCTCTGATCGCTCTTTTTTGTTGTACTTGTAAATGAGACGATAATTTATTTTGTGAAAACATTAATTCTCAAAACTCACCAATTAGCGGCTCTTCCTCAACAGATTCATTTGGCTCAGCATTCCTGCAGAAAATAAAGATTTTGTCAAGCTGTCGTTAAATAAATGTCACAAATAAGAAACAATGTGAGAATAAAAACTGCAGTCAGGCAGGTGAAAATCAGACTGCATCGGGTCTTTGTGTTTTCTACATTTAGACAGCAACAACACCATGACACTGTGCTACCCTACATAGTATCTTCAAACACAGTTGACAATGTAGCCAAGAAATGTCACATGGTAAAGAGGGGGTGAAGATCACCAAAGAGTTTTTTTTAAACACACTTTTTTCATTTCCCTCGGTGTCCCAAGCTCCTGCACTCACCTCTGAGCTGTCTAGCCTGGGTTTGAATCCTAGAGAGTTCTGAATTTCTAACGGGTCATTCTGCAGGCGTATGAAGGATAATTATATCGGGTTCTAAAGGGTAATTCTTATGGGGTTATTTATCTCCGTGTTGGTCCTGAGGCCTCACAGGCCTCCAGTGTACATGAACCGCTGCAAGCGTTGGTGCTGTGGTTACGTGACTGGGTGTGCGCGTGGATATTTGGAGGTGAGTGTTTCCTGAGAAGAAGAAAACAAGACAAAGTCTACCAGCGGTGCAGCCGTTGTAATCAAATATATGCTTTAGAAACCTTTAGAATTATCCCTTAGAACCAATTGGAATTACCGCATCGAAGCAATTGGAATTACCCTTTAGAGAAAAGCATGGTGAGTTGGAGGTTCTTCTTCTTCAATATTAATGGATGGACATAGCTTTTACGGAATTGTTTGATTGCAGACACAGCTCTTTAAAAAAATCTCAGATTCGAATCATCACCAAAATTTCATCATTTCATCCTTGTCACACACCCAACCTCTCCATCAAATATCTCCGAATCCGACCACAACTCTTTGAGATATTCTGTTCACAGACAAACAAACAAATAGACAGACAGGGGTGACAACAACATAACCGACGCCCACCGTTGGTGGCAGATTGACAAACATGGAGACAGCAGATCTCGTCTGAACCCTTAGCTTCGATAAAATGGAAAAACATATAGCACAATTCAAGTTGAACGCACTCGGACCTGGAACCGGCAGTTCATGTTTATTTTGTTCAAGACTTGCCCTGCTTCCAAATTATAAGTTCACGTACTCCATCACGATGCTCTTCCATGAGACTCCATTTTGCAGAGAAACTATAAGAATGGAAAATGTCAAAAGAGAAAAAAGGAGTTCCGGTTACCTTAAAAATTCCACCAGGTGATTTTCCCTGAACCAGGTGTGGTTCACAATCTCCTGCAAAACAATGGACGTGTTGGAATGAAATATAAACACAATCAGTAAACACCTGCACTGGTGAGCAACAGAAGGTCAGCAATCCCAGCATGTATTAACATTCTTGATCATGCAAATTAAACACTGCAGTTGAAAACTGTATAAATCCCTCACTGTCATAGTGAGCCTCTCCATTGGATCCTTCAGAAGCATCGCAGTCAGAAGGGAAACCAATGTTTCCCTTGCAAAGGTTGGTGGACTGTTTCCCACATTGAAGTCAGTCTTGTCATGTGACATCTGCAAAGAAGCAAAACAAACGTATTTGTGACCGAATCCGAAACAATCATTGCAATCGAATACTTACATTTGCATAATAAGCATGTTCCAAACAAGCACTCAATGATGCCATAACCAACGTTTGACTCAAAACGAATAAAATACATTTTCATTCATCAAATAAGTTATGGTGTACAACACAAAAGCTTTTTCTTAGCTGAAAAAGAACCCCTCTCAACTCAATAATTGGATATCAAGTACAGTATATGTGGATTTATTCGGCCTTGGGTGAGCGAAGCGAGGACAAAGCTGCTCATTCCTGATACAGTGCCTTCAGAATCAAAATAAAGACCAATTACTGCACCGTAGTCACAAGAAGGAAGCCGGACATTGACCATACATACATACATACATACATACATACATACACACATACACAGTATTCACCCCCCTTGACGTTTTCAAATATTTTGTTGTGTTACAGACTGAATTTAAAATGGATTACATCGAGATTTCTTTTGTCACCGATCGACACATAATACGGTATTTTCCAGTGTATTAATCGCGCTTTTTTTTATATCTACAAATGACAAGTTGGGGGTGCAGTTAATACACAGATATAGAAAAAAAAATCACGGGTGATGAAGGTTGTGGTCAAGTTTAACCGGAAACACGTATGTAATTTAAAAAAATTAAGCAAATTCCTCTTTTGCAGGGGGTTCAAACCTGGACCCACTTTGACCCCCTTGTCGACCCCTTCCAACTTCAATTTTCATAGTACCATGAACAAACTTTCAGACATCATGGTGATGAAAGTTGTGGTCGAGTTTCATCGAAACATTGTGTGTAGTTTCAAAGGAAAAAGCAAATTCCTATTTTGGGGGTCAAACCGGGATCCACTTTGATCCCTATAGACCCCCTTAAACCCCTTTAGACCACAATTTTTTTTAATGCCGTGAACAAACTTGAGTTGCAGCACAACAAATATCAATTGTGCCCAGTTTGGTCACAATCCCATCGGCGGTTTCGGAGAAGAAGTTGCAAGTGTTTACGGACTGACAGACGGATGGCGAGCCATCGCATTAGCTCCCCGGAACTATGTTCCAGATGAGCAAAAAACATAAGATTTAAATTGAAACTAGAGCAATGCGACTGACGCCAATATGCCTCCGCATAGTCCCTGCCCGTGTCAACAGGAAGATGCCCTCGTTCACTATCCTATATATAAACTAGTTTGATTGAAATCTCTGCAGCTGTTTTCAAGTCATATTTTCACCAGCCATGAGGTTTCACATCGATCAGTGAAGCAGTTTCAGAGAAGGGATTTTTTTTAAATATCGGCCTTCAAGCTAATATGGCTGCCACACCACATGACGTTTGCCCTTTAAAATGTACGCTCTGTATATGCATGGGTAGGGGATCATGCTCGTGAAGGTTTTTGTTGATCGGACAAGGTTTGTTTTTTCTATCCAAGATGGCGGCCTAACTACGTGACTTACGACATCATCATTTTCAAATTATATGCAACAATGGTGTTAGATGACATTTGTAAAATTTCGCATCAAAAGGGTGAGCGGTTTCAGAGATATAATTATTTAATATTTTCCTTCAATCCAATATGGATGCCACACCATGCAACCAATGATGTTTTCGTGATCAACTTTTAACCACCATGCCAAGTAAATGACATGTGAAGTTTCGAGTCAATCAATTTGGTGGTTTGGGAGATGTTTTTTTGAGGTTTTAGGTTAAATCCAACATGGCTGCCAAACCATGTGACCTCTGATGTCGTAAATTTAATATATTCAATACAAATGGGTCATCGATCATATGCATGCAATCTCAGATTTTTAGGATACGGAATTCGATTAAAATATTTTTGGCTGGTATACCACTTCAAGTAAACCCCGAACACACACACACACACACACACACACACACACACACACACACACACACACACACACACACACACACACACACACACACACACACACGCACACACACACACACACACACACACACACACTGTCCCCCAAAACATTCAGCGGTTTCCGATAAATAATATTTCTTTGCGTTTAATCCCAGATGGCTGCCACACCACATGACTGATGACATCACAATTATCAGAAAAACATTCTGCATGGGTGTCACTCCTACACTGAATGTTTTGTCTCAATTGGACATGTAGGCCATGAGCAGGTCAGAGCTTTCGTTCACTTTCATTCCATTAAAAGGGTGCAACCTATCTTCGCTTGAATAAATTTCAGAATTTTTTTTCTCATCAATATAGTAGGATCATTATGCTGACTAGCCCCAAAAAAATTGCAAGAAAACGTTTTATTGTGTTTTCCTGTAGCATTTGGTCCAGAGAACAACATATCAAAAGTCGGGCGAAATTGGCTCATCAGAAAGGGTCCAAATTTGACGTCAAACAAGATGGCCGCCATCGGACCAAAATGTCCAATATATACGCATATCTTTTGAAACAAGCAGTTCTAAATCACTTTACAAAGTAAAAATTAACCATAAAACGTATTACCTTGGATGTCTTGCAGTTGACAGGAGTGTCCCAATGACGCCATGACGTCATTCATTGCGTCATGACGTAATTACGTGTAATCTGATGAAAAATTCCAAATTTATGAAAACTGAGATTCACAGGAGTATTTGAAATAGCCCGCTTGGAGTTTGCAAAAAAGCACCAAAAGGACTCTCAGACTGTGAGAAACAAGCTTCTGTGGGCTTTCATGTGTCTTTCACTGAGGAGAGTCTGGCCACTCTGCCATAAAGCCCAGATCGGTGGAGTGTTGCAGTGATGGTTGCCCTTCTGGAAGTTTCTCCCATCTCCACACAGGATCTCTGGAGCTCAACCAGAGTGACCACCCGGATCTTGGTCACCTCTCTTACCAAGACCATTCTCCCCCGATTGGTCAGTTTGGCCGGGCAGCCAGCTCGAGGAAGAGTCCTGGTTGTTCCAAACTTCTTCCATTTAAGAACTATGGAGGCCACTGTGCTCTTGGGACCCTTCAATGCAGCAGAAATTTTTTTGTGGGCTTCCCCAGATCTGTGCCTCGACACAATCTTGTCTCTGAGCTCTTCAGGCAGTTCCCTTCGACCTCATGGCTTGGTTTTTGCTCTGATATGCATTGTCAGCTGTGAGACCTTATATAGACAGGTGTGTGCCTTTCCAAATCATGTCCAATCAATTGAATTTACCACAGGTGGACTCCAATCAAGGTGAGAAACATCTAAAACATGATCAAGAGAAATGGGAGGCACCTGAGCTAAATTTCAAGTGTCAGAGCAAAGGGTCTGAATACTTATGTCAATGTGATATTTCATTTTTTTATTGTTAATAAATTTGCAAAATGTTCCAAAATCCTGTTTTCTCTTTGTCATTATGGGGTATTGAGTGTAGATTGATGAGGGAAAAAATGAATTTAAACGATTTCAGCATAAGGCTGCAACATAACAAAATGTGAAAAAAGTGGAGGGGTCTGAGTACTTTTTGAATGCACTGTATATGTATGTATGTATGTTATATATATATATTGTTGCGGAAATGAGGATTGCGTTTTTTTGATTGTGTTGTATTGTGGTAAATTGTTGTGTAACATTGCTTGATTCTGGCCCCTCCTTGCTCCAGTGTGTATAAAGGTCAAAAGGGTGTCCCGGTAGTTAATTCCATAAAGCATACATTGAAGGACACTATAATATCCCTGTTCAGTAGTTTATATCCTTATTATGTGTTTTAGGGTAAGGCCTTGTCTTCCATTAAAATGACACTCCATTGCACCAAGTGAAATAGATAGATTCCCTTCATTCCCATTCCCAAAACCTCCATTTCCCCTTTCATCATGGCCAGGCCAGTTTGTTACAGCTGTGGGTTGTTTTCGCCCCAAAGCCGCCATTGAACATGTGCTCGGGTTGGGGAAGAAAGGCGTGCCCGCCCGTCGTCATCAAGGGCGGAGCCAGAGGGTCGCGCGACCAACCAGGGCCGAGGTGAGCACACCGATGGGCGTGTCCTAAAAGCCGGCGGCTTAATCGCCGGAGGCGCTATAAAGGCGCGCGCGCAAGAAGTTGCGAGGAGGTCCATGACAAGAGCAGAGCTGAGTTGTGTGGTTTTGGGAAAGAGCTGGGTTGGTCGTCAGTGGTGGTCAGTGGTTGCGTTGAGTGGTCAGTGGTTGCGTTGAGTTGTCGGTGGTGAGGAGTGATTGAACCAAGGGGAAGAGTTGGACCAAGAGAGAGAGAAAGAGTGGTTGGACCAAGAAAGAGAG
The DNA here is from genome assembly GCF_964187855.1 of Myxine glutinosa. Taxonomy (NCBI): domain Eukaryota; kingdom Metazoa; phylum Chordata; class Myxini; order Myxiniformes; family Myxinidae; genus Myxine; species Myxine glutinosa. The sequence goes on from NC_136261.1 coordinate 134,823,924, forward strand.
GAGAGAACCCGTCACGCCAGACCCCCCACCAGCGCGTCGGCTCCACCAAGCAGCTCCGACCCGTGATCCCGCGCACACGACAGGATCGGTGGCATCAGCGGCCGTCGAGGTCCAGCCCGACGTCCCGTGCGGGATCAAGCTCCAGCCACACACCTCCTTCCAGCCAATCCTGCCTGCAATTTCCCCATTCGTGTACGTGAGTTTGTTCTGTTTGTTTTGTCCCTGGGAATCAATTAAGACTGCATAGGATAAGCTAGTAATTTTCACTGTGTCACCTGCTTTTTCAATGTTCCCTGTACATAACCGTGACTGCTCCTTTTGCTTGTGTGTGTAAATAATAAAGCCCGTTACTCTTCTGTACGTCTTCTTCCTCCTCTTTCCATTCGGTCGCTTTAGAGTTTTCCATATTGAATATCTGTGGCGCGATACGGCCAACGTTCAGGTGAATCGGGTGAATCGGGGAAACCGTTAGGTCGCGGTGCCATCCGCTCGGCAAACATAACATCCTTAACCGCGGACCGTAACAATATATATATATATATATATATATATATATATATATATATGTATATATATATATACATACACATATACACAAACAGACACACACACACACACACACACACACACACACACACACACACACACACACACACACACACACATATATATATATATATATATATATATAACAGTTTGTGTGTGTGTGTATGTATGTTACCGATAGACTCCTAAACGGAGAGGCTCACGTGCTTGATATTTGGCATAGACATGGTCATTGAGCCTAGGGAGGACATGGCCTACCTAAAAATATTTGACGAGATCCATATTTTTTATTCATATTTACCTCAGCGCATTTCAGCGAGGAACATTATACACGGAATCTCAGCCGGTGCCAGAGCAGCTCGCTGATTCGCTCAGAGCGATCACGTAATGTTCCATCCTCACTGCCAGACCACTAAACGGAAAATATATAGAATGACTATTGCCATTCACACCACATAGGTGGAAATGCAGCTACTGGGCGCCATCTTGGTTGGCACTCGATGCTGGGCGATGGTGATTTCCATCATGCGTTTGCACGTAATTCAGAGTGCAAAGCGATTGCGTTTTTTTTACCTTTTGTGCGATCGTGTTTTGTGTTGATTTTTGTCGATTTTGTGCGATATGAATTCAACGTCTTTGAAACAGCTGTGAAATGTCTTTCCACAACCCTTCCTTAACCGATTGAAGCAGTTTATTGCCGCACAAAATGGCATTTTAACAGTTGTCTCGCTTTTAAAATCTGGGACACGTTCAAAACAAACGAGATCCGCGAAGCGAGTTGGTCGAGTCGTGCTAACCAAGATGGCGACACGGCGGCTACACTTTTCACGGAGATGAGCGTTCTATATATTTTCAATTCAGTGCGCCAGACTCGCTCACGTACTTGATTTGTGGCATAGATATGGCCATTGGGCCTTCACGGTGTAATTTGTGCGAGGCTTTTGTCCGAGTGAGCTTGAGTCGAGAGGGCGAATGTACGGGTTGGGAATGTACGGGTCTCCCTTCCCCTGCCCGGCAACGCCGGTACGGGAGGGCGTCACAGGATCGGTGAGTCTCCAAAATCCGCTTCGTGCTGTTGTTGCGAAGATGCAGGACGATGTCGCGATTGTTGTGCTGCTCTCCTCCCATGAGAACTGCAAAGTCATTGTTGACTGGCCCTCCCCTTCCTCCCCTCCCCTTCCCCCTCCCCCTCCTCTTCCCTGCCCTCCCCCTCCCCCCTCTGTCCTCCCCTTCCCCCCCCAACCCCTCCCCCTCCCCCTACCCTGCCCTCCCCCCTCTGTCCTCCCCTTCCCCCTCCCCCTACCCTTCTCCTCTCCCCTTCCCCCTACCCCCTCCCCTTCACCCTCCCCTCATCCCCCTCCCCTCCCTTTTCCCCCTCCCCCTCCACCCTCCCCTTCCCTCATCCCCCTCCCCTCCCTTTTCCCCCTCCCCCTCCCCCTCCCTTTCCCCCTCCACCCTACCCCCTCCCCTTCCCCCCACCCCTCCCCTCCTCCTCCTCCCTTTCCCCCCTCCCCCTTCCCCCACCTCCCCCCTCCCCTTCTTCCACCTCCCCCTCCCCCCCATCCCCCCTTCTCCTCCCCTCTCCCGCCAGGCAATGCCACGTACTTCTGCTCGTATATATATATATATGTATACATATGTATACATATGTATACATACATATAAACATATATGCACAAACACACACACTCACGCACACAATGATCAAACAATTCCGGAAGCGGTCAAAATTGATGATAAAGCTTCTTCTTCTTCCTGAGCGTCACCATACTTAACTCAGAAACGTGATCAACGGCACATTCAGCAACATATATTCAACGAAAAGGTAAAATGACGATTTGACATTTGTAATGGATTCTGATATGGATGTAATTGCTTTGCCATTATATTTGCCCTCATTTCAAATATGTTTCTTTTTTGCTTGATGAACGCTGGGACTCAAGCTATAAATGCTTATGTACTTTACTCGGGGTACAAATACAACTACAACTTTGTCTGTAGGGTAACATAGGGTATGTGATCGCAGCTTCATGCGGGGATGTGAGGGGCTGGGGGAGGGGCATAAATTCTCAAAGTAAATATGTACCGTGTAGTGCCACCTGGTTGGTGTTGGTGGCAGAGGGTATTACAATTTCCTTTTCTACCTGGGCAACACTGAGGTTAAAACACCCTTTTTAATTTTTCCACCTTCCCTTCCCACCCTCCCCCAAAACAGAGGGGCCTGTCAAAGCCACACCCCTCCAAAATATGTATATGTAGCATATATTTTCCCTCCCTCTCCCCTCACCGAAACCTCCCCTCCCCCTTCAACTCTCCCCACTCCCTTCCTCACTCACCCCTCCCTCTCCTGCCTCTCCCACCTCCCCTGGAAACGCAGGGAACTCCTGCTAGTACAGAGATACAGAAGAAGAGTCTTAAAAACAATCTTTGCTGAATTTCAATTATATTGCAGATGTCACACAGAAAGCAGCAGATCTACATTCTTCATGTCGGGGAACGTTTAGAGCTGCAGGGCCGGTTTTACAATGGCTCCTATAGCGCCTCGGTGACAGGCCTCCATTCAGAAGGGCCCATAATGACCAAGATAGATTTTTTTTAGAGTGTATACATTGCGCTATGTTTAAATAGAGATTATGTGCAGAATATAATACTGCTTTAAAAAAATAGGGGCAATGCCCCTGGGCACAGGCTGTAACACAACAAAATGTGAAAAACATCAAGTGGTATGACTATCTCCTCAAGGCACTGTATGTGAAATACTCAAGACTCCCTTCACACAACACACCCTTCGCATCAGCATCTCCTTCACACCACATTCATGATCATGACACCATTTTCAACAATACTCACGTCAAAAATATTACGTCCATCAAATTGAAGTCCAACAAATAATTTCGTGAACAGGACGCCAAGTGCCCACACATCGACTGGGGGACCTTCGTAGCCATGTGATGTGATCTCTGGTGCCATATAGCCATGTGTGCCACAGCAGGTAAACATTTTCTCACCACGTGTGAAAAAACGTCTGGCAGCTTTAAAGTTGATGACCTTCACGATCCCCTTATTGCTGAAAAGCACGTTTTCTGGCTGGAGAATAAACAGAAATCAATATGTTAAAAATATATAAAATATTTGGTGATAAATTATGTTCAAGGAAAGGTGCAAATTTAAATGTGATGGGCAGGCAGGAAAAAAATTCCAGAAAGAGAAAACTTTGAAAAACATCCTCTGCCAATGTCAGTCAGGAGTTTACATAATATGGAGGAGGATGAAGCGTGAGTAGATCTTGTGGAGTATAAACGATAGAGTTGCAGGAAGTGAGACTTGGTTTAGCTAAATGAGAGGAATCAAAGGCCACAAGATGTGGAGGTGTGAAAGGAAAGAGAAAATCGGAGTAAGTGTCGCAATCTAGGTAAAGGACAATATTATATCAAGAGAAAAGAGCGATCTGAAGCACGGAATTAATGAAGAGTGTTCTGTGTGGATAGAGATCAGGATGCAAGAGTAGTTAGGCATGTATAATTAGGTTCTTGGTGTGACGGAAAAGTACGATTAAAAGGTTCATTAAGAATTCAGAAAGGATTGTGGTGAGGGAAGAGTACTGATTGTGGGTGATATTAATTTGCCAGGGATAGACTGGGTTCAGAAACAGGGAAAGGGCAGAGGAGGAATTTCGTGATCTTGCCCAGGATTGCTTTTTAATGCAGTATGTCGATAATCCAATGAGGAGCGGAGTGTGAGACCTTTTATGAGGTAATAATCTGAATATGGTGGAGAAGGTTGAGGAAGAACAGCATTTATGGACAGGTGTGTGTAAGTGGATTCTGTGAAGTTAAGATTGAGATTGTAGGATGAGGTTATCAGAAGTCAGGAAGGTAAATTTTGAGAGTATGAGGAGAGTTTCCTTAAATCTGGATAAATTACCAGCAGGGCAATCAGTTTCAGAGAAATAGGCAACCTTTAAAGAGGAAATGTACAACATCTTCACAATGTCGCCGTGAATAGAGATATCAAAATTAAACACAAATTCCAACAGTGGGGGGGGGGGGGGGGGGGGCTGGAGGGGGGCTGTCTTTTTCACAGACTACAACTGAGCTGGAATGGGATTTTAATTTTTATATCTTACTTTCTATTTATATTTCAAGTTTAACTCATTAGGTAATGAACACAAAAAGGGTCCATATGTGACATATTCCCCTCTCTTTCCCTTCATTGTAGGTCATCACCCAAGAAAATGAATTTTGTTCATTCCTGCCCCCTCCACTTCCCACTCCCATTACTTCCTTTGCTCCACCAAAAAATGGTTTTCATTGCAGTGTTACGCAGAACGTATCACTGTCTGCACTGGTGTAGTTGGTTACCTTTATATCCCTGTGCACAATGTCCTGGGAGTGCATGTACTCAACAGCATCAGCCATCTGGGGGAAGGCAGAGATGAAATATTAAACATGGACACAGATTGTGGTTGTTAAGATTTTACAATTTTGAGTGCAATTCTTTCTGTTCTATTTCAAACCACATCATAAACGTCACACTGTGGATGAAACCAACTGCAGCTCACCTGCTTCATGGGAAACCACAACCCTTTTTCTGTAAGTTTCCTCAGAAGATGAATTTGGGAAGCGAGTGAACCTGCACACATCAGACAGCAACATACAAGGGCAACACAATGAGATTTTTCATTTTAAAGAAACCAATCGAGGAATAGTCGTTTTGTTTTTGAAGATTTGAATGTTTCATTGTCAAAATAAACACAAAATAAGAAAGTTAAAAATTTGCTTGCAAAATCAAAGGTCAGGGAAGAAAGAGCAAGGTGATAGAGGGTTCACGGGGAAACAAATAGAGAGCAAAGGATGTAGGTTGACATGAGATTGTGGTGTACCACATGCACTAAGTCTTCGAGGGGAGAATGTGATTGAATTGTTTCCATAGGGCAGTTGCAGAAATGTGAGAAAAAGGAACGGTGTACATTCACGGGGGCGGTGTACATTCAAAGTACACCGCCTCCATGCCAAATAATTAAATATCCTACAGCGCGGCATTGCCGGGGCGCCTCTGGCGCCCGGCAATACCGCAGTGCAGCTCATAGAGGCTCCATTGGGAGGGAGAGGTGTACACTAATTGATTGATTAATTGTATAATTAAAATCAATAAAAGATTATCACAAAATATTTTCTTAATCAATTGGCTAATAGCATAACTAAACCGCCAGTGCTTCATCCGAAGATGTATCTTTTAGAAATTTAATTAAATAAGCCATTAATAAAAAATTAAATAATTAATTGATTAATCAATAAATAATTAATCGATTAATCAATTAATAATTAATCGATTAAATGATTAATCAATAAATCAAAAATATCTTTGATAGCCACATCACTTGGTCACTGTCATGTCCAAATATTAGCTTCCCAGCTCAAAAGGTGCCTGAGATATTGGCCAAATGAGAAAGAAAATAAATAAATGATTAATAATGAAAATAAATAAACAAGAAGACGTCATGCGGAGCACGAAACTTGCAAAATACGCCCCCAACACCCCCCCCCCCCCCAAGAAAAAAAATTCCATTCATACAGCAAATTGTCCATTTCATCAAGATTAAAATTGACAATCTTGATCAAAGCTCGGATCAATAGGAAGAAAAGTGACGATTTTTCAGATGAAAAATGATGATTTTGGAAGGTTGACCTTGAGTTGACCTTAAACATTTTGACCTCAAAAATAGTTGGTTTCCCTATTTAGTGACTCAATGTGCAAATGCTGTTCAATTTTCAAGTCAATCGGATGAAAATTGAGGATTTTAGAAATCTGGCCTATGTTGACCTTTTGGCCTATGTTGACCTCAAGAATACTTGGTGGTTGAATTAATTGACCAGATATGCAAGTCCTCTTCAAGTTTCAAGTCAACTGGATGAAAATTGAGGATTTTAGAAATTTGGCCTCTGTTGACCTTTTGGCGTATGTTGACCTTTTGGCGTTTGTTGACCTAAAATATAATACGTGGTTGAATTCAGTAACCAGATATGCAAGTCCTCTCCAAATTTCAAGTCAATTAGATGAAAATTTAGGATTTTAGAAATGTGGCCTATGTTGACCTTTTGGCCTATGTTGACCTCAAATATACTTGGTGGCTGAATTCAGTGACCAGATATGCAAGTCCTCTTCAAATTTCAAGGCAATCGGATGAAAATCGAGGATTTTAGAAATTTGGCCTATGTTGACCTTTTGGCCAATGTTGACCTCAAAGATACTTGGTGGTTGAATTCAGTGACCAGATATGCAAGTCCTCTTCAAATTTCAAGTCAATTGGATGAAAATTGAGGATTTTATAAATTTGGCCTATGTTGACCTTTTGGCCTATGTTGACCTCAAAAATACTTGGTGGTTGAATTCAGTGACCGGATATGCAAGTCCTCTTCATATTTCAAGTCAATTGGATGAAAATTGAGGATTTTAGAAATTTGGCCGACGTTGACCTTTTGGCCGACGTTGACCTTAAAAATACTGAAAACTGAGTACTCCCTTTCAGCGTGCGTCACTGCCGAGCCCCCTTCGGTGCCCGGCAATGACGTTTTGCATTGCCTGGAAATGGCATAGGAAAGGAGCGGTGTACAAAAAGTGGAGGTGTGTGGAAAGTGTGCACTTTGAGCTTAACCAGGAAGGGATTACTGGATCTACTTGTGGAGTGAAGGAGCGGGAGACTTATCAGTCTCTTATCGGGAGACTCTCTCTCAAGAGGTCTCCATTGACCAACACAGACACCTTGTAAGCCATGCGTTTAAGGAATGATTTGGAATGATGGAATCTGCAGCTCAGTTTGGAAGATCCATGTCATGGCTGATGGTGAAGCCTATAAAGTCAAGAAACCGAACCACTTCCTGTGTTTGACCAGGAAAAAAAGATCAGTTGGTTCTTTTTTTTACAATCGAGCCAGAGTGACAGGGTGAAACTGAGATTTGTCAGAACTGAAAGAGATGGTCCAACAATCAGGATATCATAATTCATGTTTACCAATTACTAACTTATTTAGCTACTCAAGTAAAAATTGACTTGATAGACACAAACAGTGGATTTTAAGCAAAATGACGTCAGAAACCTCACCTGCTTGCACATATTCAACAACGAAGGCCACGCGCTCAATGCATGGATCCATTGGCGGGAGGTAGATAAACTTCACTGAAGGGAAACAAGATAGTGGAGCATAAATTAATATGGCATAAGAATCTTACCCAAAGTCAAACACCTTTAAACAACATGATTAACATGCACATTTTTTGTGATGACAAGTAGTCAACAGGTGAGCCTCAACATAATCCTTTCACCATCACCATTCATGGTCTTGTCTGTAAACATTTATCTGGGTAGTGTGTGTATGAATCGCAATTCGTATCGAGTGGACTTAGGTTTAGGCAAACAACTGATCAGAATTCTTCCGAGAACACGACATTTGGCGAACACACAACTCAGATGCGGTTGGCTTCGTATTTGATTTATAGTGTGTTGGAGTGTCATTGTTGATAACACAAAAGCAAATGAAAGTGAAACACAATGAGCTGGTAAGAGGATCCGGTTTCCAGCAGCAGCTTCTCATCTTCTCTTCGCTTGTTGAGCACTTTTGTTCGTATCGTGGGCACATCAGCATACATTTTGTGTGCCTTTTTTGTTACTTTTATATCTTGCACTCAGCAATTCATCGTTCTTTTCTCCCATGGTCAATCACCATCACTAGACCTCATGAAGCCTGGTGTTGGCTTCACCGTTAAGGTTGCTGGCTGAAGATCTTCTGGTGTTGAATTTGAGCCCATATTGCGCCGCTGAAATACCACCAAGTGGGTTGACTCAACCTGTTATCCTTCAGACGTCGCAAAATGAATACTGGCCTCCTGGTAATAGGGGCACTGCATCAGCGGCACAGCCACAATTACAGAAAGTGATGCAACCAGCAGCCACATGCTGCATACGAAACAACAACTTTTCCCATCCTCGCTAAAAAATATCCTTATTCAGCTTGTTCAGCGTCTGTGTACTCTTCCCCCTTCTCTCACTCTATCTTCCTTCAAGTGTCATCCTCTTGCATCCATTAACCTGCTATCGGTGAAGTACCAGTCTGATGGTGGGATCTGCACCCAGACTCAAGAGCTCAAGCATCCAATGAATCCTATGCACCGTACTGCCAAACCTCCAAGACAAATCATGTCTTTCTTGGTATTTGTGGTGAATTTAAGAGGTCTTTGAATGAAATAGAACTGCATTTCAATAGCAATATGTATATTTATTCTCTGAAACTAGTTGTTCAAGTCTCTCTGAGAGAGGAATTGTGATGATGGTCATTTTATTGCAAGTACTTTTCAATTTTGTTCAGAGATGTCATGATAAAGAAGAAGAACCACCCATTTTCGGCTTCAGAAAATTTACCGACATTGAAATCAAATTTTCATGTCACCACTGAGTGGTGTCATCCCTGTGTATAAATTGTCATCCCGGTGTTTCACGAGCAAGGTGATTCAATAATTGTGTCATCCCACGGAGGGAAGTCAAACGAGCATCCTGAATTACTAGGTGGGCGTTGAAGACCCATGGTGTCCTTCACGAAGAGTCGGCAAGCTATCGCCAGCACCCTAGCCAAGTTACAAATTCCTGTCCTAACTACTGCTGGGAAAGCAATGGCAAGCCATCCAATGAGCAATCCAATTCCCGTTGCTGAGGAAGCTGCTTTGGTAGCACCGGCATTGTGTGATAGCATATGCAGAGACGGAGCTGAGAGGTTTTTGGCAAACTTGAACTGTGGCTTTGATCGAGTTGAAGAAAAGTCAATGGTTGAGGTAAGTGAGAAATTCATGCTGCAGAAGCACAATTTGTAACTTGTTTTTCACAATTTGTAACTTGTTTTTCACAATTTGTAACTTGTTTTTTTTCATACTGTGATAATAAAAATAAAGATCAATTACAGCAATGTAATTCAATGACCAAGAAGGAAGCCGGACATTAACAATGCATATGCACACGCACACATACAGTACCTATCGATGGTCTACACCCCCCTTCAAACTTTTCACCTTTTGTTGGCTTATGGCCTGGAATTAAATTGCATGAAATCAGACTTTTTCCACCTTTATTTACACATCGTAACCCACAACAACTTTCAAGTGAAAAACAAATTCTACAAATTTCAGAAAATCAATTAAAAATACAAAACTAGATTATTGTTACGGTTTTGAGAATAAAGGATGACCCCCCCCCCCCCCCCCCTCATAGGTAGACGCACCACAACATGTAGCCTCGTTTTAGTTCAGTTATTTCATAGTAAATGTGAGCGTAGTCCTTTCCTGTGTTAGTTTGCGTTGAGCAGGCCAGTGAGTAGGCCTCAATTATGCTGGAATACCATGTGCTTGACCTGAGACAAGTCTGGCAAGGCCGAAGGGAGGAGCTGCAGGGGGAGTGGCCGGTGAGCAGCGAACCGCCAATCAGAGCTCGAGTGAAGTGGCTCACAACGGCAGCGAGAGGCGGGGCTTGGAACATTCGGGTAGGATCGGGGAGGGGCTGTATAATACCCTGCCTCAAGCCTCCCGCAGCAGAACGGGCGAGAAGAGAAAGAGTTCGTCAGCAGAGTTTGCCCCGAACGAGTCAAGTGGAAGTCACCCAGCCCCTGAACAAGTCGAAGTGCTTGAATCGAACGGTTGTAATATCGTTGTTGTACACGAACTCTCCCCGTGCCCTGTTCCCTGCGCTCTGCTACCTGTATTGAATCGCGCTTGTGGAGACGATCCATCCCGGAGCCACAGACGCCCGATCTCCTTGCCTGCACTCCCGGCACGTGCCGTGAACAACCGAGGGCCACGCCGGCGAGCTGTCCAGGAGCGACCGGCGTCAAGGCACGTTTGGCGCGTGAACCTGTTCTTCTTCTTTTTCCCGTGTGAGTGATTGGGCCGTTCGTCTGGGTCTAAGTCAACATTGTTTAAGTGCCTGCTCTGTGTCTCTTCAAATCACTGTACATTATAAATAAATTGTGTTATTCCTCTTATTTGATCGTTCCGTCCTCTCCATCTATTGGCCTAGCATCGTACGAATAGAACTGCTCAATCGGGTTCAATAAAAGGTAACGGCACAAGTCACGTGATACGCACACCGCTCGGGCGTACTCGATTAGCGTGGCTTGTGCGAGGTCCGGTCCCCGTTTTCGTGGCAGCGTGGGTCAAAGGTACGTGCGGCATCGACCCGATACCCTTTTACACGCTCGCTGCGGAAGTGGCGACTCGGCCTCATGGATACGAACACCTAGGAAAAAAAGGGGTTTAATCCCCCCTTTTATAACGTCGACGGGCTTCGGGAGATCCGCAACAATATCTTAGGAGAATAAGTGTCCACCCCCCTGAGTTAATACTTTGTGGAAACACCTTTGACATATGATATTGTTGCGGTTCTGAGAAGTGTACATATTGATCATTAAAGGTTAAAGGTTTGCCCCCATAGTTAGTCCACAAGCAACACGTAGGCCACCTTAGAACATTAGTTATGTCATAGTATGTGTCAGGATAAAGCCATTTCCATTAGTGATACCTACATTGTGTAAAATAAATAAGCTTAGGTCCCGTCCATTTTGCGGCCCACCCTCCAAATCGACCTCGTTGGGCAGCATCCATCCCGTGCCCTGATTCGGCTAATCCACATCCTTTGCCAGCTGTGTTCGCTGCTGGCAAGGGTTTTCGCTCGAAACCAGCCAAATGCCACGAGGTAGGCCTGGAAAGGGAGAGGAGCGCGAGGTTGGGGTGTGGCCACGTCAAGCAGCACGTCAAAGGCTGAGACGGTTAGAGCCAACAACCAACCAGGGCTCGATGGGCATGGCTTAAGGGGCGTGGTAAGAGCGCAGCTGGCAAATATAAACGCGCGTACAAAGCTGGGCGGCGCTATATAAACGCGCGTATAAAGCCCTTGAACAAGACTGACGCAACTGCACTCGTTGTAAGAGGACTGCGCGGAGACGTCTGATTGTGCAAGGAGAACTCGTGAGGAAAGCGCATTGTATAAAGGACTGAAGGAATCGCGCTTGGTAAAGAGGACTGAAGAAATCGCGCTTGGTAAAGAGGACTTATGCGACGTGATTGTGCAAAGAGGCCTCGTGAGGAAAACGCATTAAGAAGCGCGTTCGAGCTGCTGATTATTACGTACGCGGTTGAGCCGCGAGTGTAATCGCCAAGCCATCCTACCGTCGCCCTCTAATAATCCCGTGCGCGCCAAACGACACGAGGAGAGTTCCTGGCCGCTGCCGCCTGACCATCTGCTTCACGGTACGAGTCGGGGACCGGAGTGAGCTGCCTGGGCGCCATCATCCCCGGACCATCAACCCAACCATCTACATCCCCGTGTGAGTGTGTCTGTGTGTGACGGGCCCGTTTGTCCTGGGATAAGTTAAGACTGTATAAGCTTCAGTGTGTTCTTCTCCTCCTTCCTGTACAAATTGTAATAAACCAATCTGTTCTTCCTGCTTCTTCCTAATTCGACCGTATCAGTCCTTTCCTCCATTGGGTAAGCGTGGCACGATTCGGAACCGCTCGGATCGGGTTTAGTACCTGTTAACAGCTCGGATCACGGCTCGCTACCGCTCGGCGTTTCCACTACAACCGTGATTCGGGCGGGGTTATTTCCTTGCTTCCTGGGAGGCGTTGGTAATTAGGTATTAGGAATTTGGCCTACGACCCTACCCAACGCTGACCGGAAGGAACGTCATAGCCCCGGATCATGTCGGCTAGCAACAAGACAAGGGGACTAATCCCCCCTTGGTAAGGGGAAAGGCCGACGTTGAGATCCGCAACATTTGGTGTCAGGGAAGTGGGATTGGACCCGAAGTGCGCCGAACGCACTTCAAATTACGAGCGGCCGTAATTTTATTACAATCCAAATTATATTCGTGCCATGGATAACCAAGACGGTCGGATGCCGGTGGGGGTAAATGAGATAGATGAGGGCGAAGAAGTAATAACCCAGGACCCCCGAGAAGAATTGGGAGAAATGGAGGACATTAATGAGGGTGCAGCAGTAGGGGTGGCAGGCGAAGACAATGGCGGCGCCTCGCACATGGCGACAAGGGCTGCGCCCGCTGTGCAAGTGGGGGTGGTAGACATGCAAGCCTTCATGGTGAAATTTATGGCAGAAATGAAAAAAATGATGGGCACCCAACAAAATGAAATAAATAAAGTAAATGGTAAATTGGACGCCCAAAGTGATAAATCCACCCGGGAGCAAAAATAAATGGGGGGCCAATTGAAGGAAATGGGTGGCCAGATGAAAGATGGGTTAAATAATTTGGAAAACGAAATGGGAGAGCAATTGGGAAATCAAATTGGGGGATTAGAAAGCAAAATGGGGGGCCAAATGAAGGAAATGGGGGGCCAAATTAAGGAAATGGGGGGCCAATTGAAGGACATGGGTGGCCAAATGGGAGAAATGAACGAGGGGTTAGTGGAGTTGGCAATCAGGATGGGCACCCAAGAGAATCAAATGAAAGGGATGAAAGACGGGTTAAAAGGGTGTGGTAACAGAATAGGAGGCCAAATAAAAGAGATGGGGAAAGAAATAGAGCGCAGGTCAAGCGGGAAGGTCGCATTGGTACGCGACGGGGTAACACGAGTTGAGGAACGCGGGAAAAGCGAGCCTGAGCGAGGCACAGTTAAGTGGACCGGGGTAGAGATCGCGACTCGGGGTATAGAAAAGCCGACGGCCGCCGAATTGGAAAATTTTATTTTATGTGCGCCAGCGGTCGTCGAGCTTAATAAAGAAAAATAAATTATTGTTGAAATTGGGGTTGAGGAGACGGCAGAGTTAGTACATGAATTGAAGAAAGAAATGGAATGTACTCAAAGTCTGCATTCGCATTGTGAATCGGGACCTAATCTGCCCTAACCAAAATGAAAGTTTGCAGTTGGTGCAGGAGAGGAGGATCCCGAAGGTGAGTAGGGCTGTGTATGGCGCGAAAAGGTATGGCGCGAAAAGATTTTTCGCGCGCTTGGGATCGCGACGTCACCCGGGCGCTTGTGGAAGGTCCGAGGTGCGCTGTGTGAAAGTGAATGGCGCGCGTGTGCGACCGGTGCCGGAGCGCAAGTATGAAACCGAGAGTGAGTGCACAACGGAGTGTATGTGTGAAGAGTGCGACACAGAGTGTGAGATGGATGAAGAGAGTGTGCGAGGATGCACACCGGAGCGTGTTGTGAAGAGTGTGCGGGAGTGCACACCGGAGCGGGTGATTGGGTGTGCAATAGAGTGCACACCCATGAGTGTTACGGAGTACGTAACAGAAGAGGGTGCGCCAGGATGTGCGCGAGAAAAGTGTGTAACGGAGTGTGTGAGGGGCGTGAGTGCGCCTGAGTGGTGTGCACCTGAGTGTGCAAGGGAAGAGTATGCACGAGCGAGTGGAAAAGCAGAATTAAGGGAGTGTATGGGATGTGCGAGTATGGAAAGGGTCGCGTGGTGTGAGAATGCGATTCGAGCATCGACGCAGACCGGGGCAGCGTTTAGGCCGACGGATAGCCGACGCGAGCTCTCGGGGCGTGTTGCGCTTTGTGTGCTGCGGGGGCCGGCGGCGATCATTGCCGCGGCGGTCTCACAAGGAGCGCCGTGCACGATTCGGGCCGGGCCCCGCCCTGTATGGTCGGTGCCGTGCCGTGGCGCAAGGGGAAAACGGCACGATTCCAGGGGAGGAAGGCGAGGTCGGACCTTCGCCCCCTGGCGGGCGCGGTGCTCCGGCCGGGGGAGGCTGAGTCATCGTGCCGGAGACCGAAAGGCTCCGTGCAGAGATGATGCCTGGAACCTAGGCCCGAGTATGCCTCCTCCCCAGAATCGAAAATGCCGGACGGACCCAACCAACAGGAGACAGACCACCCGTATGCATTGCTTGGCTTTTCGAAGCAGAGCTGTAATGAGTATGTCTTTCCGCACCGAGAGGCTCGAGAGTAGTGGACAGTTAGCCATAGTGATGGTAAATGGTATCCGGTGTAGAGGGATGGTAGCTCTACCATCCCTCACAATTTGGGGCACATGAGCTTTAGTTTATGGGGTTTGGCAGTGAAAGCTAGCCGAGGTCGGGCTAGGATATTGTTAGGGATTTAGAGATGACCATAGGAGACCAAGATTTAAGTAGAGACATTGATACAGGTAGAGGGGACGTAGTCAGATTAGATGGATGTTAATGACGAGGGGAGTGCTTAGTATAAGGGAAGATGGGAAAGCACAAGTATTAGAGGGAAGGAAATAGTTAGATGATGCTGTGTGTGTGTAATTGTGGGTGCCTCTTGGGCTTGGTGAAATGAGGCATTGGTCGAGAATGGTTGTGTGTGTGAGAATCTGGTTTGTGGATGAACTTGGTGAAATGAGGCATTGGTCTGGGATGACCGGAGAAAGTGTATGAGTGGTGTATTGAGGATGTGTGTAAGTGTGTTGAGTGAATGGGCTTGCATGGTGTGCAAGTGGAGAACAGGTGTGTGGAATAAATGGTCTGGAGCAAATGGTGTGTGGAATAAGTGGTGTGGAGTGCATGGTGCGAAGGAGTTGATGGGGGAAGATGGAACCCTTCACGAATACCCGGGGAGGGTAGTTTAAAAGTAGGTAGAGGGTTTAGGTAAATTGTTTGGATATTGACATCTGTGGTGCAGATAGTAGCAAGTTGTTGCTTTGAGGGGTGCATGAGTGAGTGGAATGGCTGGGCATGTGGGCTTAATTGGTGAGTATGGTTAAATGGGCACTCCGCCACTGGTAGCCTGTCGGCCAGGTGAGGCCGCAGGTAGGCTCTGGGAGCCAGTTAGGGTCAGTGTAGTGTTCAGCGGGGCCCGAGGATCCGAGAGAAGGACCCGGGTAGCCCAATGACAGAGAGGGCATCAGCGGGGTGAGAGTGCCAGGAGGGCCTTCCCCAGTTTAGGGTAGTTGTGAGGAGCTAGGCAAGCTCGGGTGGCGACTTCAGTGGCGGAGGTGCGCAGGTAGGTAGACCTGCTGGTAGAGCCACATGACCCAGCCCCGAAATTGTGCGAAGGCACAGTATTGAAAAAATGGGGGAGTGAGACCCCAAATTTGGGAGGCACCATGGGATGGTCAATGGGAATTGGTTTCTAGAACCACATAGTGTAAAGAGGCCAATTGGATTGGCAGGGCAAGACCCCGGGTAGTGTAAAGTGAGTTAATGTCAATTAGAAGGATAGTTAGGATGAAATCTCTTTGCACCATACACATCCACTCATCAAGGTGACAGGACTCCACACCGGATTTTGTGGACTATTTGGAATGAAAGACGCATCATGACGTGGGGGAGACATTGTGTGATATTCCATCCCTTCCTTCTTGGGAGGGATTGGAAATGAATTTGGTTTAGAGGGAGATATGGGAGACGAGACGGTAGAGACGGAATTTGTAAAGTGTAAATACGGGGAAGGGCAAGGGTATTGTAGGCTGACATGGGGGGTTACGTATGGCTAGGGACAAGCTTTCTCCGCTTGCTCTCCCGCGCCCCTCATGTTGCATTACCTTGTGGTGACGTGTACCCTTGCGCCCTTGCCCCGCTGACTCTCTCTGCTTTGTCTTCCTCCCCACCCATGGACCCATTATCTTTTGTTGAGGGGAGTGTGCAGGCTGAGCTGTGCGGCTGCACTTTTGCGCTGCACCCTGCTGCCTGTTGCCTGCACCGATACACCGATGGACCACATGTTCTGTGGCCTGGCACCTTTGCTGGGGCAGACAATTGTGGCAAACATGATCTTGCCCTGCGGACCACTGTGTTTAAGTGGCATCAATGCCATGCAGTCGGACCACCTAAGTTGGCCCTGCTGGCCAAAATAAAAACGGACACGGTTCGTGCCTTTTTATTAATTCCTTTGGTGTGTCAGGGAAGAAGACTAAGTTTTGACGATGGCACACTGAAGACGAAGCAAGAAGACGCCGCAGCCCAGCAGTCCAGCACAGGACATCATTGATTTGTTGCGAAATGTGATTGTGCATTTTTTTTGTGATGATTGTGCATTTTGGTGCCTTTTTGTGCATTTTTGGTGCATATGGGTGTATGGTGTATTGGTGCAGTGCATTCAGTGTTCTCCTTTCCAAAGTTCTCTCCCACAAAAGAACAGGTCCTGGGTTGTAGTGTTGTAAATAATTAGTAGTCTTGTAAATAACATGCTCCCCACCGGCTTTATGTATAGTTTGGGAATTCTTTCCGTAATTTGGTTAATTGTGGGCGTGAGTCTGTTAGTTAGTACACAACGCAGTAGGCGGGACATATCTAGTGTTTAAAACTGTCGCACACAGGGTGTTAGAGTAAATGTAGAGGGAAACCACACCTAAGTGTCACACTAATTAAAAAGTAGTCCTGACCCTTGCATCCGAACCGGTCGGGCTCACTTGTGTGGGTTCGGCTCGGGGACGAGCCTGGCGAAGGAGGGGTGCAGTGTTGCAGTTCTGAGAAGTGTACATATTGATCATTAAAGGTTAAAGGTTTGCCCCCATAGTTAGTCCACAAGCAACACGTAGGCCACCTTAGAACATTAGTTATGTCATAGTATGTGTCAGGATAAAGCCATTGCCATTAGTGATACCTGCGTTGTGTAAAATAAATAAGCTTAGGTCCCATCCATTTTGCGGCCCACCCTCCAAATCGACCTCGTTGGGCAGCATCCATCCCGTGCCCCGATTCGGCTAATCCACATCCTTTGCCAGCTGCGTTCGCTGCTGGCAAGGGCTTTCGCACGAAACCAGCCAAATGCCACGAGGTAGGCCTGGAAAGGGGGAGGATCGCGAGGTCCGGGAGTGGCCACGTAAAGCAGCACGTCAAAGGCGGAGACGGTGAGAGCCAACAACCAACCAGGGCTCGATGGGCATGGCTTAAGGGGCGTGGTAAGAGCGCGGCTGGGAAATTCCAGAGGGTTCGCTGGGCGGCGCTATATAAACGCGCGTACAAAGCCCTTGAGCAGGACTGACGCAACTGCACTCATTGTAAGAGGACTGCGCGGAGACGTCTGATTGTGCAAGGAGGACTCGTGAGGAAAGCGCATTGTATAAAGGACTGAAGGAATCGCGCTTGGTAAAGAGGACTGAAGGAATCGCGCTTGGTAAAGAGGACTTATGCGACGTGATTGTGCAAAGAGGCCTCGTGAGGAAAACGCATTAAGAAGCGTGTTCGAGCTGCCGATTATTACGTACGCGGGTGAGCCGCGAGTGTAACCGCCAAGCCATCCTACCGTCGCCCTCTAATAATCCCGTGCGTGCCAAACGACACGAGGAGAGTTCCTGGCCGCTGCCGCCTGACCATCTGCTTCACGGTACGAGTCGGGGACCGGAGTGAGCTGCCTGGACGCCATCATCCCCGGACCATCAACCCAACCATCTACATTCCCGTGTGAGTGTGTCTGTGTGTGACGGGCCCATTTGTCCTGGGATAAGTTGAGACTGTATAAGCTTCACTGTGTGTTCTTCTCCTCCTTCCTGTACAAATTGTAATAAACCAACCTGTTCTTCCTGTTTCTTCCTAATTCGACCGTATCAGTCCTTTCCTCCATTGGGAAAGCGTGGCACGATTCGGAACCGCTCGGATCGGGTTTAGTACCTGTTAACAGCTCAGATCACGGCTCGCTATCGCTCGGTGTTTCCACTACAACTGTGATTCTGGCGGGGTTATTTCCTTGCTTCCTGGGAGGCGTTGGTAATTAGGTATTAGGAATTAGGCCTACGACCCTACCCAACGCTGACCAGAAGGAACGTCATAGACCCGGATCACGTCGGCTAGCAACAAGACAAGGGGACTAATCCCCCCTTGGTAAGGGGAAAGGCCGACGTTGAGATCCGCAACAATATATACGAGTACACCCACTCACTACGGGAGGGACAGGAAGTGTCATTCCTCTTTGGGGTATATAGATTACAGTCGATCTATGGGCGGGTCCCCAAGACCATTGGGTGTGTGTTCATTTAGCAAGTTTCTTGTGAAGAGATCGCCAAGTGGTTTAAGCATTTTAGCAAGCACTCAATTCAAAACCCTTAATGAACAGCTGGCTTGGCAAGCGGTAGCTGGCTGCTTGGTAAAGGAGCACAACCCGAGCTTTCCCTTTCATTTTCGTATGAAACAGCAGGAGCGAGTTTCAAAAGTTCACTCCGAAAAATGCCATGGTAGCGGCAGAAAGGGCCATGTTATTAACCCAACATTTGTGGAGTACAGTCGATCTTTGCTCAGCTCTGGATGTAAACCTTACTTCATGGATGTCAGGATTCCTCCAAATTTCTTCATTTAGTGTTATAAAGAGTATTAGCGACTGTTCAAAAAGCGAAGCATACGTGTTTGTGGTTTATAATATTTTTACTTGCTGTCGAAGCTGTTGCTCCCATGGAAACACCATTATAACTGCAAGCTATTAAACACGTTTTCACTGCAGGAAAAACGCCTTGTGTGCTTCCCTCTCTCTCCCCATCTTGTCTCCTGCTCCCTTTATCTTTTGTTTTATGTGTCAGTTTGTCTTTTTGTGATTAATGTTAGCTCTTACACGAGCCTCTATCTTGTGTACAAAAAAAAACCAGAAAAAAAAACGAGTGAGCGGTTCCCGCCAATGCCGCGGACGATTTTGACAACCCTTGAGGAGACCCCATCAGTGATCAGAGTTAAGTGCACATACGCCCATTAATTTTCAGTTATCCTTCCCTTCCGTTTGTTTTCAAGTCTGTTGGTGGGGACGTCCCGTTTAGGAATTTAGTTTATCGTGCGTTTCTTTGTTACCAGCATTTTTTAAATAAACCTGTTAAATCTGTTTATTTTTGTACATTTTAAATCCGTTTTCGTTTGAGTTTATTTATTGCAGGGTTTTGAGACTGCTGGTGGGATCCGTGCAGGTAAGTGCTCTTCAGCATCCTCCTCCCTCCCCCCCCCCCCCGCACCCCCCTCGTGTATTAACCCCCCTCCACCACATTTTAACCGAGTGCCTCGGTGTAAAGCTTCTTCAGCAATCCGTTTCCTTGAAAAGATTTTAATCGCAAGGGGCAACGACAATATGAAGCGACAAACACTTTACCTGATAGACATGTCCATTACACAGCACCTCCATCTAACCATCGACTCAAACTTATAATACACTCAAATATATTACATTATATTGTTATTACTTACTTATCCTCTTCGTCCCAATTGGACATAGGGCTGTTACAAGCTTTCATCATTTATCTAGATCCTGAGCTACATTCTGTGCCTCACACCATGATAGACCCAACTCCTCCAGATCAGTTACCATAGTCCGATGCCAAGTTGTTTTTGGCCTGCCTGGTTCCCTCCTTCCTGGCACTGTCCATCCAAAAGCAACATTGGGGATTCGGTCAGGGGACATTCTAAGCACATAGCTAAGCCGTTGGAGGCGACGACACAGAATTTAAAGGGCAATACTGTGGCAACCGGTTTTTTCATGCAAGTCTTTGTTGGATATCTTATTTCACCAGACGATTCGGCAGATTTTCCTCGGCATCCATTGTGGAAAGATTCCACCTTGCCCATATCTGACTTAATTACCCACCAGTACTCAGACCTATACACTCAGGATGCAGGAGGTACAGTGTTGATGTTCATCACCTTGGTCTTGGTGGTATTGATATTAAGATCTGTCCTTCTGGCAAAGCTAGCTAGCAAAACAGCGAAATCGTCAGCAAAGTCCAGATCTTCAAGTTGGGTGGAAAGGGTCCACTGGATGCCTCTAGGTCTATTTTATGTGGCGTTCCTCATGATCATGTTGATGTGGTGAGGTGGAAAGAACTGGGAAGTGGCCGTGTGCTGTGTGCAGGAAGGGTGTCGGAGTGAACTCCATTCAATGTACAATGTGCGCGGAGTGGGTTCATCAAAAATGTAGTGGTTTGAGAGGGTCATTAACCAGTGTGGCTACATTGTAGTATGTAGCTACATTATGTAGCTACATTCAAGTATGTATGTAGCTCCAGTATGTAGCTACATTCAAGCATTTAAGTATGTAGCATTCAAGTATGTAGTATGTAGCTACATTCAAGTATGTAGTATGTAGCTACATTCAAGTATGTAGTATGTAGCTACATTCAAGTATGTAGCTACATTCATTCATTCCAGTATGTAGCTACATTCAAGTGTAAGGTGTGCACAGAGGGAGCTGCAGATGGAGGAAATGTTGAGTTGGATCTTGGAGACGGCGTGAAGCTGAAAGATGTGAAAACATTTTGCTACCTCGGAGACATGCTGAATGGAGAAGATGGATCAGACTCGGCAACGGTTACTCGAGTGAGATGTGATGGAAGAAGTTTCTGGAACTGAGTGGCGTGCTGATGAGGAGGGGAGTGTCGTTGAAGCTGAAGAGAAAGGTGTATGTTGCATGTATGAGAAGTGTTATGATTTATGGGAGCGAGACATGGGTAATGAACGTAGAGCAGCAACGAAGGCTGGAAAGGGTGGAAATGTGAATGGTTCAGTGGATGTGTGGAGTATCGTTGAGAGAGAGGAAGACAAATGATGAATTGCAAAAGATGATGGGAATAGAGCCTGTGATGGATGCTGTGAAGAGAAACAGGTTGAGATGGTTTGGTCATGTGTTGAGGAAGGATGAAAGTGACTGGTTGAGAAGAGTAATGGAAATGAATGTAGAAGGAAGTAGAGGACGGGGAAGGCCGAGAAGGACTTGGCTAACGATGGTGGAAGAAGAAATGCGGGCAAGGGGGTTAACAAGGGGAGATGCAGAAAATAGGGCAAAATGGGAGGATTGTCATGGGGCCCGCAAGGCTAACCCCCGCTCTAGCAGGGAAAATGGCCTTAAAATGCCTGTTGTTGTTGTTGTTGTTGTTCCTCATGATCCAGTCGATAGTAATCAGAAAGTGGTTAGGTGATATAATACAACCTTGGTGAATTCCAGACTCTACCGGGAACAACTGTGATAAGGAGGTGTTCAGGATGACACTGCAGTCAAAGTGTTCATGTAATCTGCTTATTGGAGTGATCATCTTCTGTGGATTTCCATAAAATCTCAGTATTTTCCACAGGCTTGCTATATGAACATGATCAAATTCCTTCTTGAAGTCAATTAAATTGATATTAAGAGGTGCATTTCATTCCAAGCATTCATATTATTATTATATTAATATATTCCATTACAATCAAACTTCAATAAGTTTGAGTGAAATCCATACTTACCAATGTTTTGGTGACGAAGCTTCGCCATCATGTTAGCTTCATTCAAAATCTGCAAAAAAAAAAAAAAAGGTGAAAACAGAAAGAAAAAATTATTCAAATTCCTTCTATAATCTGGATTCATGTTAAGTCACCCCATCACAATAGCCACAAGATTGTAACTCTCACAAAGAGACGCACGGCCTCAGGAGCCATGAGACAAAGATGTATCACAGACAGAGATTCTACCAGGACAGTTCAGATGTAAGTTAAACTGTGTTGTTAGTTCAACAGTTAAAAACAACACTATCTCAATAAAAACACAAACTTACTTCTTTTGAAACTTCCAAAGATTTTGCCCTCTTCAAAGCAACCTGAAAGAGACGACAAGAGATCATATTATAACATCTCAGTTACATTATGGGAGAATGAGTAAAATATATGATGTTGGTGTGTCGTGATGTGCAATTATTATATCTATTTTATACTGAAGTCAACGTCGGAGATAAATGACAAAGGCACAAATTCACACATATGGATGATAAAAAAATAGAAAGTTAGTTGGGCATCAAATTATGGGCACCAAAATGTTAATTGGTGGAAAAAAGAAAAGAAAAATCAATGGTAGGAATGAAGAAGCCCCCTCAACTTTGCAACATGGGGTTTCCCAATTATTTTTGGTGAGATTTCTGACACACAACCATCATGTCACAGATAACACGTTATTTGTTCATTGCAGTCACATCTATGAAGTAATTTTCTGCAGGAGTGATGTGGGGCCTGCAAGTCAAAAGAAAAAGCATCGTTCATCTCATCAGAAATAGAGAAGATAAATTTAGATGCAGGAGAATTTCCCGATCCCATTGCTCTCATCCTAATTCCATGTGTCTCTCGGTCGTGTCCCTCTACACTGCTTGCTATCTGTATTTTCCACCGTGTTCAGTTCTGTGTTCTATCTCGCTCTCCCATGAGTTGTTCATCTCCCAGAAAGTGAAATGAAGACATAGCAAGTAAATCACACAGCTTGTACCTCTTCTGCAGAGTAGACATCCTTTGCTTTGTAAACGAATCCAGCACTTCCTTCTCCAATTTTGGAGATAACCTCCCACACCATGAACTGAAAACAAAGGCACAAACAGAGATTCACAACATTGCTTCTGAAATAAAATAGAACAACTCAGGAGACGACGATGGTTCACGAGCGAGCGGTATTCAATGACAAAGGACGGACTGTAACCGAAACAGGCCAGGCCAGGCCAGGCCCGGAAATGTCAAAACGAAGTTTACTGACCTTGAAATGAGATAGAAAATAATGTATAATCAGTTATGAGGTTAGTTAGCTACACAATACCGAAAATTCGGTGAAAAATGAAATGAAAAAAAAAAAAAAAGATTTAAAAAAGGAAAACAAAGAAAAAAAAAATGAAACATCGAGCTCCGTGGGGCTACACACATGACATTGGCATAACCAAATACCGAAACCCCTGTCAGATGTCACCAACTCCCTCGGAGAAGATGTAGCTTGAACTCGATTACCCCCTAAAAAGACATCTTTTTGGGGCGTAGGCTCCGCCCACAATGGGCACAGTACGCCCACTCTCGGCCGGACACAACTAGATCATGATATCAACCCTCCACCCAAGTTTCATCAAGATCGGATGATATCATCGGGTAGTTATGCTGCGGACACACACACACACACACACACACACACACACACACACACACACACACACACACACACACACACACACACACACACACCTCGTTTTTTCATTTCTGTTCCTCACAATTCTATCTCTCCATTTTATACACACACACACACACACACACACACACACACACACACACACACACACACACACACACACACACACACACACACACACACACACACACACACACGTACAGTATCGGTTGTTCCTAAACTTAAATATAAATAATTTAAAGGATTGTTGTAAATGATGTTAATTTCACATCATCCCATATTCAACTTTATTTAAATTGTAAACCTCAAACATTGTTTCTCCACCTAAAGCAAGAACCTTAACCCGTAAGCAATAATATTGACTAGTTTCCCGACTGCACGGATCATCAGCTGGGCACCGTTCTTCCTCGAGGTTTCGATCCTTTCAGCCCAGGACCTCTCCAAACGGCGGATCCACAACCTCGATCATGGATCCACATCAATAGATAGTACATCAGTAGATCCACAACCTCAGTTGCGTCCAGGCAGTCAGTCAACCCATCAATGCACCAACATATTGCATCGCACATTTGCTACAGGTCAATCGGTAAACTATATTTGAGGTTTTACATGTAATTAATTCTTTAGTTTCTTTTAACTTGTAACATCTAGCCGTTACTGTACAATTAATTATATTGTTTGTGGTTTTCATGGTTGAAATGTAGTTGAACAAACATAAAATATCATATAAATGTAGTTTAACAAACACATTAAAATCACATCAACAAAGAATAAACATATAAATATATGAGAAACAGTATAGTGGATTTTCCACCAAAAGATAATGACAAATCAGCGGGAGAAGCCTCACCAAAAGAAATGTCAATCATCACACACATGTCGTTTTTTCATTTCTATTCCTCACATTTCTGTTACACACACACACACACACACACACACACACACACACACACACACACACACACACACACACACACACACACACACACACACACACACACACACACACACACACACACACACACACACACACACACACACACACACACACACACACACACACACATAGTGGTCACTTGATAACTCGTGAACCAATTAAGAAGGAGCAATCAAAGATTGCAAACCCTCGCCAGGACGTGTTTTTATTGGTTTTGAAGGCTTTTGTGTAAAAACAAATATGGCGGCAGAACCATGTGACCGCTGACGTCATCTTGATTTCTCCACTAATTTATCCCTCGATGGCGTTCATAAAATTTCATTTTGATCGGATGAAGTTTTGTACTTATCGAATTATGATGTCATAATGGAGGCACCCATGACATCATCATTAACATATGTTATTCCCCATGGAGAGTTCTTTACAATGAGCGGAGCGATTTTTTTTTTTTTTTTTTTTGTATACTGAATCGAGGCTCGTGAAAGAGCTGACATTTACTTCACAAACAAATCAACCAGACAAACAAAATATATAAAAAGAGGGAGCGGAAGACAAGAGAATGGGAAGCACACAAACACTTGAGAGCACACAACATTTAAGAGCAGGCAGATGTGTGGGAGGGAGAGGGCTTGGGGGGAGGAGGCGTGGGAAGGGGGGGGGGGGGGAAGAGTATAAAACACTCTTTTTTTTTTGGTATACTGAATCGAGGCTCGTGAAAGAGCTGACATTTACTTCACTCAGTTATTTCTATGCAGCGCTTTCGGAGCTATATAGATGCAAAGTTTTTCGGGTTTTCCAAGATGGCGCCCGTACCACTTGACCTATGACGTCATAATTATCAATAAAAAATTCTGCAGAAGACAAACACAGACAGACAGACAGACAAATGAAAAATCACTCATGGAGCTACACTTGGCAAAACCGAACAAAGTAGAATGGCACTCAGTGGAGCATCCTTTTGACCGAAAAATAATTGGTGATTGAATTCAGTGACCTGATATGCAAATAGTCTTCAAATTTTAAATTAATCGGATGAAAATTGACAATTTTAGAAATTCGGCCTATGTTGACCTTTTGGCATATGTTGACCTCAAAAATGGTTGTTGGTTGGTTTCAGTTCGCTGATATTAAAATCTAATTCAGATTTCAAATCAATCGGATGGAAATTGAGGACTTTAGAAATTTGAATAAGGTGGTTGACCTTCGGCCAATGTTGACCTTTTGGGCTATGCTGATCTCAAAAATTGTTGGTGGTTGAATTCAGTTCACGGATATGTTAATCTTATTCAAATTTCAAGTCAATCGGAAGAAAATTGAGGATTTTAGAAATTTGAAATTGTTTACCTTTTAGCCTATGTTGATCTCAAATATAGTTGGCGGTTGAATTCAGTGAACTGACGTGCAAATCCTCTTCAAATTTCAAGTCATCGGATGAAAAATAACAATTTTACAAATCTGGCCAATGTTGACCTTTTGGTTGATGTTGATCTCATAGATAATTGGTGGTTATATTCAGTGACCTCAAATGCAAATCCTCTTCAAATTTCAAGTCAATTGTATGAAAATTGAGGATTTTAGAAATTGCACATTTGGCCTATGTTGACCTTTTGGCCTATGTTGACCTCAAACATACTTGGTGGTTGAATTCATTGACCAGATATACAAATCCTCTTCAAATTTCAATTTAATCGGATGAAAATTGAGGATTTTAGAAATCTGGCCGATGTTGATCTAAATTCTAAAAGATACACTTGGTGTTTGAATTCAGTGACCAGATATACAAATCCTCTGCAAATTTCAAGTCAATCGGATGAAAGGATTTTAGAAAGGATTTTATTTAAAAAAATAAAAAGAAAGAAATAGAAAGGATTTTAGAAATTTGAAAAAAAAGTGGTTGACCTTTGGCCTATGTTGACCTTTTGACCTTCTGATTTCAAACATATATTGGATTTTGTCGGACCATGAACTCCACCGTTTGGTGAAGTTTTGTGAAGATCGGTTTCAAATTGTTAATTGTAGGCAAGTACGTGAGCGGACAGACAAAAACACACATACACACACACACACACACACACACACACACACACACACACACACACACACACACAAACACACAAACCGGAGTGATCGACATACTTGTCAAAAAAATTTTTTTTGCCGAGTAACTAACAGACTCAAATGCAATACCCTCTCCTCTGGCAAGGGTAATGATGAAGCCATGTTTAAATTATTATTTCACATCAACTCGATAATCATCATCATCATCATGTACCACAACTCTAGGCAGAGCAGATATTTGGCCACAATGCTGGTGAAGTCGCCACTCCGGCTCAGGAAGTTAGGAAAGGAATTTGAAATGTGTTCAGGGTGCCAGCGATAGTTTGCCTCCTCTTTGAGAAGAACACCGTGGGATCTTTAATGTCCACCAACTAATTCCGGCACACGGATGACCAGTTTAAAATCTATCCGAGGGACGGCACACACATTGATGAATCATCTTGCCGATGAAACATCGGAATGACAGTTTATATCTGGGTTGAGATTCAAACCCAAGCTAGGCAGCTTACATCAACTACTGTAAGATGTCTCATGGGAACTAAAAAAAGAGGAAATAATTGGTATAATAAATAAATAGAGTCATACCACCCATTATGTCGTCATGCAATTACAGCAATACCCGACTTGCGTTGCCTCAACTCACTCTTTCGTCGCTTTATAAGCCATACCTTTTATTCTCGAACGTTTTCAGAACTCACAAGAGTGTTAGAAATGCCATAATACATCGCAAAGTACCAAACTGGGAGATCGCAAAATCGTCGACAGAACTACTGTACGTTTGTGCACTTAAATATAGCGGGCATTACTCAAAAACAGAGGAATATCATCGGTAAAAACGTGAAATACAATCCGTGAAGTGGCGACATCAGGAACGCATCCCAAGCTCATCCTATCAATGCTAATGAGAACTAGAACGACACTCTTCGACGTCATGACATCGACCAATACGCCCACATTATTACATCATTACATATACAGTACTTGTGCCATGTTTGGTATAAATCCCATCAGCTGTTCCCAACTATCACATTATTACCTGACATGATATATGACCTTACCAAAATCACAAAATCACCTCATTTCTCACATTTGATGCCAAAATGTAATCAGTTCATCTTTGCATCATTATATTTACTGATACCAAGTTTGGGCAAAATCCCATCACCGATTCACAAGTTAGAAGAGTGACAGATTTTTTACTCAACGGGACCTCTGATCTTTGACCTCTTCACCCCAAAATTTAATCACTTCATGTTTACATCATTATAATATTTGTACAAAGTTTGATTTAAATCCCTTCAGCTGTTCTCAAGTTATCACATTTTTACCTGACATGACCTCTGAACTTTGATCTGTTGATGCCATAATCCAATCACTTCATCTTTGCATCATATATACTTATACCAAGTTTGTTCAAAATCCCATTCTTGGTTCAGGCATTGGCACAGCAACATCATTTTTACTTAACATGCATGACCTCTGACCTTTGACCCGAAAGTCTAATCAGTTAATCTTTAAATCATTATACGCAATACACCCACACACCAGATTAGAAGTTGGTACTTTGCTTATTTTTCAAGATATTCCACTCACAAGGTTCACACATACATGGCGGCGGCCATCTTCGATTTTGATGTGGCGACCCAATTTTCAATACCTGTACCAAGTTTGAATTGGATCGCTTCAGTTGTCATCAAGTTATAGATCTATCACAGACTTTGACCTTTGACCTCTTGACGCCAAAATGAAACAAGTTCATCTTTGCATCGTCATACATACTTGCGCCAACTCTGGTCAGAATCATATCACTGGTTCACATGTTATCACGGTAACAGGATTTTTACCTCACATGACCTCTGACCTTTGACCTCGTGACCCCAAAATCGAATCAGTTCATCTTTAACTCATTATACATACCTGCACCAAGTTTGACTAAGATCCCTTCAGCCCTTCTCAAGTCAACGCGGTAAAGAAATGCTATCACGGACGGATGAACGGACGTACGTATGGTCATACGCACGGAAGGACATCCGGACAGACAACCTGAAAACATAATGTCTCTGGCGAGTTTGTCGGTGGAGGCACAAAAATTGTTTTGATTTACGTCGTTTTGATCATCGTCGCACTATTCAGGAAAGCATCCCCGACGCAAACCGAGCAATTACTGTGGAAAGGTAATCGAATGACTTGCTTACCACAACCTGCCCCACACCGTACTCTTTATCCTCATCCTTGGGAGTACTCTCATCAACTTCACCATGACGGAGAGAAGGTCCTGGAAAGAAGAGGCAAAATGAACATAAAACAGATATTGTGACAGAAAAAGATCAATGGACAGAATATCACTGTGTTCAGATGTGTGGGTGCATTGTGGAAATGAGACATCAATTTCATAAATTAGTCTTTGTCTTCTTCTTTGCCAGCTCGGTGTTCATATACCATATCCCTTTGTAAGAGGTCAAGGACTCACAACATGCAGAATTGACCCAAGTCTTTCAGGAACTGGTTGGCGAGGCCTGACATGATTGCGGTGGGTGAAGGCAGGAATTTGGAATTTGCTCAGAGTGCCGGCGTTGACTTGCCAACTCTTCTTGAAAGACACCGAGAGACGTTTAATGTCTCCAAACTAATGCTACCAGACAGAATAAATACCCAGCACAAGGTCCATCAGTGGGACCACACATTTGTGACCAAACACACAACCTGTGAAGCACCATTTGATTTTATGGAACGGATGGAATCGCCAGGAAGGACATTGATCAGGCCAGGCTTTCCACAGGTGAAAACGAGGTGATGCTGACATTTCTGGCATCAACCCTTCGTCGGACCAAAAAAGCCCAAAACGGTCCGACACAGGGCCTCACGAGCAAGACTAGCTCTTTACTCGACAGTGCATGGTCAGTATGAGAAACAAAGCAGACTGCACAGTTCGGAGGTAATTTCACTTCGTCTGTACAGCCCTGTTGGTACCAGTTCACTGGTAATTCCCTGCTTGTCGTTGAAGGCGGCAAAAAGGGTTGGCGTCAGGAAGGGCATCCGGCCGTAAAACATTGCTTCAAAAAGGGGACCGAAAAACAACAACAACCACAGTTCCCGAAAAAGGCCAACCCCCGCTTGCGGGGAAAAATGGCCTCTAAAGGTGGTTTTTGTACAGCCCTGTTGGACACAGTACAATTTATAAATGGGGGATTCTCTCCAGGAAAAGGATACAGGAAAAATGGTGGAAAAAGCACACACAAATACATCTGAATCAGTGTTGAACAACAACAAAAAGGCAAATTTACATTGGTGGATGGATATTAATGGGATTTATATTTTAGAATCAGACAAAGCAGTCTTCTTCCATGTTCATATTTAGCACAAACAAGACTGTGGAGTAGCAAGCATCATTGGCTGAGAAGGCGGACGTACCGCTGATGCAGTGCCCTCTGCTGGTTATGGCAGGAATTTAGAATTTGCACAGGGTGCCAGTGATAGCTCCCCCTGTGTTTGCCAAGGGCACCATGTGATCTTTAACACTCACCACCTCATGCTGGCAGACGGGACACCCAGTTTAACCACCATCTCACATCATCCATCCTCCTGACCATGATCTTTATGAACCGCATTACCATTCCCAACCCAAACCTATAACTTGCTTCCTTTCAGCGTTTCCTCCACCTCACTGATCATGTCGTTTTATATTTTCATTCAAATCGATTTGCTCTCTCTCCATCATCTGGTACCATCTGCAATCCAGAGGTTGCCTCTTACGGAACGCCATTCAAATGTTTATTCAGCAGCTGCATCTTTAACTTCCTCATCTATTACATCATCTTGTCTGTCCATTTTAATCCTTGCCTTCCTCCTCTTCCATCAATATAACCAATCAGTATTGTTTTGTGTTGGTTGAGGTGATGCTCAGCTTGGCCAAATATTACACATTAGATGCCTCTGCACTATAGTTACACCTGTGACCGACTGAAGGTGCTAAAACACCATCATGGCGTTACAGGAGGATCAAAACAAAGAGTTTGGAGCATTCACGGGAAAGATTACTGTGATGAGAGGAAGTTGTTTGTGTCACTGTTATGAGGAACAAACAGCCACCACCAGCAAATTGAAAAAGATACAAATCAACAACAAACATTTTCAGGTCTCTCTTGTTGACCTCGCCTGAGGAGAGGTTATTGCATTTGAGTCCATTTGTTTGTTTGTTTGTTTCTTTGTTTGTTTGTCTGTCTGTTTATTTGTCTGTTTGTTTATTTGTCTGTTTGTTTGTCTGCACAGAATAAATATAATTTTCTCTGCAACCTTTGGTCCGATTGACAGGAATTTTTCACCATACATGCAACTCCACCTGTATAATTTTTAAATGATAATTATGATGTCATAGGTCACATGGTATGGGCGCCATCTTGGAAAAAGCGAAACTCTTTGCACCTCTATATCTCCGATTGTGCTGCATAGAAAAAATTGAGACATGGCTCATTGTAAAGAACCCTCCATGGAGAATAAAACGTTGATGATGATGTCATAGGTGCCTCCATTATGACGTCGTAATTCGACAAGTACAAAACGTCATCCGATGAAGATTAAATTTCTTGAGCGTCATCTGGGGATAAATTGGTTAAGAAAAAAATAATGATGTCATTGGTCACGTGGTTCAGCCGCCATATTTCTTTAAACACAAAAGCCTTAAAAACCACTGAAAATACGTCTTGGCGAGGGTTTGCAATCTCTGATTGCTCTTTCTAGTTTTATGTTGCGATTCAGATCTTCTTTTTCCTTTTTTCTCTCTCCTTGATCTTCTTCAACCTGATGAAATATTCCCACCTGCTAGTGGGGTCAGCTGGCAGAAACTGGCATTTGGCTGTCAGGAATTTGGAATTTAACAATGGATGCTGGCAATAAGTAGAATAAGGAATGAAGGATAGTGTTGGTCTACATTGATTTATATGGTCCTTTAATTGTGAAAGAAGACCAGTGAAGCCAGGATGAGGATGAGGAGACCGGAGATAGCGTTGAGGATGGGGAGAGTGCAATCAGCAGTTTTTGGGGTGGGATAGGGAGGGGAGCGGAGTGCAAGGAGCAATGAGTGTGGGGTGAGGTCAGAGTGTGCTCAAGCAGTGATGAGGGTGAGGAGAGCGTAGGCAGTGGTGAGGGTGGGAATAGTGCAGGCAATTTCAGACTGGGTGAGCTAAGGCAGTGATTAGGGAGGGCCGAAGAATGGTAAATATAACATTTATTCTAGAAAAAATCTCGAGGAATTAAGAGGACTCTAAACTTGTTACTCAATAAACTTCAGTTGTGGAGATGTTGGATGATAATTATGGATCAGATGGGGGGGGTGGGGGGGGGACCATTTGGATAAATTTAATGTTATTAAAGGCAGTCAGCATTGATTTATTAAAGTAAACTCACATTTAACAAATTATTGGAGTTCGAAGAAGCAGTTTCTGATTGTGTGGATGATGGAAATGCTAAATTAAAATTTACATCAATTATTTATACAGTAGGTGAGTAGGGTTAAGAATAGGCTTTACAAATTTACTTTTGACACAAAGCTTGGAGGTAAGGTTGTTAACAAATTCAATGAAGGCTTTCATAGATTGAGAAACATATTGGTAGATGCGGTTTGATATTATAATTTGTAAGGAGTTGGGGTGGGTATAAATAATGAAAATAGGAACTGCATAATGCGAGGGGTAGTCTTGGAGTCTGTGACACAGGAGGAGGATCTGGGGTGGTAGTTGATATGAGCAGGGTGGAGGGAGCGTTGTGTAAGTTCGCAGAACTTCTAAAGATCAAGGCCTCCTGATGTCTTGCAAGTCCCATCAAAGTAATTGCATATTTAGTATGTCAATGCAGTGCCAACTGTACTAATAAGCTGATACTCATTTTGCTAACCTCAGGAAGATGACAGGCTGAGTCAACCCACCTGGTGTAAAGCTCATTGGGTTTTAGTTTGGGTTTACAGAGATAAATTACAATTCAATAGACAGTGTTCGCACTGTATCGGAATTTGTGAGGCCTCACCTTGAATCATGTGTATAGTTTTGGTCACCACATCTGAAGAAGGACGGAGTAGCTGCTGTATACGGTATATGGAGGATTCAGAATTCCCGGTTTAGCTAGATTAATCGAGGAAGAGTGGCTTGAGGAGACAGGCCATTTTCCATTAGAAAGGAGGTGATTACGACAGGATCTTATGGAGATGTTAAAGATGGTGAAGGTTATCGACAAAATAGGTGCAGAAGCGTTTTTCAGCAGAATAGAGATGATCAGACCAGGAGCCATGGCCGAGGGCAGTAATAAGGATGGGGTATTATTCTCAGAAAGCAGTCAATGCATGGAATGATCTCCTTGGAAAGTGAGCGGTAGCAGAAACAGCATATCAGGTTAAACTGGAATTAGTTAGGCACTGATAGGTTTTGGGGATGGAGGAGTTTATGGACATTGGCAAGACTGGTTGGTAGCTTCGGTATCGACGAGTGATTGTACACTTATTTGTATACAAATATGTAGATGCTTTGGGTTATTGCCATGTAAATTAAAATCTTAGATCACAATGCCCAATTAATAGTTATGCATGTCCTATAGCAAGAAATTATTATTGTTAGCCTATACCCCGCGCAGCGGAAGACAGGGGTTTTGCAATCACTTCTGTCAGTTTTTAAAGAGAGCTAAGATCAGACATCAAGAAGATATGTATGTACTCACCAGATTTGTTTACATCACTGGGGTACATTAATTGGTTCACGAGTTATCAAGTGACCACTATATTCGTCATGTGCATGCGTCTGTTTGTGTGTGTGTGTCTGTCCGCAGCATAACTACCCGATGATATCATCCGATTTTGATGAAACGTGGGTGGGAGGTTGATATCATGATCTAGTTGTGTCCTGCCTGGAGTGGGCGTATTGCGCCCATTGTGAGCGGAGCCACGCCCGAAAAAGATGTCTTCTTAGGGGTTAATAGGGTTCAAGCTACATCTTCTCTGAGGGGTTTGGGGGAATCTGACAGGGGTTTCGGTATTTCGTTAGGCCTATGTCATGTGTAAGCCCCACGGAGCTCGATTTACCATTTTTCTTTTTTTTCTTTTTTTCATTTTTTTTTCATTTAATTTTTCACCGAATTTTCGGTATTGTGTAGCTAACTAACCTCATAACTGATTATACATTATTTTCTATCTCATTTCAAGGTCAGTAACCATCGTTTTGACATTTCCGGGCCTGGCCGGACCTGTTTCGGTTATAGTCCATCGTTTGTCATTGAATACCGCTCGCTCGTAAACCATCGTCGTCTCCTGACTTGTTAACAACTAATTACTTTAAAAATAAGATTAAATGTGTAAGAGTTTTGACCTTGCAAACCCAGTTTTATCGGAGGCACTATTCTTCAGCAACCAGTCGACATTACTCAAAGCTCTTAGATTTTTGGTTCACGGGGTATCAAACAGAGTGACCACTATATTCGTCATGGGTGTGTCTGTGTATCTGTCTGTCCGCAGCATAACTACCCGATGATATCATCCGATCTTGATGAAACTTGGGTGGGAGGTTGATATCATGATCTAGTTGTGTCCTGCCTAGAGTGGGCGTATTGCGCCCATTGTGGACGGAGCCACGCCCGAAAAAGATGTCTTTTTAGGGGGTAATCGAGTTCAAGCTCCATCTTCTCCGAGGGGTTTGGTGGAATCTGACAGGGGTTTCGGTATTTGGTTAGGCCAATGTCATGTGTCTAGCCCCACGGAGCTCGATTTTTCATTTTCGCCCCAAGGTCACGAAATTTAGAAAAGGCGATTTTTGATGGTTTTATTACATCGTTTGCTTCCTGATAGGGTGAAATGTCGTACATGATCTTATATTATCACATACATCATGAAATACAAGTTTTCCAACAAATT
Organism: Myxine glutinosa; assembly: GCF_964187855.1. Taxonomy (NCBI): domain Eukaryota; kingdom Metazoa; phylum Chordata; class Myxini; order Myxiniformes; family Myxinidae; genus Myxine; species Myxine glutinosa. The sequence continues at coordinate 134,858,185 of NC_136261.1, forward strand.
TCAGAATCTTCGACCTTTGACCTTTGAAGGACACAAAGGCCAATTTTTCAAAGTTATCGAAATCGAACCGAATTTTCTGTATTGTGTAGCTAACTAACCTCATAACTGATTATACATTATTTTCTATCTCATTTCAAGGTCAGTAACCTTCGTTTTGACATTTCCGGGCCTGGTATGGCCTGTTTCGGATACAGTCCATCCTTTGTCATTGAATACCGATCGCTCGTGAACCATCGTCGTCTCCTGACTTGTTGTTTTTATTTTTCATTATTACCCTCGCCAGAGGAGAGGGTATTGCTTTTGGGTCCGATTGTTACTTGGCCAAAAAAATATTTTTTGACAAGTATGTTGATCATTCCGGTCTGTGTGTATGTTTGCGTGTTTGTTTGTTTGTGTGTGTGTTTGTTTGTCTGTCCGCTCATTTATACTTGCCGACAGGTCACAATTTTAAACCGATCCTCACGAAACTTCACCAAATGGTAGAGTTCGTGGTCCGACAAAATCCTATATATTTTTGAGGTCAAAAGGTCAAAAGGTCAACATAGGCCAAAGGACAACCACATTTTTCAAATCCTATATATTTTTGAGGTCAAAAGGTCAACATAGGCCAAAGAACAACCACTTTTTTCAAATCCTACATATTTTTGAGGTCAAAATGTCAAAAGGTCAACATAGGCCAAAGAACAACCACTTTTTTTCAAATTTCTAAAATCCTCAATTTTCATCCGACTGACTTGAAATTTGAATAGGATTTTCAGATCAGCAAACTGAATTCAACCACCAACTATTTTTGAGATCAACAGAGGCAAAAAGATCAACATAGGCCAAAAGGTCAACCACATTTTTCAAATTTCTAAAATCCTCAATTTTCATCCGACTGACTTGAAATTTGAATAGGATTAACATATCAGCGAAATGAATTCAGCCACCAACTATTTTTGAGATCAACATCGGTCAAAACGTCAACATAGGCCAAACTTCTAAAATTGACAATTTTCATCTGATTAACTTAATTTGAAGAAGATTTGAATGTCAGTTCACATAATTCAACCACCAATTATTTGTGAGGTCAAAAGGATGCTTTACCGAGTGCCATTCTACTTTGTTCTCTTTTGCCAAGTGTCGCTCCATGAGTGATTTTTCAATTGTTTGTCTGTCCGCACAGTGTGAGTATGCTTTTCTCTGCAACCGTTGGTCCGATTTATTTTAAAAACCCGTAGGAGCACCTCCTCGTGCAGAATTTTTTTAAAGACAATTATGATGTCATATGTCACATGGTACAGGCGTCATCTTGGAAAAAATGAAAAAAATTGCACCTCTATATCTCCCAAAGCGCTGCATCGAAAAAAAATGTGACATCACTGATTGTAAAGAACTCTCCTTGGGGAATAAAATACGTTAATGATGTCATAGGGGCCTCCATTATGACGTCATAATTCGTCAAGTACAAAACTTCATCCGATCAAGATGAAATTTCTTGAGCGTCATCTATGGATACATTGTTGGAGAAAAAAGAAATGATTATGTCATCGGTCACGTGGATCGGCCGCCATATTTGTTTCCACATAAAAGCCTTAAAAACATGTCCTGGTGAGGGTCTGCAATTTCTGATTGCTCTTTCTTGTTGTACTTGTAAATGAGACGATAATTTATTTTGTGAAAAGATTAAATCTCAAAACTCACCAGTCAGCGGCTCTTCCTCAACAGATTCATTTATCACTTTAGGCTCAGCGTTCCTGCAGAAAATAAAGATTTTATAAAGCTATCGTTAAATAATTGTCACAAATAAGAACAATGTAAGAATAAAAGTGCAGTCATGGAGGTGAAAATCAGACTGCATCGGGTATTTGTGTTTTCTACATTTAGACAGCAAACAACACCACCACACTGTGCTACCCTACCAAGCATCTTCAAACACAGTTGACAATGAAGCCAAGAAATGTCAAGTGGTAAAGACGATGTGAAGATGACCAAAGAGTTTGTTTTTTTCACAAATCCGACCACAAATCACCAACCCTTCGTGTTGCAAGCTCCGACACTCACCTCTGAGCTGTCTAGCCTGGGTTTGAATCCTAGAGAGTTCCAAAGGTTCATTCTACAGGCTTATAAAAGGATAATTCTGCAGGGTTCTAAAGGGTAATTCTTATGGGTTTAATTCCCTCTTTTGGGTTTAATTCTGAGGCCTCACAGGCCTCCGGTGTACACGGACCGCTGAAAGTTACTGGCGTTGGTGCTGTAGTTACGTGAGTGGGTGCACATGTGGATATTTGGAGAGGCGAGTGTTTCCTGAGAAGAAGAAAACAAGACTGAAAGTCTTCCAGCGGTGTAGCCATTGTAATCAAATATATGCTTTAGAAACATTTAGAATTATCCTTTGGAACCCTCTAGAATTACATTTTAGAACTCCTTAGAATTACACTTTCAAAATCTTTAGAATTACCCTTTAGAACTCTTTAGAATTACCCTTTAGAACTCTTTAGAATTAAACTTTAGAACTCTTTTGAATTATCCTTTAGAACTACACTTTAGAAACCTTTAGAATCACTTTTTAAAATCTCAGATCCGAATCTTCACCAAAATTTCATCATTTCATCCTTGTCACACACCCAATCTCTCCATCAAATTTCTCACAATCCGACCACAACTCTTTGAGATATTCTGTTCACAGACAAACAAACAAATAGACAGACAGGGGTGACAACAACATAACCTACGCCCACCGTTGGTGGCAGAGCGACAAACATGGAGAGACAACGGATCTCGTCTGAACCCTTAGCTTCGATAAACTGGAAAGACATATAGCAAGATTCAAGTCGAACGCACTCGGACATGGAACCAGAAGTTCATGTTTATTTTGTTCAAGACTTGCCCTGCTTCCAAATTATAAGTTCATGTACTCTATCACGATGCTCTTCCATGAGACTCCATTTTGCAGAGAAACTATAAGAATGGAAAATGTAAAAACAGCCAAGCGTTACGCATAGGTCCCCCGTCGCTGAAGTGATGTGAGTTGACAAAGTGGAAGACGCAAGGTGGTCATCTTGCATTTTGACGTGGCGACCCAATGTTCGATTGCGGTCTTCCTTATGTGTAGATACACCCACACACCAGATTAGAAGTTAGTAGATCGTTTATTTTTCAAAATATTCCGCTCACAAGGTTCAGACATACATGGCGGTGGCCATCTTGGATTTTGACGTGGCGACCCAATGTTCGATAGCGGTCTTCCTTATGCGTAGATACACCCACACACCAGATTAGAAGTTATTAGTTTGTTTATATTTCAAGATATTTCGCTCACAATGTTCAGACATATATATGGTGGCGGCCATCTTGGATTTTGACATGGCGACCCAATTTTCAATAGCATTCTTCCTTATGCCTTGATACACGCACACACCCGATTAGACGTTGGTACTTCACTTATTTTCCAAGATATTCCGCTCACAAGGTTCAGACATACATGGCAGCAGCCATCTTGGATTTTGACGTGGCAACCCAATTTTCAATAGCTTTCTTCCTTATGAATAGATACACCCACACACCAGATTAGAAGTTAGTAGTTCGTTTATTTTTCAAGATATTTCACTCACAAGGTTCAGACATATATATGGTGGCAGCCATTTTGGATTTTGATGTGGCGACCCAATTTTCAATAGCGTTCTTCCTTATGCCTCGATACACCCACACACCAGATTATACGTTGGTACTTCGTTTATTTTCCAAGATATTCCGCTCACAAGGTTCAGACATACATGGCGGCGGCCATCTTGGATTTTGACATGGCGACCCAATTTTCAATAGCGTTCTTCCTTATGTGTAGATACACCCACACACCAGATTAGAAGTTGGTACGTCGCTTATTTTTTCAGGATATTCCGCTCAAGGTTCAGACATACATGGCGGCAGCCATCTTGGATTTTGACGTGGGTTGCACCCACACACCAGATTAGAATTCGGTCCTTCGCTTACGCACGCACGCACGTATGCACACACGCACGCCAGCACACACGCATGGACGGACGCACACACGGACGTAGGGGAAAACCATAGTCGCCCTTTCGCTCCGCGGTGCGACGGGGGACAAAAAAAAGGCGTGCTTGTTACCTTAAAAATTCCACCGGGTGATTTTCCCTGAACCATGTGTGGTTCACAATCTCCTGCAAAACAATGGATGTGTTGGAATCAAATGTAAACACGATCAGGAAACACCTGCACTGGTGAGCATTGCATTTTGATCCACAATAACAGGAGGTCTGCAATCCCAGCATGTGTGAACATTCTTGTTCATGCAAATAAAATACTGCAGTTGAAAACTATCAATCCCTCACCGTCATAGTGAGCCTCTCCATTGGATTCTTCAGAAGCATCGCAGTCAGAAGGGAAACCAATGTTTTCCTTGCAAAGGTTGGTGGACTGTTTCCCACATTGAAGTCAGTCTTGTCATTGGACATCTGCAAAGAAGCAAAACAAATGTATTTGTGACCGAATCCTAAACAATTGTTGCAATCGAATAGTTACATTTGCATAATAAGCGTATTCCAAAGAAGCACTCAATGATGCAAATAACCAAGGTTTGACGAAAAAACATTTTCATTTATCAAATAAGTTATGGTGTACAACACAAAAGTTTTTTCTTTGCTGAAAAGGAACCCCTCTCAACTCAATAATTGGATATCAAGTACAGTACATGTGGGTTTATTCGGCCTCGGGTGAGCAAAGCAAGGACAAGGCTGCTTATTCCTGATACAGTGCCTTCAGAAAGTATTCACACCCCTTGACTTTTTTCTAATATTTTGTTGCGTTACAGGCTGAATTTAAAATGGATTACATCGAGATTTCTTTTGTCACTGATCGACACATAATACGGTATTTTCCAGTGTATAAATCACGCTTTTTTATCTGCAAAAAAAGTTAAAAGTGGGGGGTGCAGTTAATACACAGATATAGAAAAAAAGTCTCAAAAAACAATCAATGCTGAATTCAAATTTTATTCCAATTGTCAGACATACCATCAGATCTACATTCTACATATCGGGGAACATTTAGAGCTCCAGGGCCGGGTTTACAATGGCTCCTATGGCGCCAGGCCCCAAATCAGAAGGGGCTCATCATGATCAAGACAGATTTTTTGTTTAAGTGTACACATTGTGATATGTTTAAATAAAGATCAAGTGTGGAATATAATGCTACTTTTTCAAAATAAAGGAAATACCCCTGGGGCGCTCACTTGGTCGAATAAAGCATTATACTACACTGACTAAAGGTATTTTAAGCAGTATCACAGTATTTAGAAGATAAACAAACAAACAAAAATAATTATATATCACGGTATTTAAACGATACAACCCCCCCCCCCCCCCCCCCTAGACAGCCTCACACCAGGCCCTCACTCCGTCCTCGTCCCACGCTCAACAACGCACCGAGATCTCTCAGGCGCACACAGCCGTCATGAAGTCAGCACCACCGAACCAGGCAAAGGATGCATCCGCTCCTCCACGCAGCCAGGACCAAGAGGAAGATGCGTCTGCCCACAATGAATGTCCCACCACAAGAGAGGAGAGAAGAACGGATGCGTCCGCTCGCAATCATATCGATGAAGCCAGAGAGGGAAAATGCCGGCACTCGGTCTTATCTTTCCTCGGTCTCGAACGTCATCCGATGACGTCGGTGCATGCTCCAATCAAAGAGTCCATCTCATCACTCCATCGCCCGGACCAATAATCACCATTCGGAGCGGGGCCTCATGGCCCAGCCTGCTCGGAGTTGCGATCACTTGGCCGATGGCGCCAGCAGCACTTGAATGTCCTGGTTCCAGTTATGTTATTCAATGTTTATAATTACGCGCCGAATGCTTGGCTGGTAGTGTGTGCAGTGCAGTGTCATAAGGAACAAGGGGAAAAATCACAGAGGTCATTTACACATATGGGATTTGACCTTAATCCGTAACTAATTAACATAGCCCCAACCCTCGCCATGGAGACAAAGATACGCTCCTACCGGACACACGGAGCAGGCTTCAGTTACATGCGGGTATCTTCTTCTTCACGGCAGTCGGAGCAAACGACCTATACAATCCTACCTGGCCCGAAGGTATTTCCTTGCCTATCCCCCAATAAACGTAACACAATATACAGTCACGTGAAGAAGTAAGTACACCACATGTAAAGTTTTGACTTTTTCAACATATTTCAACATACAGCTATTTGATCTTCATTTCAACAATATTGATAGATAAAGCTGATATAATATAACAAATATCATGAAACATTTACATTTTCTAGTCCATTGTATAATTTAAATAAATATAAATACAAATTTGGCATGTGGAAAAAGTAAGTACACCCTTGGCTCCAATAGGTGGTATTGCCATCTTTGGCAGAAACAACCTCAAGTAGGCGTTTCCTGTCTACCAGTCTCTGACATCGACCGGGAGAAATTTTTGCCCACTCCTCCATGCAGAATTTTTTCAGCTGTGCGATGTTTGAGGGGTTTCTTACATGCACAGCTCGTTTCAAATCCCCCCACAACATCTCGATGGGATTTAGATCTGGGCTTTGACTTGGCCATTCCAGAACCCTCCATTTCTTTCTTTTCAGCCATTCCTTGGTATATTTACTGCTATGTTTAGGGTCATTGTCACGTTGCAAGGTCCACCTTCGGTTGAGCTTCAACTTTCCGACAGATGGCCTCACATTATCCTCAAGCACCCTCTGGTACAATGAAGAATTCATAGTGGATTATATGATGGTGAGCTGCCCAGGCCCTGATGCAGCAAAGCTGCCCCAAACCATAATATTTCCACCACCATGCTTTACAGATGGTATCAGATTCTTGTGGTCAAATGCTGTCTTTGGTTTTCGCCAAACATGTCTTCTGGTACTGTGGCCAAATAGCTCTACATTTGACTCATCTGTCCAGGGCACATTGTTCCAGAAGTGCTGGTCTTTGCCAAGGTGTTCATTGGCAAACTTTCGTCTTGCCCTGATGTTCTTTCTGGACAGCAAAGGTTTCCTCCTGGCACACCTCCCATGTAGATCAAATTTGTGCAGCCTCTTTCTTATGGTAGACTCATGCACTTTGACATCAACAGTGGCAAGAGCTACCTGTAGGTCCCGGCATGACATTCTGGGGGTTCTTAGAGACTACTTTCAGCATCTTGTGGTCTTGGTGCCACCTCACGGTAGCTCAGTCCGCCTTGCAGCATGGCCAGGGCACACTGCCGTTGATCCCTTGACAATCGTGGCATGTTGATTGAAATGCCCATTTTGCACTGCCCTTTTTAAAGCCAATATCAAGACATCACGTGCAGCTCATTAAAATCATCCCGTACCCCTTGGCTCATCACCGACAGTCAAAACGGCTGTTCAACAGCTGTGCTATGAATGAAGTGACCATTGAAGGTTCAAGTGACCAGCCGTGACCATTTTGTCTGAGGACACTATTGTCCACAAATAAGTTCACACATTTACTACACGCAGTGTTATTGTTGATATTTAAAGGTTTCAAAGGTGGTAAGTTTCTTTTGCGTTTCAGTATGTATGTATGTGTGTGTGTGTGTGTGTGTGTGTGTGTGTGTGTGTGTGTGTGTGTATGTATGTGTGTGTGTGTGTGTGTGTGTATGTATGTATATATATATATATATATATATATATATATATATATATATATATATATATATAGATATATATATATACATATATACATATATACATATATACATATATGTATATATATATATATATATATATATATATATATATATATATATATATATATATATATATATATATATATATATATATATATATATATATATATATTGTCGCGCGAATGCTCTCAGTTAATACAATGGGATCGTGGATGGCCAAACGAACTTTAATGGGAGGCGTTTATTCAATGACGGATTTGACTCGGCAGCACGGACGGAAAGGAGGAAGAGGAAGAAGCGCGAAAGCTCCTACCTGAAGCGATCTCACCGGCAGCTCCGATCCTGTAGGGAATGAACTCAAACAAACACGGGGGTAAAATGTACAAAAATAAGCAAGTTTTATTTTACGGAACCCGATACAAAGAAACGCGACGGAAGAACTAATTCTAAATTAGGACGTCCCCACACAGATTTCAAATACGAGACAAAGGGAGAATTAATAAAATAAATGTCCCATTGTGTATTTGTGAATGCGAGCTTATCTGTGTCTGACAGTGTAGCGCCGGGTCGATGCTCGAGCACTTTGGCCGACGCAGCTCCGGTCGGCACGACCTGTCCGGTCCTTGGCGCGGAGCGGCCCTCGGCGCACCTGCTCGTCAGCGCTCCAACGCAGGCCCCGCTCGTCGTTCGCACACCAACGCAAGGCAGAGAATCGACGGCATTCCTTCTCTCCACCGTCTTTCGAACTGCTCGTTCCTCCACTAGGTCCGAAGCAAGGGAAAGCCCAGCACGAAGGGACAGTTAGGAGCAAGAGGCCAAGGGAAGAAAAGCGAGGGAAGAGCGTGAGGGAAGAGAGAGCGAAGAGCCAGCCAGCGAAGACAGCCAAGAGAGCAAAATGCCGGCGAGAGAGTCGTTTTGTCACTCGCGGTGTGACGGCAGCCCTCCTCTCTCCTCACCAGTGCCTCGTTTCTTTGTGGTCTTTCACAACTTCTGACGTCACCGGCGCTTGTCCTCCAATCAGCGACCTGCTCCTAAGTAGTCCTTTTTGCACCTTCCACACTGATTGGCCGAGTGTTCGCGCCTTCCGCACTGATTGGCCGAGGTGTCAACGGTCGGTGGTCAAATAGTGTGCCGCTTTCTTCTACCTTCCTTTCACCAATCAGTGGCCAGCTTCTCACCCCAACCAATCACACGTCCTCCTGGGCGTGTCTGTTGCTTGTTGGTTCTTCCAAAGTCATTGTGGCGACGGGGGGAATTATTTAATGCGTGGTGCGCTAATGGGCCTATCTAATGTCCATGGGATGTATTGCCATAAGGGACACTGGGATGCTCACCGAGGGAACGACACACAAGGGAATTTTACCCATAATCCTTGTACTAATTAGCATGCCCCGCCCCCTTGTGGCGGGGACGAAGATACAAGCTTAATCCGACATTCGGGCTACAGAACTTATTACATCTAGATTCCCTGTCACGACTGTCGAGCACCTAGCTATGCAGATCTACCTGGATCTAGATATTCCTCTACCCCCAATTCATAACAGTTTTGAGAACCCCTCACTTGTAAATAATTCTTGTAAATAATTCTCTTCATTTAAAAAGGTTGCACCCATAGTTAGTCCACAAGCAACACATAGGACACCATAGGAACTTCTCAGTTATTTCCTTAGTCTGTGTTTAGGGCTGTGTTCCCAATAGTTGAATCTGCGTTGCATTAATTAAATAAGATAGGTCCTTTTCAGTTCCGTTCATTTTGCGGCTTGCCTCTCTCCAAATTGTTAGGCGCCTCTGCTCGCCCAGCAGCGTTCGCTGCCTGGCTCCAAAGGCCATTACGCATGGGGTCAAGCCGGAGAAGAAGGGGGCGGAGCACCAAGACCGAGGCGTGGCCCTGTCAGCGAACCAACCAGGGCTGAGGTGAGCTCACTGGTGGGCGTGGCGCGGCTTGATTTCTAAGTGCACTATATAAGCGCAAGCGCCAAGCCCTCTCACGGACTGCGCGGGGAGAGCTCGAATAGCACGGACTGCGCCGGGCGATTGATCGATTGTAAGGACTGCGCGAGGGGAGGTCATTGTGTACGGACTGCGCGGAGCACACCTGGTGATTGATGAACTCGTTTGATTGAATTGATCTCGTTTGGAAGGCGCTTATGAACATTGAGAGAGGCAGCAGGCGCACATATTACGTACGCAGCAGTCCAGCCCTCGCATATGTAAAAGGTCCGGTCGCGCGCCAACGACACGCGAAGCTGCCGGCCGTTCTTCGCCGCGGACCCGGAGCCTGGACCGGAGCCGGGCCCCTTTGCCTGGAACCATCTGCTTGGACCTTCCTCCCCTACCCATTACCATCTCCCGTGTAAGTCGGTCTGTTCGTCCTGGGGTTAAGTAAGACTGCATAGGTAAGGTTGCTCTGTGTCCTGCTTCTTCTTCTTCTTCTTGTATATTCTTTCCCTTTCGTTTCCCCTTCTTTGGTTGTAATAAATCATATTTGTTCTTTCTTTACTTTGGTTTCCTCTTATTTGATCGTCTTCGTCTTTTCTCTCCATTGAGTACCTGTGGCATGATTCGGAACCACTTTAATTGGGTTTAGTCTTCTTGCTAACGGCTCGGGCTTCGGATTGCTAAACCGCTCGGCAATTTCCATCTTGTCCGCGGTCCGAGCGGGAATTATCTCCCTGCTTTGCGGTCGGATTGGCACTCAGGTACTTGGGACTCCATTGACCAATCACCCTGGCCAATCTCGACCGGAAAGGAGCGTTATAATTTCCTGGATTGGGGGACGGCCAGCTTAAAAGACAAGGGGATTAACCCCCCCTTTGTAAGGGGAGTGCCGACCCCGAATCCGCAACAATTGGTGTCAGGGAGTGGGATTTGGTCCCGAATCAAATTTTTTATATTTTGAAAAAAAAAAAGAATTTGGTCAAAATTTCGAGCGGCCGAAATTTTTTATTTAACATCTAAATTTCAATCGTGTCATGGATAATCAAGGTGATCGGATGCCGGTGGGGAGAAATGAGGGGGTAGAAGAAGGGGGAGAATTAACCCAGGACCCCAGGGAGGAAGTGGGAGAGATAGAGGAGAACAATAAAGGTGCGGTAGTGGGGGTGACAGGCGCACAAAATGGCGGCGCCTCACACATGGCGATGAGGGCCGCGCCCGCTGCGCAAATGGGGGTGGTCGAGATGCAAGCCTTCATGGTCCAATTCATGGCGGAAATGCGGCAAAAGAACGACAGTATGGACAAGGTGGGAGAACAATTGGAACGAATGGGAAGCTAAATTGGGGGCTTGAGGAATGAATTGGGAGAAATGAGGGCCGATAGTGAGGGAATGGAAAATAGAATGGAGGAGCAATTGGGAGGTCAAATTGGTGAATTGAGAAAGGATATGGGAAGTCAAATTGGGGAATTGGGAAGCCAAGCCCGGGCAGTAAATGAGGGACTAGCGAGGGGCATGCCAGGCATGTTGCAAAGGAGTGTGAGGGAGGTTAACCGCAGGTTGAGCGAGGAGGTCGCATTTGTATGCGACGAGGTAACGCGGCTAGAGGAGCGAGGGAGAAGCGAGTTGGAGCAAAGCGCAGTTACGTGGACCGGGGTAGAGATCGCGACCCGGGGTATGGGGAAGCCGGCGACCGCAAAATTAAAAGATTTTATTTTATTGGCGCCCGCGGTCGTCGAGCTTAATAAAGAGAAATAATTGATTCAAATTGAAATAGAAATAGTGGAAATTAGGATTGGAGAGACGGCAGGCATAGAAAAGCACTCGCAGGAGGAAGGAATGGAATGTATTCAAAGTCTGAATTCGTATCCTGATGCCATGCTTGCTAATCCTTATCAAGATTTGCAGGTGCGTGTGGAGAGGAGGATCCCAAAGGTGAGTCGGGCTGTATATGGTGCAAAAATATTTTGCAGGAGAGTGTTTGGCGCGAAAAGAATTTTCGCGCGCTTGGGATCCCAGTGTACCGTGGGCGTTTGTGGGAAGTCCGTGCTGCGCTGTGTGAGTAGAAATGGCGCGTGTGTGCGAATGGCGCCGGAGCGTGAGTGTGATACAGAGAGCGAAAGTGAAAGCGAATGCACGACGGAGTGTATGTGTGAGGGTGAGTGTGATACAGAGAGTGAGTTGGTTGTGGCGAGTGTGCGAGAATGCACACCTGGGTTGGTTGAAGAGCGTGTGTGGGAATGCACACCTGAGTTGGTTGTGGAGCGCGTGATTGGGTGTGCGATGAGGGATTGCACACCCGTGGGTAGGTGTGCACTGAGCAGGTGTGCAAGAGAGTGCACACCCGTGAGTGTTACGGAGTACGTAACGGGGGAGAGGTGTGCAACCGAGGAAAGGTGTGTAAAAGAGAGTGCGGTGATAGAGTGCAGGGAATGTATGGGTGTATGAGACGCGTTGGAGCGCCGAGATGTATGAGTATAGAACGGGTAGCGTATGGATGTGAGCATGCTAGCCGAGCATCGACGTTGACCGGAGCAGCGGTTAGGCCGACGTTTAGCCGACGCGAGCTCTCGGTGCGCGGTGTTCTTTGTGTGCTGCGGGAGCCGGCCGGGATCGTGGCCGCGTCGCTCCTGCATGGGGCGCCGTGCACGATTCGGGCCGGGCCCCGCCCTGTATGGTCGGGGCTGTGTCGTAGCGGCGAGTGGCACGGTTTCGGGGGAGAGGGGCCAGGTCAGACCTTTGCCCCCTAGCGGGGGCGGTGTTCCGACCAGGTGAGGTTGGGTCATCGGGCCGGAGACCGAAAGGCTCCGCGCCAAGATGGACCTTGGAATCTCGGCCCGAGTATGCCTCCTCCCCAGAATCGATGCCGGATGGACCCAACCAACAGTAGACAGACCACCAGTATGCATTTGCTCGGTTTTTCGAAACCGAGCGGTGGAAATGTATTACGGCGCAACGAGGCTCGAGCATAGTGGACAAGTAGGAATAGTGATGTAGAGGGATGGTAAATCTACCATCCCCTTTCTATTTTGGCACATGAGCAGTAGTTTTATGGGGTGACTGTGTAAACTAGCCCGGGAGGGTTAGATTAATGTATAGGGATTTAGAAAATTACCATAGGGGACTGTAGAATTAAGTTGTGGCATTGTACCTGTAGTGCTAGTGGGGACGTAGTATAGGATAGTTGGATTATAATGACGGGGGATGTGCATAGTTTAATGGGATGACGGGGAGCACTAAGTTAGAGGGGAAACAAGGTAGATTAGATGATGCAGTGTGTTTGTAGTGAGAGTGATGAAATGAGGAATTGGTATGGAAGTTCTTTGTGGTGAGCTTGTTGAAATGAGGCATTGCTCTTGAATGCTGTGTGTGTGTGTGAAGAAGTGGTGTATTGAGCAGAGTATTGTGCAAGGTGTGATTGTGCATTGGTTGATTGACTTGCATGGTGGCAAGTGAGAATGGTTGGATGGAATAGGTGGTCTGGAGTGAATGGTCTGGAATGAATGGTGTGGAGTGAGTATTGTGGAATATGTGGAGTGGAGTGTATGATGCGAAGGAGTGGATGGGGAAAGGATAGACCCCTTCACGAATACCCGGGGAGGGTAGTTTAAAAGTAGGTAGAGGGAGTAGGTAAATTGTGGTTGGATATTGACATCTGTGGTGCGTGTAGTAGAATGAAGTGCTTGGATGGGTGCATTAGTGTGAGTGAAATGGCTGGGCGTGTGGTATGTTAGAGGGATGATTAAATGGGCACTCCGCCACTGTTAGTCTGTCGGCCAGGTGAGGCTGCAGGTAGGCTCCGGGAGCCAGTTAGAGTTCAATGGGGCCCGAGGATCCAGAGAAGGACCCAGGTAGCCCGACGCCAGAGAGGGCGGTAGCGGGGTAAGGGAGCCATAAGGCCTTCCCCAGGTAGGTTAGGGTGAGAGGAGCAGGTAAGCTCGGGTGGCGACGTTCAGTGGCGGAGGTGTGCAGGTGAGCGGACCTGCTGGTGAGCCACACGACCCAGCCCTGAAATTGTGCGAGGGCACAGGGGGAAAGAATCGGGGGAGTGAGACCCCAAATTGGTGAGCACCACAGTATGTTCAATGGGAATTGGTTTTTAGAACCACATTGTGCAAGATGGCCAATGGATTGGCAGGGAAAGACCCGGGGTAGTGTAAAGAGAGTTAAAGGCATTTTGAAGTGTAGCTAAGGGAAAATCTCTTCGCACCATCCGCATCCACTCACCAAGGTGATAAGACTCCACACCAGAATTTTGTGCAAATATTTGGAATGGTGAGACACATCATGACGTGGGGGTGACATTGTTGTTATTCCGTCTCTTCCTCCTTACGAGGGATTGATGATGAATTTGGTTTAGAGGAGATATGGAGGGGGACAAGACGGGTACAGACGGAATTTGTAAATGTGTAAATTGTGTAAATATGGGGGAGGGGCAAGGGTAGAGTAGGTGACATGGGGGGGGGACGTACGCTAGGGACGAGCTTTCTCGGCTCGCTCTCCTGCGCCCCTCACCTTGCATTGCCTTGTTTTAACGTGTATCCTTGCGCTCTTGCCCGCTGCTTTGCTTATCCTCCTTCCCCCACTTATGGACTTGTTTCTTTTGGGCCCGGGGGGAGTGCGCAGGTGACTGCAGTTGTGTGCCCGCACCTCCGCTGCCTCCGGCCTGCACTGGTACACCACTTATGGACCACACGTTCTGTGGCATAGCACCACCTTATGGACCCCACGTTTTGGGGCCTGGCACCTTTGCTGGGTCCCGTCATTGCTGCCAGCAGCATCTTGGTTGCGGACCACGGTTTTAAGTGGCACCTATGCCATGCAGGTGGACCACCGGAGTTGGGCCTGCTGGCCATAAATAAAGAGCGGACACGATCGGTGCACTCTTATTATTTATAAATAGGCAGCAAGCATGAAGATCAAGATCAACCAGAACCAGCGGCCCAGCGGAGAAGACGTCACAAGGCATCATTTTATTATTCTAAAATGTTTGTTTTGTGCAGTTTTTTATGATGGTGCTTATTGGTGCTGTCGGGTGCTTTTGGTGCATTTTTATTATTGGTGCATATTGGTGCTTGTGGTATGGTGTATCAGTGCAGTGCAGTGCAGTGCAGTCTGGCAATGATTTTCCTCTTATCAAAAGCTCTGCTTTTGTGTCCCAAAAGACAGGTCCTGGGTTCGAGTTTTGTAAATAATCAAATTAATAGTTGTGTTCTTGTAAATAATGCTCCCCACTGGCTTTATGTTTAGTTTCAAAATAATTCTGCAATTCGGTTAGTCTGTGGGAATGAGTCTGTGAGGTAGAATGCAACGCAGCAGGCGGGACATACTTAATTGTTAAAACTGTCGCACTCAGGGTGAGGTTAAAAGTAGAGGATTACTACACCTGAGTGTCACACTAAGTTAAAGTTTTGTCGGCACGGGGTGTGCCTGGAGGAAAGGAGGGTGCAGTGTTAAGGTTTTGACAACCCCTCACTTGTAAATAATTCTTGTAAATAATTCTCTTCATTTAAAAAGGTTGCACCCATAGTTAGTCCACAAGCAACACGTAGGACACCATAGGAACTTCTCAGTTATTTCCTTCATCTGTGTTTATTTAAGGCTGTGTTCTCAATAGTTGAATCTGTGTTGCATTAATTAAATAAGATAGGTCCTTTTCAGTTCCGTTCATTTTGCGGCTTGCCTCTCTCCAAATTGTTACGCGCCTCTGCTCGCCCAGCAGCGTTCGCTGCCTGGCTCCAAACGCCATTACGCACGCGGTCAAGCCGGAGAAGAAGGGGTCGGAGCGCCAAGACCGAGGCGTGGCCCTGTCGGCGAACCAACCAGGGCTGAGGTGAGCTCACTGGTGGGCGTGGCGCAGCTCGATTTCTAAGCGCACTATATAAGCGCAAGCGCCAAGCCCTCTCACGGACTGCACGAGGAGAGCTCGAATAGCACGGACTATGCCGGGGGATTGATCGCTTGTAAGGACTGCGCCGGGGGATTGATCGCTTGTAAGGACTGCGCGAGGGGAGGTCATTGTGTACGGACTGCACGGAGCGCACCTGGTGATTGATGAACTCGTTTGATTGAATTGATCTCGTTTGGAAGGCGCTTATGAATATTGAGAGAGAAAGAGAGGCAGCAGGCGCACATATTACGTACGCAGCAGTCCAGCCCTCGCATATGTAAAAGGTCCGGACGCGCGCCAACGACACGCGAAGCTGCCGGCCGTTCTTCACCACGGACCCGGAGCCTGGACCGGAGCCGGACCCCTTCGCCTGGAACCATCTGCTTGGACCTTCCTCCCTTACCCATTACCATCTCCCGTGTAAGTCTGTCTGTTCGTCCTGGGGTTAACTAAGACTGTATAGGTAAGGTTGCTCTGTGTCCTGCTGCTTCTTCTTCTTCTTCTTCTTCTTGTATATTCTTTCCCTTTTGTTTCCCCTTCTTTGGTTGTTGTAATAAATCATATTTGTTCTTTCTTTACTTTGGTTTCCTCTTATTCGATCGTCTTCATCTTTTCTCTCCATTGAGTACCTGTGGCACGATTCGGAACCGCTTTAATCGGGTTTAGTCTTCTTGTTAACGGCTCGGGCTTCGGATTGCTAACCGCTCGGCATTTACCATCATATCCGTGGTTCGGGTGGGAATTATCTCTCTGCTTTGCGGTCGGATTGGCACTCAGGTATTTGGGACTCCATTGACCAATCACCCTGGCCAATCTCGACCGGAAAGGAGCGTTATTATTTCCAGGATCG
Organism: Myxine glutinosa; assembly: GCF_964187855.1. Lineage (NCBI taxonomy): Eukaryota > Metazoa > Chordata > Myxini > Myxiniformes > Myxinidae > Myxine > Myxine glutinosa. The sequence continues at coordinate 134,874,510 of NC_136261.1, forward strand.
GGGGACGGCCAGCTTAAAAGACAAGGGGATTAAACCCCCCTTGGTAAGGGAAGCGCCGACACCGAATCCGCAACAATTGGTGTCAGGAGTGGGATGCGGAAGGCTTTTGTTTATAGGAGTAGCCATTGTGGATTTATTGAAGGACAACCAAGTTTTATCTGGTAATTGGCATAATTAGCTAATTAGTGAACATTTGACATAATTTCACAAAACCCTCTCATCAGGTAGTAGAGTAACACATGTATAATACATGTACCAAGTTTTGTGTGAAAAGAATGATAGGTGACATAGAAGATAGAAGTAGAAATGTGTTCTTTGTTTTTCCTTGTTTTTTATTGACGGTCTAATTTATGCAAATTATATGCATGTAATATGACAAAAAAGTGTTGAAACTGGTCTGAGTTAAAGCCAAGATTATATCTTTCAAGAAAAACTGAAAATTAGATATTAACTTGACTTTGTTTTTGTGTAAAGGCCTCTCAAAGGTACCTATGTAGTTTTCTCAATTTTTCACCAGTACTACACCCTTAACTAAACACAGACTAAGGAAATAACTGAGAAGTTCCTATGGTGTCCTACGTGTTGCTTGTGGAGTAAATGTGGGTGCAACCTTTTTAAATGAAGAGAATTATTTACAAGAATTATTTACAAGTGAGGGGTTCTCATAACCGTAACAATATATATATATAAAAACACATACGCACACACACACACACACACACACACACACACACACACACACACACACACACACACACACACACACACACACACACGCACGGAATAATCAAACAATTCGGGAAGCGGTCAAAGTTGATGGTAAAGCTTCTTATTCTTCCTGAACGTATTAATACTTAACTCAGAAACGTGATCAACGGCACATTCAGCAGCATACATTCAACAAAATGGTAAAATGATGATTTGACATCTGTGATGGATTCTGATTTGGATGTAATTGCTTTTCCATTATATTTGCCCTCATTTCAAATATGTTTCTTTTTCGCTTGAGCAACGCAGCTATAAACGCTTATATCCTTCACTCGGGGTACAAATACAAATACAACTTTGTCTGGGGGGTAACATCGGGTATGTGGCCGCAGCCTCATGCTGGGGTGTGGGGGACCGTGGGAGGGGCGTAAATTCTCCACGTAAATGTGTACCGTGTCGTGCCACCTGGTGATGGTGGCAGAGGGTATTACATTGCCTTTTTTACCTGGGCAACACTGAGGTTAAAACACTGTTTGCAAAATTTTTCCTCCCTCCCTTCCCACCCTCCCACAAAACAGAGGGGCCTATCAAAGTCTCACCGCCCCCCCCCCCCCCCAAAAGATGTATATGTAGCATATCTTTCCTTTACCTCCCCTTCACCTAAACCCCCCTTCCCCTTCCACTCTCCCCACTCCCTTCTTCACCCTTCCCCTCTCCCCCCCCGGAAACGCTGGGTACTGCTGCTAGTACACAGAAATAGAAGAAAAGTCTTAAGAACAATCAATGCTGAATTTCAAAAATATTCCAGTTGTCACACATAATATACCAGCAGATATACATTCTACATATCAGGGAACGTTTAGAAATGCAGGGCCGGTTTTACAATGGCTCCTATGGCGCCTCGGTGACAGGCCTCCATTCAGAAGGGCCCATAATGACCAAGATATATATTTTTAAAGTGTATACATTGCGCTATGTTTAAATAGAGATTATGTGCAGAATATAATACTGCTTTTAAAAAATAGGGGCAATGCCCCTGGGCACAGGCTGTAACACAACAAAATGTGAAAAACATCAAGTGGTATGACTATCTCCTCAAGGCACTGTATGTGAAATACTCAAGACTCCCTTCACACAACACACCCTTCGCATCAGCATCTCCTTCACACCACATTCATGATCATGACACCATTTTCAACAATACTCACGTCAAAAATATTACGTCCATCAAATTTAAGTCCAACAAATAATTTCGTGAACAGGACGCCAAGTGCCCACACATCGACTGGGGGACCTTCGTAGCCATGTGCTGTGATCTCTGGTGCCATATAGCCATGTGTGCCACAGCAGGTAAACGTTTTCTGACCACGTATTGAAAAAAGTCTGGCAGCTTTAAAGTTGATGACCTTCACGATCCCCTTATTGTTGAAAAGCACGTTTTCTGGCTGGAGAATAAACAGAAATCAATGTTAAAATCATATAAAATATTTGGTGATAAATTATGTTCAAGGAAAGGTGCAAATTTAAATGTGATGGGCAGGCAGGAAAAAAATTCCAGAAAGAGAAAACTTTGAAAAACATCCTCTGCCAATGTCAGTCAGGAGTTTACATAATATGGAGGAGGATGAAGCGTGAGTAGATCTTGTGGAGTATAAACGATAGAGCTGCAGGAAGTGAGACTTGGTTTAGCTAAATGAGAGGAATCAAAGGCCACAAGATGTGGAGGTGTGAAAGGAAAGAGAAAATCGGAGGAATTGTCGCAATCTAGGTAAAGGACAATATTATATCAACAGAAAAGGGCGATCTGAAGCACGGAATTAATGAAGAGTGTTCTGTGTGGATAGAGATCAGGATGGAAGAGTAGTTAGGCATGTATAATTAGGCTCTTGGTGTGACAGAAAAGTAAGATTAAAAGGTTCATTAAGAATTCAGAAAGGATTGTGGTGAGGGAAGAGTACTGATTGTGGGTGATATTAATTTGCCAGGGATAGACTGGGTTCAGAAACAGGGAAAGGGCAGAGGAGGAATTTCATCATCTTGCCCAGGATTGCTTTTTAATGCAGTATGTCGATAATCCAATGAGGAGCGGAGTGTTAGACCTCTTATGAGGTAATAATCTGAATATGGTGGAGAAGGTTGAGGAAGAACAGCATTTATGGACAGGTGTGTGCAAGTGGATTCTGTGAAGTTAAGATTGAGATTGTAGGATGAGGTTATCAGAAGTCAGAAAGGTAAATTTTGAGAGTATGAGGAGAGTTTCCTTAAATTTGGATAAATTACCAGCAGGGCAATCAGTTTCAGAGAAATAGGCAACCTTTAAAGAGGAAATGTACAACATCTTCACAATGTCGCCGTGAATAGAGATATCAAAATTAAACACAAATTCCAACAGTGGGGGGGGGGGGGGGGGGCTGGAGGGGGGCTGTCTTTTTCACAGACTACAACCAAGCTGGAACGGGAATTCAATTTTTATATCTTACTTTCTATTTTAATTTCAAGTTTAACTCATTAGGTAATGAACACAACTCATTTGTGTGCAGGTCCATATGTGACATATTCCCCTCTCTTTCCCTTCATTGTAGGTCATCTCCCAAGAAAATGAATTTTGTTCATTCCTGCCCCCTCCACTTCCCACTGCCATTACTTCCTTTGCTCCACCAAAAAATGGTTTTCATTGCAGTGTTACGCAGAACGTATCACTGTCTGCACTGGTGTAGTTGGTTACCTCTATATCCCTGTGCACAATGTCCTGGGAGTGCATGTACTCAACAGCATCAGCCATCTGTGGGAAGGCAGAGATGAAATATTAAACATGGACACAGATTGTGGTTGTTAAGATTTCACAATTTTGAGTGCAATTCTTTCTGTTCTATTTCAAACCACATCATAAACATCACACTGAGGCTGAAACCAACTGCAGCTCACCTGCTTCATGGGAAACCACAACCCTTTTTCTGTAAGTTTCCTCAGAAGAAGAATTTGGGAAGCGAGTGAACCTGCACACATCAGACAGCAACATACAAGGGCAACACAGAGATTTTTCATTTTAAAGAAACCAATCGAGGAATAGTTGTTTTGTTTTTGAAGATTTGAATGTTTCATTGTCAAAATAAACACAAAATAAGAAAGTTAAAAATTTGATTACAAAATCAAAGGTCAGGGAAGAAAGAGCAAGGTGATAGAGGGTTCATGGGGAAACAAATATAGAGGAAAGGATGTAGGGTGACATGAGATGGTGTTGTACCACATGCACTAAGTCTTTGAGGGGAGAATGTGATTGAATAGTTTCCAGAGGGCAGTTGCAGAAATGTGAGAAAAAAAGGAACAAAAAAAGCGGAGGTGTGTGGAAAGTGTGCACTTTGAGCTTAACCAGGAGGGGATTACTGGATCTACTTGTGTAGTGAAGGAGCGGGAGACTTATCAGTCTCTTCCAAGACACTCTGCCTTTTGACAGGCCGCATAAATGAAATGAGCCACCCCATCTGCCATGTGAGGAACTGGCAAAGCGTTTCAGCTTCATCACGTGATATGATAATAATTTTAAGAGCTTCTTATTTAACAGAAACCAAATCAGTTTGTGATGCTGCCATTTCATCACCTAAATGTTAAGTCGCAAAATCACAAACGGGTCTCCTGGATCCTGTGGAATATAACGCTCTCAAGCGGTCTCCATTGACCAACACAGACACCTTGTAGGCCATGCGTTTAAGGAATGATTTGGAATGATGGAATCTGCAGCTCAGTTTGGAAGATCCATGTCATGGCTGATGGTGAAGCCTATAAAGTCAAGAGACCAAACCACTTCTTGTGTCTGACCAGGAAAAAAAGATCAGTTGGTTGTTTTTTTTACGATCGAGCCAGAGTGACAGGGTGAAACTGAGATTTGTCAGAAATGAAAGAGATGGTCCAACAATCACGACATCAAAATACATGTTTAGTGGTTTACCAATTACTAACTTATTTAGCTACTCAGGTAAAAGTGGACTTGATAGACACAAACAGTGGATTTTAAACAAAATGACGTCAGAAACCTCACCTGCTTGCACATATTCAACAACGAAGGCCACGCGCTCAATGCATGGATCCATTGGCGGGAGGTAGATAAACTTCACTGAAGGGAAACAAGATAGTGGAGCATAAATTAATATGGCATAAGAATCTTACCCAAAGTCAAACACCTTTAAACAACATGATTAACATGCACATTTTTTGTGATGACAAGTAGTCAACAGGTGAGCCTCAACATAATCCTTTCACCATCACCATTCATGGTCTTGTCTGTAAACATTTATCTGGGTAGTGTGTGTATGAATCGCAATTCGTATCGAGTGGACTTAAGTTTAGGCAAACAACTGATCAGAATTCTTCCGAGAACGCGACATTTGGCGAACACACAACTCAGATGCGGTTGGCTTAGTATTTGATTTATAGTGTGTTGGAGTGTCATTGTTGATAACACAAAAGCAAATGAAAGTGAAACACAATGAGCTGGTAAGAGGATCCGGTTTCCAGCAGCAGCTTCTCATCTTCTCTTCGCTTGTTGAGCACTTTTGTTCGTATCGTGGGCACATTACCAGACATTGTGTGTGCCTTTTTGTGACTTTTATATCTTGCACTCAGAAATTCGTTGTTCTCTTACAATCAAACTTCAATAAGTTTGAGTGAAATCCATACTTACTAATGTTTGGGTGATTTAGCTCCTTCATTATCGAAGCTTCATGCAAAATCTGCAAGAAAAAAAATAAAATGAAAGAAGGAGAAAACAGAAAGAAAAAATTATTCAAATTCCTTCTACAAGCTGGATTCAGGTTAAGTCACCCCATCACAATAACCACAAGATTGTAACTCTCACACACAGGCGCACAGCCTCAGGAGCCAAGAGACAAAGATGTATCACAGACCGAGATTCTACCAGGACAGTTCAGAGGTAATTTAAACTGTGTTGTTAGCTCAACAGTTAAAAACACCGCTATCTCAATAAAAACACAAACTTACTTCTTTTGAATATTCCAAAGATTTTGCAATCTTCAAAGCAACCTAAAAGAGGCGACAAGAGATCATATTATAACATCTGTTACAATGTGGGAAAATGAGTAAAATATATGATGTTGGTGTGTCGTGGTGTACAATTATTATATCTATTTTATACTGAAGTCAATGTCGGAGATAAATGACAGAAATGAACAACTTCACACAGACGGACAATAAAAAGAGGAATAGGTGAGCGATTACATCAACACACCACAAGTGAATCTTGTCGAGTGTTAAGAATTGGAAGAAGGACAAACATCGAGGTACAAGGGATGAGGGAGTAGAAAGGGGTGGGGGTGGGGGAGGCAGTTATGGGCATCAAAGTGTTAAATGGGGGAAAAAAGAAAAGCAAAATCAATGGTATTTCACTTCACTTTGCATCAAGGGGTTTTCCCCCATTATTTTTGGTGAGATTTCTGACATACAACCATCATCTGTCACAGATAACACGTTATTTGTTCATTGTAATCACATCTATTATGTAATCTTCTACACGTGATGTGGGGCCTGCAAGTCAAAAGAAAAAGCATCGTTCATCTCATCAGAAATAGAGAAGATAAATTTAGATGCAGGAGAATTTCCCGATCCCATTGCTCTCATCCTAATTCCATGTGTCTCTCGGTCGTGTCCCTCTACACTGCTTGCTATCTGTATTTTCCACCGTGTTCAGTTCTGTGTTCTATCTCGCTCTCCCATGAGCTGTTCATCTCCCATAAAGTGAAATGAAGACATAGCAAGTAAATCACAGCTTGTACCTTTTCTGCAGAGTGGACATTCTTTGCTTTGTAAACGAATTCAGCACTTCCTTCTCCAATTTTGGAGATAAGCACCCACTTCCTGAACTGAAAACAAAGGCACAAACAGAGATTCACAACATTGCTTCTGAAATAAAATAGAATTAAGAAAAAGCAATCAGAGTTTGCAAACCCTCACCAGGACGTGTTTTTGGTGTTTTTTAAGCCTTTTGTGTTGAAATAAATATGGCGGACGAACCACGTGACCGATGACGTCAGTTTTTTTTTCTCCACTACTTTATCCCGAGATGATGCTCATAAAATTTCATCTTGATCGGATGAAGTTTTGTACTTATCGAATTATGACGTCATAATGGAGGCACCTATGACATCATTATTAACATTTGTTATTCCCCATGAAGAGTTATTTACAATGAGCCATGTCTAAAAAATTTCCATGCAGCGCTTTCGGAGATATAGAGGTGCAAAGTATTTCAGTTTTTCCAAGATGGCGCCCATACCACGTGACCTATGACGTCATAATTATCATTAGGAAAATTCTGCAGGAGGAGGTGCACCGATGGTGAACATTTCCTGTCAATCGGACCAATGCTTGCAGAGAAAATCATATTCATTCTGTGAAGACAAACTGTCTGTCTTCAACCACAGACAGACAGACAAACAAACACACAAGAAACATGTCGTGCATAGCAAATGTCGACATTGCAATGTCGTGCAACAACAACAACAACATGCATTTTAAGGCCATTTTCCCAGCTAGAGCGGGGGTTAGCCTTGCGGTCCCCATGACAATCTTCTCCATTTTGCCCTATTTTCTGCATCTCTCCTTGTTAACCCCCTTGCCCGCATTTCTTCTTCCACCATCTTCAGCCAAGTCTTTCTCGGTCTTCCCCGTCCTCTACTTCCTTCTACATTCATTTCCATCACTCTTCTCAACCAGTCACTTTCATCCTTCCTCAACACATGACCAAACCATCTCAACCTGTTCCTCTTCACAGCATCAATCACAGGCAATATTCCCATCATCTTTCGCAATTCATCATTTGTCTTCCTCTCTCTCAACGATACTCCGAACATCCATCGAACCATTCGCATTTCCACCCTTTCCAGCCTTCGTTGCTGCTCTACGTTCATTACCCATGTCTCGCTCCCATAAATCATAACACTTCTGACACATGCAGCATACACCTTTCCCTTCAGCTTCAGCGACACTCTCCTCCTCATCAGCACGCCACTCAGTTCCCAAAACTTCTTCCATGCACATCTCACTCGAGCAACCGTTGCCGAGTCTGATCCACCTTCTCCATTCAGCATGTCTCCGAGGTAGAAAAATGTTTTCACACCTTCCAGCTTCACGCCGTCTCCAAGATCCAACTCAACATTTCCTCCATCTGCAGCTCCCTCTGTGCACACCTTACATTTGAATGTAGCTGCCACACTGGTAAATGACCCTCTCAGACCACTACATTTTTGATGAACCCACTCAGCGCACATTGTACATTGAATGGAGTTCACTCCGACACCCTTCCTGCACACAGCACATGGCCACTTCCCAGTTCTTTCCACCTCACCACATGCTTTACCACTTGCCATCACCTTCGTCTTTCCGATATTCACCTTCAGACCTTTTGTCTCCATACATTCCTTCCACTTGTTCATCTTTTCCTTCAGTCCATCCATACTTTCCGCAATCAACACCAGATCATCTGCATACAACAACTCCCACGGTAAACCCTCCTTTACGTTCTGAGCCAGCACCTCCATCACAGCTACAAATAGTAGTGGACTTAGTACCGACCCCTGATGCACTCCCACCTTCACCTCAAACTCAGCACTGTTCCCATCCTTCGTCCTAACAGCTGTGCGCGCTCTTTTGTACATTGCCATCACTACTCTGATCAGCCATTCCTCCACTCCTAACTTCCTCAATGCCCATGTCAATACTTTGCGTGGAACCCTATCGAATGCTTTCTCCAGATCAACAAACCCAAAAAACAACTTCTTCCTCTTCTCCATGTACTTCTCCTGCAACTGCCTCACAATGAAAAGCGCATCTGTCGTTCCTCTTCCTGGCATAAATCCAAACTGCATTTCGTCGATCTTCACTTTCTTCCTTATCCTCCTCTCAAACACCCTTTCCAATACCTTCATTCCATGCTCCAATAACTTTATCGCTCGGTACGAGCCACACTCCAGAGGGTCACCTTTCCCCTTGTATAGAGGGACGAGGGTACTCAGTTCCCAGTCCACTGGAATGCGGCCTTCTTTCACCACCAGATTACAGATCTCTGTCATTCTCTTCACACCCCAACTTCCTGCTGCCTTCAACATATCTCCCACAACTCCCGTCGGCCCTCCCGCTTTTCCACTCTTCATTGCTTTTATCGCTTCCTCAACTTCCTTCTCAGTTATCGTCTCTGCCGGTCCTAAAACTGGGTTACTCTCTATGTTGCCATCCCATTCATTCTCTGTATTCAACAGCATTTCCATATATCTTTTCCATCTTCCTTTAATTCCATCTGGGTCGACAACGATTTGTCCCACTTCATCCTTCAAGCAACTCACCCCCATCACATCACACCTCTCTTTCGCTATGTGCTTTGCAATCCTGAATACTGCTTTCTGACCCTCTTCCGAATCCAAGCATTCTCCGAACATTTTCCTACATGCCTCCTGCGCCTTTGCTACCTCTTTCTTTGCAGCCTTCCTGGCTGCCTTTTCACTTTCATGCTCTGCTGTTTCTGCTCCCGTACCCTTCGCCTTCTGCCACTCCTTGAACTTCTTCCTCTTCTCGTCAATCCTCTTTCCAACTTCGTCATCCCACCACCATGTTTCCGAGTGCCTCGGTGGTCCTTTTGTCCATCCACATACCTCACCAACGGCTCCCAACAGACTAGCTTTCATTGACATCCAACCACTTTCAAGCTCAACCACATCATCCTCTACCCTACTCAGCCTCTCTTTTAATGCCTCCCTTACTGTCACCTCTTTCAACCTCCACACCTTCATTCTTGGTTGGTACTTCACCCGCCGAGCTCTCCTCGCACCTTTCACCCTTATGTCGCAGACAACCAAGTGGTGCTGTGAAACAGCCTCCTCCCCCGGGATCACCTTTGTGTCCCGGAGGTGCCCCCTATCTCGCCTACGCACCATCAGGTAGTCAACGGTTGTCATCGACCCACCTGACGTGTATGTAACAAGCTTATTATCCTCTTTCTGGAACTGAGTATTACAAATCAACAAATCAGCTTCATCAGCAAACTCCAAAATCCTTTCACCTTCTCCATTTCTCACACCATATCCGTAACCCCAACAACTCCCTCAAAACCATCCATACTCCTTCCCACATGTCCATTCAGGTCTCCTCCCACCACAACAACTTCCTCATCTTTCACGTTTTCCATCAGCTTCTCTGTCGCACACTAGAACTTGTCCTTGTCTTCATTGCTTCGACCAACCTGCGGAGCATATCCCGAGATGACGTTCACCAAGAGCCTTCCAATCATCATTTTCACCATCATCAACCTATCACTCACTGTAGTCACACTCACCACACTGTCTACAAACTCCTCAGAAAACAGGACACCAACACCATTCACGCCCTCCGGGCACCCTTGCCACACAAACTTGTATTTCTGTCCCTGCCTACCCTTCACCATTATCACACCACTTCCCTTCTATCTCGCCTCTTGCACACAACATATGTCCACTCTTCTTCTGACCAATACTTCCACCACTTCTCCTGATCTCCCTGTCATTGTCCCTACATTCCATGTCCCAAACCTCAGAAACCGATCTCCACTTCGGGCTGCACCCTGCCCATATGTAGTTGTAATCGGGGATCTCGCGAGATCTTGTCGGGCCTGTCACGGTTTTTCGAAGCTGTTCCACGATCTTCTCGCACGCTCGAAGTTAACTAATTGTCACATTTGTATTTTTGTCGAAACTGTATTTATCTTACGTGTGTGTACCTTTTGCGTGTCCCTCGGCAGTTTTATCGGTGTTAATCTTTCATACCTGTAATAAATAGTCGAGTATTTCATGCCACGCGGCCTAGTTGTTGAAGCTTCCGACCTTGAGGCCTGGTTCTCTCCGGGCATCCAAAGCGGTTATTTTTTCATTCGTGTGTTTGTCAAATTTCAACTCGTTATTTTATCGTCCATGCGTTATTGTTTGTTTATAGTTACTTTTGGTTTGAATTTCCTGTAACTCATAATGAATTAATTGTGTTCTGCTCCTCATGTGCGGCCTTGTACCCCCCGCCGGTGTTTGTTAACTTAAGTCCCCTACATCGTGTTTTGCTTGGCTCTTAGTTTTCTCCCTTCTAGTTCTACCCCGAACTCAGCGTCGACGAGTCTGGCATTTCACTCAGGCCGACTGGGACGGTCTTGAAGCAGCCATCAATCGTCTGGATTGGTCTCCCATCTCCACTGCCTCTGACATCAATTCTTCCTGGGAATTCTTCCAAAGCAAACTGCGCTCTCTCATGCACAGATTTATCCCATCTCGTCTTCAGTTGTCTTACCCTTCCTCCCGTCCATGGTACACTGAATCTTGTGGGGAGGCAGTTGCCCTGAAACAACTTGCCTTTGCCTCTTGGAAGGCCAATCCAACTGAAGGCAATCTCAGTTCCTTCCACCAAGTGTGTGTTCCACCAAGTTCCACCAAGTTCCTTCCACCTTCCACCAAGTTCCACCTTCCACCAAGAACAAGTGTGTGTCTACCCTCAGGAGTGCCAGGAAGCACTATCTCTCCTCACTCAAGAATGAACTCTCAAACCTGTCTCCTTCCTCCAAATCCTGGTGGCGTCTGGTCAAATCCGTTTCTGGTGTTTGTTCCCCCTCCATCCCCTCCCTTACCTCAAATGGCCACACAGTTGACATCGCACGTGACAAAGCCGAATGCCTCAACTCTGTGTTTGCCTCAAAATCTTTAGTCCCAAACCCATCTCTCTCTGTTCCCACCTTTCCCAGTCGAACCCAACTGCTCCTGGACTCTGTCCTTCTCTCCTGACAAGGTGGAGGAGTTTTTGTCTAACCTCGACTCTGATTCTGCAACTGGACCAGACGGCATCAGCCCACGGGTCCTAAAATCCTGCTCTGCCGCTCTATCTCACCCTCTCCATGTTCTTTTCACCCTATCCTTTGCTCAAGGTCATCTGCCAGCATCCTGGAAATCAGCAAACATTACCGCTTTACACAAAAAGGTGCAAAAACAGATCCTTGCAACTACAGACCAATCAGCCTACTCCCAATTATCAGCAAAGTCATGGAATCCATCATTACTTCGGAAATGAAATCTTTCCTCTTCTTCAATGGCTTGATCTCTGATCATCAATTTGGTTTCAGACCAGGCCACTCTACTCTGGACATGCTGCTTCTGCTGTCTCAACAATGGATGGAGGTCCTCAATGCCAAACAGGAAATCAGAGCTGTCTCCCTTGACATATCACGTGCCTTCGATACGGTCTGGCACCCAGCTCTGCTCACCAAACTCTCCTCCTATGGTATCCATGGAAATCTCCATGCATGGCTTGCGGACTTCCTCTCTGGTCATAGTCAACGTGTGGCCCTGAATGGATTTCTCTCATCTCCCCTTCCTGTTCAGGCTGGAGTTCCCCAAGGCAGTGTGCTGGGCCCTGTGCTTTTTCTGGTCTTTATCAATGATCTCTCCGACTCTCTGGAAAATCCTCTCTATCTCTTTGCTGATGACTCCACTCTTTGCCGCTCCATTCCTCTTCCCTCAGATCGGCAGTCTGCAGCCTCCTCACTCTCTGAAGACCTGGACAAAATCACAGACTGGTCAAACAAGTGGAACATGTCTTTCAATCCTGACAAATCTCACACTCTTACTATGTCTCTCCGAAAAGATCGACTGGACAACCCTCCCATCTACTTTCTCAACAATCCTCTCCAAGAAGTTCTGTCGCTCAAGCTTTTGGGTCTCACTATCTGCCATGATCTTTCTTGGGAAAACCACATTTCCAAGCTGGCCTCCAAAGCCAGTCGCCGACTGGGCATCCTTCGTCGTGCGAAGTCCTTCCTAGGCACACCTGAGCTCCTCACCACATACAAGGCTTTCATCCGCAGCTCAATGGAATACTGTTCTCCCCTATGGGCCGGTGCTCCTGCCTCACACCTAGCTCGGCTTCACGCTGTTGAAACCAAAGCTTTCAGAATCATTGGAATCTCCCGCGATGAAGCTATCTCTGAGGGCCTTTCACTCACTCACCGCAGGCAGGTAGGTGGTCTTTCTGTCTTCTACCGACTCCTCTCCGGCCTTGCTCCCCCAGCTCTCTCTGTGCTCTGTCCCCCAAATATTCCTACAGGTCGCACAAGATCTGCCAGCAACCCTCTGATGGTTAAACTGCCGAAATCTCAGCTCTCTGCACACCTTCACTCTTTCATTCCTCTTTTATCCCGCCTCTGGAACAAACTCCCACACTCCCTTCAATCCCACTCCTCCCTCCAGGTCTTTAAAACAGCTGTTCACCACCATCTCTTATCTTCCCCCATCCAAAACCTTGATCTTTTCTACCCCCACTAATTCACCCCAGATCCACCTTGTTTGAAATTTCCAACTTCTTTCCTGGAAGTCCTGGCAGTGTCCATAAGTTTTATACCCCTCCCACCCCCCCCCCCCTCCCCTTCCCATGCCTCCCCCCCCCCAAAGCCCTCTCCCTCCCACAGATCTCTCGATGTCTCCATGTCTCTCGGTCCCTGCTCTCAAATGTTGTGTTTGTGTCCTTCCCCCTCTCTCCCCATCTTGTCTACCGCTCCCGATGTTATTTGTTTTATGTGTCGGTGTGTCTTTCTGTGTGATTAATGTTCGCTCTTTCACGAGCCTCGATCTTGTATACAAAAAAAAAAAAAAAAAATTGTCATGGTTCTCTTTTTGAGGCAATGTTTTTATGGCCGGATGCCCTTCCTGACGCCAACCCTCTTAGTCGTCTCTTACGACACGCAGGGATACGTGTGTACCTATTCTGACCAGGGTACACACTGGGAAACGTTTAAAACATGGAAATTCGGGGGGGGGGGGGGGCGGGCGTCAGCAGCACGGCTGCGGTTTAAACATATTCCAACAATATCCAAACAGAACCATGAAAACCATGAAAAACAATCTGGGAAAAGTCTCCAAGCGAGAACGTGGATTTGAGAAAGAAGGAGCAGAGGCGGAAGAAAAACGAGATACAGGGGGCGGGGCACAAGTCGAGACGAGGAGGAGAGCGAACAAACGTGTCCGGGAGGAGAGAAAGCATCAATATAGAATTCTTTGTCTCAGGAGGTGAGGTGAGGGGGAGAAAATAAAATAAAAGAAACAAGCAATACAGCGAAGAAAAGAACCCAAATCGACAAAACACTGACGGGGGGACGGAAGCCCCAAGTTACCAGGCCGCGCACGAGGTACGACCCAGAAAACGATTAACTACACACAAGTTTGTACGAATTACAAACCAATACCAACCAGAAACACACAACACGTACACAGCAAAATAACCAGTGGAAATTTAACAAAGACAAGAATGGGAAAACACTTAAACTTCGATGCCGTGGAGAGCTCGAAGTACGCTTCACTCGCCCGAGGAACCGCGCCCAGTGCAAACACTTGCAAAATCCCTAAAATAGGTTATTGGCCTATGGTGACCTCAAAAATGATCGGTGGTTGAATTCAGTGAACTTACGTGCAAGTCCTCTTCAAATTTCAAATTATCGGAAGAAAATTAACAATTTTACAAATTCGACCTATGTTGACCTTTTGGTTGATGTTGACCTTAAAGGTAATTGGTGGTTAAATTCAGTAACCTCAAATGCAAATCCTCTTCAAATTTCAAGTCAATGGGATGAAAATTGAGGACTTTATAAATCAGACAAAGTTGGTGACATTTTGGCCTATGTTGACCTCAGAAATACATGGTGGTTGAATTCAGTGACCAGATATACAAATCCTCTTCAAATTTCAATTTAATCAGATGGAAATTAAGGATTTTAGAAATCTGGCCCATTTTGATCTCAATACTTGGTGTTTGAATTCAGTGACCAGATGTGCAAATCCTCTTCAAATTTCAAGTCAATTGGATGAAAATTGAGGAATTTTGAAATTTGAAAAAAAAGTGGTTGACTGGCACCCTTGAACACATTTCAAATCTTTTACATTTCATTACAAATATGTTGACCTTTTGACCTCAAACATACATCGAATTTTGTAAGACTACAAACTCTACCATGTGGTGAAGTTTCGTGAAGATTGGTTTCAAATTGTTACCTGTAGGCAAGTATAAGTGAGCGGACAGACAAACAAACAAACACACAAACCTGAGTGATCAACATACTTGTCGGACTCCAAGTAACAAACGGACTCAACTGCAATACCCTCTACTCTGGCAAGGGTAATAATAAAGCCATGTTTAAATGATTATTTCACATCAACTCAATAATCATCATCATGTTCATATTCATATTCATGTACCATACTCTAGGGCCTAGGCCATGGGTTTCCAATCAGTGGGCCATGGCCCACTGGTGGGCCACAGCACGTTTTCCAGGTGGGCCACAGAGACTGCCCAATATTTGCCCAAATAATAGAATCTTTTCACGCACAAGGCCTAAAACAAGAGTTCAATTCTGTGTGTGTTGGTGGTGGCCAGTGGTAGCCACCCACTATTCCCTGCATATATTTTTAGTCTTGTTTTTAAAATATTTTTCCTTCTTTCTTTTTTTTTTTTCAGAAACCCTTCTGAAATGACAAAACCAGGATATGATGAGCAATACGTAAAATTTGGATTCACATCCTTGCATGATCCTGGAGAATTAAAGGGACAATGCGTCCTGTGGCAGAAAGTTCTCGGAAATCAATCTTTGCGGCCATCGAAGGTGAAGCTCCATTTGGAGAAGATTCATCCACATCATCAACATAAGGATGTGGACTTCTTCAAGCGAATGGAAGAGAACGTGAAGCGCCAGCGCTTGGATCAAAGTGGAACATTATTTCAGCAAAACAAGCGTCTTGCGGAGGCTTCTTATGCCGTCAGCCTCCTCATTGCACAACAGAAGAAACCTCACACAGTCGTAGAGACTCTGATCAAGCCATGTGCTCTGGAGATGGCTAGGATTCTGCTTGGAGAAGAAGCTGAAAAAAAGTTCAACAAAATTTCTCTGTCAAATAATACGGTTCAAAGGAGGATTGCTGATTTGTCTGGCGACATAAAAGAACAGGTGATTACTGAAATAAAAGACTGCATTTGGATTGTTCTCAATTCAGTTGGATGAATCCACAGATGTTTCATCCTCTTCCCAGCTTCTTGCCTTCGTTCGGTATGTGAAGGGTGATTCCATCAAGGAAGAATTCTTATTCTGCCGTTCTCTCGAAAGAAATACCAGAGCTGTGGATGTGATGAAAAAAGTAACAGAGTTCTTTGACCATGAGGAACTGAACTGGCACAATCTCTGTGGAGTGTGCACCGATGGCGCCCCAGCTATGCGAGGAGAAAAAAGTGGCTTCCAAGCGCTTGTTCGAAATCTATCTCCAGGCATCATTTCTGTTCATTGTCCGATTGATCGGCAAGCTCTTACTTCAAAAACCATTCCATCTCATCTTCGGGATGTTCTTGAATAAGTCATCAAAATTGTGAACTACGTGAAAAAGCAGTGCTTTGAATTCCCGACTGTTCAAGCAATTGTGCACAGAAATGGATTCAGAGCAAAAGAACCTGCTTTACTACACCAAGGTGCGTTGGCTATCAAAAGGAAATGTTGTGGCACGAGTGTTTGAACTCCAAGAAGAGATGCAGAGTTTCCTACAGATGCAAGAAAAGCACAAACTTGAAGCTTCCTTCCATGAAAAGCTGTGGGTCTTTCGCCTCGCATACCTTGTGGACATTTTTGATCAACTGAACAGACTGAATCTAAAGCTGCAAGGAAAGGGAACAACTATCATTCAGTTCATTGACACTCTCAGTGCATTTATATAGAAGCTTAACGAAAGGCTGAGGAAGGGAACTTCACCATGTTTGAATCTCTTTCAGAAGTCACTATTAATGAGCCGTTGGATCCTGGCGTTGCAAAGGATGTTGTGACACACCTCAGCTGTCTCCGAGAAGAATTTCTGCAGTACTTTCCAGAAATTGGGAGAGAAAGACTGGCGCTCATGAGGAATCCTTTTCTTGTTAAAGTCAGTGACGTCCAGGATGACCTGCAAGATGAACTGATTGAAAATGATTCTGGATGCAGAGATGTCTTTGAAGCTTCCTCTATCTCTGCATTTTGGCCAAAAATGATGGGAAGCTACCCCGACATTGCAAAGGAATGCCTTCAGAAACTCCTGCCCTTTGCAACAACTTATCTTTGTGAATCAGGCTTCTCAACATTGGTGCAGCTGAAGACAAAGGCTCAGAACCGCCTTGAATGTGAGGCAGATCTTAGATGTGCGCTTTCTACAACAGAACCTAGGATTTGGAAACTCGTGCAGAAAATTCAGAAGAACATCTCTCATTAAAGTAGCTTTCGGTTAAACTGGTTTGAGTTTTTTTTTAATTGGCAGATACTGAAATTGTTGTGTTACAGCCCACAAGCAAAGCACCCTGGAGATAAGTTTTCAAATATTATTTATTTTCCTGGTTATTATTGCAATGTGTTAATGGAGATTCATTTCTTAATTTAAAATAATTATTTGTTTTTTATGGAAAAGCCTTGAAGTCCTGGATTTTTTTTCCTCCAAATCCACCAGGATTTTTTCCTCCAAATCCTGGTGGCGTCTGGTCAAATCCGTTTCTGGTGTTTGTTCGCCCTCCATCCCCTCCCTTACCTCCAATGGCTAAACAGTTCACACCGCACGTGACAAAGCCGAATGCCTCAACTCTGTGTTTGCCTCAAAATCTTGTGTCCCAAACCCATCTCTCTGTACCCACCATACCCAGTCAAACCCAGCTGCTCCTGGACTCTGTCCTCTCCTGACAAGGTGGAGAAGTTCTTGTCAAACCTCGACTCTGATTCTGCAACTGGACCAGACGGCATCAGCCCACGGGTCCTAAAATCCTACTCTGCCGCTCTATCTCACCCTCTCCCTGTTCTTTTCACCCTCTCTTTTGCTCAAGCTCATCTGCCAGCATCTTGGAAATCAGCAAACATTAAAGCTTTACACAAAAAGGTGCAAAAACAGATCCTTGCAACTACAGACCAATCAGCCTGCTCTCAATTATCAGCAAAGTCATGGAATCCATCATTGCTTCGGATATCAAATCCTTCCTCTTTTCCAATGGCTTCATCTCTGATCATCAATTTGGATTCAGACAAGGTCATTCTACTCTGGACATGTTGCTTCTGCTGTCTCAACAATGGATGGAGGTCCTCAATGCCAAACAGGAAATCAGAGATGTCTCCCTTGACATATAACGTGCCTTCGATACAGTCTGGCACCCAGCTCTGCTCACCAAACTCTACTCCTATGGTATCCATGGAAATCTCCACGCATGGCATGCGGACTTCCTCTCTGGTCGTAGTCAACGTGTGGCCCTGAATGGATTTCTCTCATCTCCCCTTCCTGTTCTGGCTGGAGTTCCCCAAGGTAGTGTTCTGGGCCCTGGGCTATTTCTGGTCTTCATCAATGATCTCTCCGAATCTCTGGAAAATCCTCTCTTTCCCTTTGCTGATGACTCCACTCTCTGCCGCTCCATTCCTCATCCCTCAGATCGGCAGTCTGCAGCCTCCTCACTCTCTGCAGACATGGACAAAATCACAGACTGGTCAAGCAAGTGGAACATGTCTTTCAATCCTGACAAAACTCACACTCTTACTATGTCTCTCCGAAAAGACCGACTGGAAAATCCTCCCATCTACTTTCTCAACAATCCTCTCCAAGAAGTTCTGTCGCTCAAGCTTTTGGGTCTCACTATCTGCCATGATCTTTCCTGGGAAAACCACATTCCCAAGCTGGCCGCCAAAGCCAGTCGCCGACTGGGCATCCTCCGTCGTGCGAAGTCCTTCCTTGGCACACCTGAGCTCCTCACCACACACAAGGCTTTCATCCGCAGCTCAATGGAATACTGTTCCCCCCTTTGGGCTGGTGCTCCTGCCTCACACCTAGCTCGGCTTCACGCTGTTGAAACCAAAGCTTTCAGAATCATTGGAATCTCCTGCGATGAAGCTAACTCGGAGGGCCTTTCACTCACTCACCACAGGCAGGTTGGTGGTCTTTCTGTGTTCTACCGACTCCTCTCCGGCCTTGCTCCCCCAGCTTTCTCTGTGCTCTGTCCCCCAAATATTCCTACAGGTCGCACAAGAACTGCCAGCAACCCTCTTATGGTTAAAACTGCCAAAATCTAGGCTCTCTGCTCACCTTCACTCTTTCATTCCCCTTTTCTCACGCCTCTGGAACAAACTCTCCCACTCCCCCCTCCAGGTCTTCAAAACAGCTGTTCACCACCATCTCTTATCTTCCCCCATCCAAAACCTTGATCTTTTCTACCCCTGCTAATTCACCCCAGATACACTTTTTTGAAATTCCAACTTCTTTCCTGGAAGACCTTGCAGTGTCCAAATGTTTTATACCTCTCCCACTCCACCCCCCCCCCCCCCCCAAGCCCTCTCCCTCCCACGGTTCTCTCGATGTCCCTGCTCTCAAATGTTGTGTTTGTGTCCTTCCCCCTCTCTCCCCATCTTGTCTACCACTCCCCTTATTTTGTGTTTTATGTGTCGGTTTGACTTTTTGTGTGATTATTGTTAGCTCTTTCACGAGCCTCGATGTTGTACAGAAAGAAAAAAGTCTGAAGTGTTCATTTGCCTTTTCAAATTGATTTTCTTGATGTTCTGTTCTAAAAATTTCTCGCAAGACCCTTTGTCACAATAAATTTGCTTTACTTCACTCGCATTAATTCATTTCACAAAGAAATTGTTCAAATGAGAAATATTGTTCCAATAAATACTCTAAAAGTCCAAATTGAATTACGTTGTGGTTCTTATTGACATTTCTTTGGTTTCAAAAAATTGCTATGATCCCCACTGGGCCATGACATGTCAGGTAAAAAGCCAGTTGGACCACACAGCGAAAAAAGTTGGGAAACACTGCTCGAGGCAGAGCAGATATTTGGCCACAATGCTGGTCAAGTCGCCACTCCGGCTCAGGAAGTTAGGAAAGGAATTTGAAATGTGTTCAGGGTGCCAGCGATAGTTTGCCTCCTCTTTGTGAAGAACACCATGGGATCTTTAATGTCCACCAACTAATTGCGACATATGGATGACCACTATAAAATCCATCCGAGGGACGGCACACACATTGATGAATCCTAACAAGAGTTCACTGGTTCACCTTGCCTATGAAACACAGGAATGGCAGTTTATAGCTGGGTTGAGATTCAAACCCAAGCGAGGCAGCTCACAACCAACTACTGTAAGATATCTCATGGGAACTAAAAAGGAGGAAATAATTGGTATAATAAATAAATAGACTCATACCACCCATTATGTCGTCATACAATTACAGCAATACCCGACTTGCGTTGCCTCAACTCACTCTTTCGTCGCTTTATAAGCCATACCTTTTATTCTCGAACGTTTTCAGAACTCACAAGAGTGTTAGAAATGCCATAATACATCGCAAAGTACCAAACTGGGAGATCGCAAAATCGTCGACAGAACTACTGTACGTTTGTGCACTTAAATATAGCGGGCATTACTCAAAAACAGAGGAATATCATCGGTAAAAACGTGAAATACAATCCGTGAAGTGGCGACATCAGGAACGCATCCCAAGCTCATCCTATCAATGCTAATGAGAACTAGAACGACACTCTTCGACGTCATGACATCGACCAATACGCCCACATTATTACATCATTACATATACAGTACTTGTGCCATGTTTGATATATATCCATTCAGCTGTTCCCAACTATCACATTATTACCTGACATGATATATGACCTTACCAAAATCACAAAATCACCTCATTTCTCACATTTAATGCCAAAATGTAATCAGTTCATCTTTGCATCATTATATTTACTGATACCAAGTTTGGGCAAAATCCCATCACCGAATCACAAGTGAGAAGAGTGACAGATTTTTTACTCAACGGGACCTCTGACCTTTGACCTCTTCACCCCAAAATTTAATCAGTTCATGTTTACATCATTATAATATTTGTACCAAGTTTGATTTAAATCCCTTCAGCTGTTCTCAAGTTATCACATTTTTACCTGACATGACCTCTGAACTTTGATCTGTTGATGCCATAATCCAATCACTTCATGACGCTCATACCCCGAACATATACACCAACACCAAGATTGTTCAAAATCCCATTATTGGTTCACGCATTGGCGCTGCAACATAATTTTTACTTAACATGCATGACATCTGACCTTTGACCCGTTGACCCAAAAGTCTAATCAGTTCATCTGTAAATCATTAAACATTCCTGTGACAAGTATGAATTAGATAGCTTCAGTTGTTCTCAAGTTATAGATCTATCACAGACTTTGACCTTTGACCTCTTGACGCCAAAATCTAACATGTTCATCTTTGCATCATAATACATACTTGCGCCAACTGTGGTCAGAATCACATCACTGGTTCACATGTTATCACGGTAACAGGATTATTACCTAACATGACCTCTGACCTTTGACCTCGTGACCCCAAAATCGAATCATTCATCTTTAACTCATTATACATACCTGCACCAAGTTTGACTAAGATCCCTTCAGCCCTTCTCAAGTTAACGCGGTAAAGAAATGCTATCACGGACGGATGAACGGACGTACGTATGGTCATACGCACGGAAGGACATCCGGACAGACAACCTGAAAACAATGTATCTGGCGAGTTTGTCGGTGGAGGCACAAAAATTGTTTTGGTTTACGTCGTTTTGATCATCGTCGCACTATTCAGGAAAGCATCCCCGACGCAAACCGAGCAATTACTGTGGAAAGGTAATCGAATGACTTGCTTACCACAACCTGCCCCACACCGTACTCTTTATCCTCATCCTTGGGAGTACTCTCATCAACTTCACCATGACGGAGAGAAGGTCCTGGAAAGAAGAGGCAAAATGAACATAAAACAGATATTGTGACGGAAAAAGATCAATGGGCAGAATATCACTGTGTTCAGATGTGTGTGCATTGTGGAAATGAGAC
Source organism: Myxine glutinosa (assembly GCF_964187855.1). Lineage (NCBI taxonomy): Eukaryota > Metazoa > Chordata > Myxini > Myxiniformes > Myxinidae > Myxine > Myxine glutinosa. The sequence continues at coordinate 134,896,137 of NC_136261.1, forward strand.
ATCAATTTCATAAATTAGTCTTTGTCTTCTTCTTTGCCAGCTCGGTGTTCATATACCATATCCCTTTGTAAGAGGTCAAGGGCTCAGAACATGCAGAATTGACCCAAGTCTTTCAGGAACTGGTTGGCGCGGCCTGACATGATTGCGGTGGGTGAAGGCAGGAATTTGCAATTTGCTCAGAGTGCCGGCGTTGACTTGCCAACTCTTCTTGAAAGACACCGAGAGACGTTTAATGTCTCCAAACTAATGCTACCAGACAGAATAAATACCCAGCACAAGGTCCATCAGAGGGACCACACATTTGTGACCAAACACACAACCTGTGAAGCACCATTTGATTTTATGGAACGGATGGAATCGCCAGGAAGGACATTGATCAGGCCAGGCTTTCCACAGTTGAAAACGAGGTGATGCTGACATTTCTGGCATCAACCCTTCGTCGGACCAAAAAAGCCCAAAACGGTCCGACACAGGGCCTCACGAGCAAGACTAGCTCTTTACTCGACAGTGCATGGTCAGTATGAGAAACAAAGCACACTGCACAGTTCGGAGGTAATTTCACTACGTCTGTACAGCCCTGTTGGACACAGTACAATTTATAAATGGGGGATTCTCTCCAGGAAAAGGATACAGGAAAAATGGTGGAAAAAGCACACACAAATGCATCTGAATCAGTGTTGAACAACAACAAAAAGGCAAATTTACGTTTGTGGATGGATATTAATGGGATTTATATTTTAGAATCAGACAAAGTAGTCTTCTTCCATGTTCATATTTAGCACAAACAAGACTGTGGATTACCAAGCATCATTGGCTGAGAAGGCGGATGTACCGCTGATGCAGTGCCCTCTGCTGGTTATGGCAGGAATTTCGAATTTTCCCAGGGTGCCAGTGATAGCTCCCCCTGTCTTTGCGAAGGACACCACGCACCTACCAACCCTACCGATTCGCGCGGTAGCCTACCGATTCGCGCGGTAGGCTACCGATTTTCTATAGCTCCCAACGCATACCGATTTTATTAGTCAGACATACCGCATTTGGAAATTGTTATTGGAAAAAAATTAATCGTGTTTTTTCAGTTTTGCATTCGTTTCTCACTGCCAAGATCGTATTACACGCGGCTGCTTCTACATTCTACAAAACTCGTGCCTGACCTTGATTTCTTATCTCGTCAGCGATTGGTTATTGCTTCCAAACTAAGCATGACCAATGGGACGACAGGAAACAGCGGGCATTCATTTCAAGACAACGCGCCATTTTCCATTCATGATCAAAGACTGCAGTTAACAGAGAGTACTCATCGCTTCAGTGCACGACAACAATGCAAACACCAGAAAAGAAAAAACCACCCCCATTGTCTACGGACAATGTTCTACGTTGTTCTACGTCGGACAATGTTCTACGTTGGTTCCCTGACCTACATGAGGGACAAATTCCCATTCCAGGACCCTTTGATCAGGAATGCGGTCATCGTGGACCCAGCCTCCTCCAAGACAGCTTCCATGCAGAGCCTACTTACACTGGTTGAACAGCTCCCTGCATCTGTTGCCCCAGAAGAGAACAGAGATGCGCTGTGCAGAGAGTTCTGCACATATCAGTCAGATGTCACCCTGCCAGCATATGACCCAGATGAGAGGGTGGATGTGTTTTGGGCAGCCATGGAGAAGATGACGGACCCTGCCACCAGCCAGCCCATTTACCCATCGCTCTGTAGACTGGCCAAACACGTCCTGCTGATCCCTCACAGTAAGGCCTACTGTGAGTCCCTTTTCAGCATGGTCAAGAAAATGACAACTGATCAGAGGAGCACGTTGGGACGCGGAAAGGAAGGTCACGCCAAGTCAAGCGTGTACGAGGACAGCCATGGCGTCAGAAACACTCTGTGTGGTTTGCTGGCAGGGAAGATTAACATCTTCAAGCCAGATGGAGTCAGCTGCTTCTCGTGGAAGCCAGATGCCGACCTTCTTAAGAAGGCCAAATCTGCCACCTACCAGGCTCTGAATAGCTAAATGTGCATCTTAACTGTTCAAACCTGAAAACTGTAAATATGTTATGAAATCAGAGTGGCCAGTCATTTCATTCATAAAGATGTATCAGTGAGTTTATGTAAATTCTTGTGTACATGTATGGGCACATACATGTAGAGCTTGGACAGTGAGTAATTTATGGAAACGTGACTGATGATCATGATGTCTTAGAAAAATAAAGATTGGTGAGTAGATCAACCATGTTAAGTTTTCTCTTTTTCACTCTAAAAATATGTTGATATTGTTGCGGATTTGAGAATCCTGTGTTTTTTTTTTGTAAATATCACCCTCTGTAAATAGTGTCATTATTCTTGTAAATACCTCCGTTTTGTGTGTAAAGGTCAAAGGTCGTCCCCGTAGTTAATCCATCGCATGCACGTAGAAAATCATATACCCTTCTAAATAGTTATTTCTTATTCTATGTTAGTTTAAGGCTCTGTCTCTCATTAATTGACACTGCATTGCACCGAGTTGAAATAAGATAGATCCCCTCTTTCAAATTCCCTCAAAGCCTCCCTTTCCAACTGCATTTATTGTCAAAGCCTCCCTTTCCAACTGCATTTATTGCCAAAACCTCCCTTTCCAACTGCATTTGCCGCCATTACGCACGCGGTCAAGCTCACGAACAAGGGCGTTGCCCGCCCCTTGTCATCAGAAGGTGGAGCCAGCGAGCCCCCACCAGCCAATCAGGGCTGGTGAGATACCATTACGGGCGTGGCGCGCATTGATCTCGAAGCGCGTTATAAAAGCGCCCGCGCAAGTCTATTAGAGAGATGCGTGTAAGAGTTCAGTTGAGGCAGTCCACCGGAGCCCAGTTGAGTCCAGTTGGAGCAGAGGACCGAGGAAGCCCCCACAGCAGATGAGCAAGGAGTCCACCGCAGCTGAACCAACCGCAGCTGAGTCCACGCAGCTGGGTGGAGTTGAGCTTTAACGGCGGTTTGACCCGCGGCCGCGGAGCAACGCCGCCGTGCGAACGAAAGTGTGGAGAGTCGGCGGCTGCTCACTCCCGGCCCGGCCGTTCTCCTGCGTCCAGCTGAACCTTCCAGCCCTGTGGTCCCACCTCCTCATCTGTCCAGCCATCCACCTCCTGCCATTCATGTCATCATCCCCGTGTCAGTCTGAATGTCGTCTGTTTGTCTGTGTTGTCCCTTGGAATAAGTTAAGCTTGTATAAGTAGAATTGCACTGTGTCTTCTTCTTATTCTGTAAATTATTTTCGTATTTTTCCTTCTTCCTTGGTTTCTTTGGTCTTGTAAATATTAGTAATAAATTATATTTGTTCTTCCTTACCTTCTGGTTTCCTCACATCCGATCGTCTTTGTGATTTCCCCATTGAGTACCTGTGGCGCGATTTTGGCCAACGTTCAGAGTCGGGTTTAGTACTTGCTCACGGTTCGAGCCGTGGGCTGCCATCCGCTCGGCAAAATAACATCTTGTCCGAGGTCTCGAACGGGGTTGCTCACCTGCCTCTCTGGAGGGAGCGGGGCAGCTTCAGGACTCACGTCGGTCAGTCGCACACAAGGGGATTAATCCCCCCTTGGTAAGGGGAAAAAGGGCCGACGGTGAGATCCGCAACAATATATTTCAGCTAACTGTGGTCTCAAAATGCAGGAGATTGCACCATTTTGCTTCATTTTTTTGAAAATTTTCCGATTTCCGACTGCGTCGCACACCAGCCAACCGCTTTTCTTTCAAAAAAGGTCGGCAGGTATGACACCATGTGATCTTTAACACTCACCACCTCATTCCGGCAGACGGGACACCCAGTTTAACCACCATCTCACATCATCCATCCTCCTGACCATGATCTTTATGAACCGCATTAACCATTCCCAACCCAAACCTATAACTTGCTTCCTTTCAGCGTTTCCTCCACCTCACTGATCATGTCGTTTTATATTTTCATTCAAATCGATTTGCTCTCTCTCCATCATCTGGTACCATCTGCAATCCAGAGGTTGCCTCTTACGGAACGCCATTCAAATGTTTATTCAGCAGCTGCATCGTTAACTTCCTCATCTATTACATCATCTTGTCTGTCCATTTTAATCCTTGCCTTCCTCCTCTTCCATCAATATAACCAATCAGTATTGTTTTGTGTTGGTTGAGGTGATGCTCAGCCTGGCCAAATATTACACATTAGATGCCTCTGCACTATAGTTACACCTGTGACCGACTGAAGCTGCTAAAACACCATCATGGCGTTACAGGAGGATCAAAACAAAGAGTTTGGAGCATTCATGGGAAAGATTACTGTGATGAGAGGAAGTTGTTTGTGTCACTGTCATGAGGAACAAGCAGCCACCACCAGCAAATTGAAAAAGATACAAATCAACAACAAACATTTTCAGGTCTCTCTTGTTGTACTTGTAAATGAGGCGATAATTTATTTTGTGAAAAGATTAATGCTCAAAACTCACCAGGTAGCGGCTCTTCCTCAGCAGATACACTTGTTACTTGGGGTTCAGCATGCTCTTCAACAGATACATTTATCACCTTAGGCTCAGCATTCCTGCAGAAAATAAAGATTTCATAAAGCTGTCGTTAAATAATTGCCACAAATAAGAAACAATGTGAGAATAAAAATGCACAGGCAGGTGAAAATCAGACTGCATCAGGTATTTGTGTTTTCTACATTCAGACAGCAAACACCACTTCACTGTGCTAGTGTGCTACCCTACCAAGTATCTTCAAACACAGTTAACAATGAAGCCAAGAAATGTCACGTGGTAAAGAGGGGGTGAAGATCACCAAAGAGTCGTTTTTAACCACACTTTTTTCTTTCCCCTTCGTGTCGCAAGCTCCTACACTTACCTCTGAGCTCTCTAGCCTGGGATAGAATCCCGGCTCAGCAATATGCTGCCATCCTGGTAATTCACAGAAAGGATGATTCATCAGTGTGTGTGCCATCCTCAAGATGTACGTTAAACCTGCCTGCAAATGATGCTTTCCACAGCCACGTGCATTGTACTAAAGAAGATTTATCTGCATCTCAAAGAAGGAAGTGCTTTAATGGGGAGTCGAAACAGCCCAACATTTCATCAAAATGCAAATTTCAAATACAGTACTCACTTCCAGCAATCCTCCACATTAGCGGGCGCTGACTTTGAAAGTTCAAGATTGGATGGACAAGGAAAGTGTAATGCATTACTGCATCTAAACTTTCAGATGTTTAAACGAAGAACTAACTGGAGGAGTGATAGGAACCCAAGAGTGGCTGTGAATGGGAAAGTGTCTGCCTGGAAGGATGCAAGTCATTGAGTACCTCAGGGCTTTGCTGACGGGGAGGGTGACTGTGACACCATGCAAGGACTAAAAACAACACCTGACAAAGGGTGGATGAGCTCCCTTCAGTAGCCAACGGCCTTCCAGGACGGATATGGGGTCTTTTGAAATACACCCAATGGCGGTAGGAAAATTCATTTTTCCACTGGCTTAGCTACCCCCTCCTGCACAGTGGTCCTGTGAAGAGGTTTCCTCGTTTCAGGACTACATGAAGGTTTTGCAAGTTTTTCCTCTTCTTTTTCCTTAGGCTTTCAGACTTGTTTTGGGGGGAAAAAAAATTTATGCCTCCGCCCCTGAACGTGGCCGGAGGCATTATGTTTTCGGGTTGTCCGTCCATCCATCCATCCATCCATACGGGCAAAACCTCGTTTTTCTCAACAACCACATGCCCGATTGAGACGAAACTTTGAAGTTAGGAGTGGCACCCATGTAGAATGTTTTTATGATAATTGTGATGTCATAGGTCATGTGGTATGCCAGCCATCTTGGATTATCTTTCGGTGTGTGTACCTATAGTGTGTCCCGAAGAAGTTTCTCGGTGTCAATCTTTCATACCTGTATAAATAATCGTCGGTTATTTCGTGCCGTGTTTTTTGCGGCCTAGTACCTTGTTTCGACCTCGAGGCTTTGTTTCTCTCAGCATCGATTGTGGCCCATTTACTTTCATTCTCAGTTTTTCCCAGTCTTTTCACCCCATACTTCCTTGTTTAAAATCTTAACAAAAAAAAAAAATTCCTAATTTGTTCTTAATCGTTGTTCTTATTCGTTTATTCTGCTCTGCTGCTCTATCTCACCCTCTCTCTGTTCTCTTCACCCTCTCTTTTGCTCAAGGTCAACTGCCATCTGCTTGGAAATCAGCCAACATCACCGCTTTGCACAAAAAAGGTGCAAAAACAGATCCTAGCAACTACAGACCAATCAGCCTTCTCCCAATTATCAGCAAAGTCATGGAATCCATCATTGCTTCGGATATGAAATCTTTCCTCTTCTCCAATGGCTTGATCTCTGATCATCAATTTGGTTTCAGACCAGGTCACTCTACTCTGGACATGCTGCTTCTGCTGTCTCAACAATGGATGGAGGTCCTCAATGCCAAACAGGAAATTAGAGCTGTCTCCCTCGACATATCACGTGCCTTCGACACGGTCTGGCACCCCGCTCTGCTCACCAAACTCTCCTCCTTTGGTATCCATGGAAATCTCCACGCATGGCTGGCGGACTTCCTCTCTAGTCGTCGTCAACGTGTGGCCCTGAATGGGTTTCTCTCATCTCCTCTTCCTGTTCAGGCTGGAGTTCCCCAAGGCAGTGTTCTGGGCCCCGTGCTTTTTCTGGTCTTCATCAATGATCTCTCTGACTCTCTCGAAAATCCTCTCTATCTCTTTGCTGATGACTCCACTCTCTGCCGCTCCATTCCTCTTCCCTCAGATCGGCAGTCTGCTGCCTCCTCACTCTCTGAAGACCTGGACAAAATCACAGACTGGTCAAACAAGTGGAACATGTCTTTCAATCCTGACAAATCTCACACTCTTACTATGTCTCTCCGAAAAGATCGACTGGACAACCCTCCCATCTACTTTCTCAACAATCCTCTCCAAGAAGTTCTGTCGCTCAAGATTTTGGGTCTCACTATCTGCCATGATCTTTCTTGGGAAAACCACATTTCCAAGCTGGCCTCCAAAGCCAGTCGCCGACTGGGCATCCTCCGTCGTGCGAAGTCCTTCCTCGGCACACCTGAGCTCCTCACCACATACAAGGCTTTCATCCGCAGCTCAATGGAATACTGTTCTCCCCTATGGGCCGGTGCTCCTGCCTCACACCTAGCCCGGCTTCACGCTGTTGAAACCAAAGCTTTCAGAATTATTGGAATCTCCCGCGATGAAGCTATCTCTGAGGGCCTTTCACTCACTCACCGCAGGCAGGTAGGTGGTCTTTCTGTCTTCTACCGACTCCTCTCCGGCCTTGCACCCCCAGCTCTCTCTGTGCTCTGTCCCCCAAATATTCCTACAGGTCGCACAAGATCTGCCAGCAACCCTCTGATGGTTAAACTGCCGAAATCTCGGCTCTCTGCTCACCTTCACTCTTTCATTCCTCTTTTCTCCCGCCTCTGGAACAAACTCCCTCACTCCCTTCAATCCCACTCCTCCCTCCAGGTCTTTAAAACAGCTGTTCACCACCATCTCTTATCTTCCCCCATCCAAAACCTTGATCTTTTCTACCCCTGCTAATTCACCCCAGATCCACCTTGTTTGAAATTCCAACTTCTTTCCTGGAAGTCCTGGCAGTGTCCATATGTTTTATACCTCTCCCACCGCCCCCTTCCCATGCCCCCCCCCCCCCCAAAGCCCTCGCCCTCTCTCAGATCTCTCGATGTCTCCATGTCTCTCGGTCCCTGCTCTCAAATGTTGTGTTTGTGTCCTTCCCCCTCTCTCCCCATCTTGTCTACCGCTCCCGATGTTATATGTTTTATGTGTCGGTTTGTCTTTGTGTGTGATTAATGTTCGCTCTTTCACGAGCCTCGATCTTGTATACAAAAAAAAATTAAAATAAATAAATAAATAAAAAAAATTAAAAAATTCATTGTTCTTATTCGTTCGTTCGTTCTTCGACCACATGTTTCACCCCCATTTCCCCAGATAGTTTTCACTGTTCAATTTAAAAATGTTTGAACTTTCCCCTGAAGTACTGTATTCTGTCGTATATTATAACACCTTTTTCTTCTTCTTCTTTAAAAGGGTGCTTTCAACTTGCTCACCAAATCTATTCATTCCAAAAAAAAATTCCATCTCTTACAGTTCCTCTTTCATACATTCCCAAAACTCTCCTGTACTCCACCCCCCCCCCCCCTCCAGCATCCTTAAATGTATCTTAGACTCCAAGGCCACAAGAAACTCATTTTGCAATAAATGTTCGTTTCCCATTAATCGTACACTTTCTAAATTCCAATCTCACCCCTCCCCTCCGAATCTTCCCCATCACTCATCCCTTTCAAATCTCCCCCCTTGCCCCTCCCCTCCAAGTCTTCCCCCATCACCCATCCCTTTCAAATCCCCCCCTTGCCCCTTCCCTCCTAAACTCCCCCCGCACTCCTCCCCTCCTCAACTCCCCTTTGCCCCTCCCCTCCTAAACTCCCCCCTCACCCCTTCCCTCCAAATCTCCCCCATCTCCCATCCTTTTCAAATCCCCCCCCCTTGCCCCTTCCCTACTAAACTCCCCCCTAACCCCTCTCCACATAAACTCCCACCTTGCCCCTCCCCTTCAAATCTCACCACCCTCATTTTTTCTCCATTTCCCCCCTCTCACACCTCCTCCCCAAAGCATCCTCCCCGCTTCTTCCCCCTTCCCCCTTCTTCCCTTCTTCCCCCAACACCTCCATCTCCCCCAATCTTCTGCCTCATTCTGCCCCCCCCTCAAATAACACCTCACTGTGCCTCACCCAATCACCATCAAACCTTTTGTCCGCCCGATCCTTCCCTTTCTCTGAGCTATTCTGAAATATCTGACACACTTTCAACAGCTCTCCCGACCTCTTCCTCCTCTTACCCTCCCTCCCACCCCCCTGTTCTGTATCCAATGCTCCCACTTCCTCTTCATTAACGGTATGGCCCTCAAACATCCGGGGCCTTCGCTCAAATTTGACTGATCTCTCTATACAGGTTGCTTCTGACAAACCAGACTTGATCTGCTTAACAGAAACTTTCATCCTTCATGACGTCTCTGATTCCTTAATATCTCTCCTGGGTTAATCCCTCCTCCGGTATGATAGACCTGAGCCTCGTCCTGGAGGTGGGGTTGCTATCTTTATCAAAAACTCTTCCTCACTCTCCCTGCACTGCCATCTCTCCACCTCACCCCCAGGAGTACCTCTGGCTACAGCTTCCCCTCCGCTCCCACCTTTTGTTCATATGTGTGTTCTACCGTCCACCAACTTGTGATGACTCCATTTACATCACGATGTATGATAATATGGACCAACTTCTATCTACTCATCCCAACTCTCTCTTCCTCATATGTGGTGATTTCAATTGTCACCATGCCAGTTGGCTGGGTGTGGGTGCCTCTCTCACCAGCCATGGCTCCTCAGCAAAGGACTTCTGCGACTCACTGGGACTGACACAATCTGTCAATTTCCCGACCCGGATCTCAGTCAACGGAGCATCTTCTCTTCGAGACTTGGTTATGACTAACTTCTCTGCAAATGTCTGCTGCTCTTCTTCTGCTCCAATTGGCTCATCTGATCATGTGCTTGTTAAAGTGGACATCTCTCTGATCATTCTAAGAGAGCCTCCTCAGCGTCGACGAGTCTGGCATTTCACTCAGGCCAACTGGCACGGTCTTCAAGCAGCCATCAATCATCTGGACTGGTCTCCCATCTCTACCGCCTCTGACATAAACTCATCCTGGGAATTCTTCCAAAGTAAATTGCTCTCTCTCATGCACAGATTTACCCATCTCGCCTTCAGTTGTCATACCCTTCCTCCCGTCCATGGTACACGGAATCTTGTGGTGAGGCAATTGCGCAGAAACAATTTGCCTTCGCCTCCTGGAAAGTAAATTCAACGGAAGGAAATCTCTTTTCCTTTCACAAAGCCCGAAACAAGTGTGTGTCCACCCTCAGGAGAGCCAGGAAACAATATCTCTCCACTCTCAAACCGAACTCTCAAACCTGTCTCCCTCTTCCAAATATTGGTGGTGTCTGGTCAAATCCGTTTCTGGTGTTTGTTCCCCCTCCATCTCCTCCCTTACCTCAAATGGCTACACAGCTGACTCCGCACGTGAAAAAGCTGAATGCCTCAACTCTTGTGTTTGCCTCTAAATCTTGTGTCCCAAACCCATCCCTCTCTGTACCCAGTCGTACCCAGTCGTACCCTGCTGTTCATGGACTCTGTGTCCTTTCCTCCTGTCAAGGTGGAAAAGTTTCTGTCAACATTCGACTCTGCAACTGGACCTAACGGCCTCAGCCCACGGGTCCTAAAATCCTGCTCCGCCGCTCTTTCACTCCCTCTCTCTGTTCTCTTGACCCGCTCTTTTGCTCAAGGTTATCTGCCATCAGCTTGGAAATCAGCCAACTTTACACAAAAAGGTGCAAAAACAGATCCTTGCAACAACAGACCAATCAGCCTTCTCCCAATTATCAGCAAAGTCATGGAATCCATCATTGCTTCGGATATCAAATCTTTCCTCTTCTCAAATGGCTTGATCTCTGATCATCAATTTGGTTTCAGACCAGGTCACTCTACTCTGGACATGCTGCTTCTGCTGTCTCAACAATGGATGGAGGTCCTCAATGCCAAACAGGAAATTAGGGCTGTCTCCCATGACATATCACGTGCTTTCGATACGGTCTGGCACCCCACTCTGCTCACCAAACTCTCCTCCTATGGTATCCATGGTAATCTCCACGCTGGGCTTGTGGACTTCCTCTATAGTCGTAGTCAACATGTGGCCCTGAATGGGTTTCTCTCATCTCCCCTTCCTGTTCAGGCTGGAGTTCCCCAACACAGTGTTCTTGGCCCTGTGCTTTTTCTGGTCTTCATCAATGATCTCTCTGACTCTCTTGAAAATCCTCCCTATCTCTTTGCTGATGACTCCACTCTCAGTCGCTCCATTCCTCATCCCTCAGATCGGCAATCTGCAGCCTCCTCACTCTCTGCAGACCTGGACAAAATCACAGACTGGTCAAACAAGTGGAACATGTCTTTCAATCCTGACAAATCACACACTCTTACTATGTCTCTCCGAAAAGACCGGCTGGACAACCCTTCCATCCACTTTCTGAATAATCCTCTCCAAGAAGTTCTGTCACTCAAACTTTTGGGTCTCACTATCTGCCATGATCTTTCCTGGGAAAACCACATTTCAAATCTGGCCTCCAAAGCCAGCCGACTGGGCATCCTCCGTCGTGCGAAGTCCTTCCTTGGCACACCTGAGCTCCTCACCACATACAAGGCTTTCATTCGCAGCTCAATGGAATACTCTTCTCCCCTCTGGGCCGGTGCTCCTGCCTCACACCTCGCTCGGCTTCACGCTGTTGAAACCAAAGCTTTCAAAATCATTGGAATCTCCCGCGATGATGCTAACTCCGAGAGCCTTTCACTTACTCACCGCAGGCAGGTTGGTGGTCTTTGTCTTCTGCCGACTCCTCTCCGGCCTTGCTCCCCCAGCTCTCTCTGGGCTCTGTCCCCCAAATATTCCTGCAGGTCGCACAAGATCTGCCAGCAACCCTCTTGTGGTTAAACTGCCAAAATCAAGACTCTCTGCTCACCTTCACTCCTTCATTCCTCTTTTCTCCCGCCTCTGGAACAAACTCCCTCACTCTCTTCAATCCCACTCCTCCCTCCAGATCTTTAAAACAGCTGTTCACCACCATCTCTTATCTTCCCCATTCCAAAACCTTGATCTTTTCTACCCCTGCTAATTTCACCCCAGATTCAATTTTTTTAAATACCAACTTCCTTCCTGGAAGTCCTTGCAGTGTCCTTGTGTTTTATTCTTCTCCAACCCCTCCCCCATTCTCACGCCTCCTCCCCTCAAGCCCTCCCACAGATCTCCCTGCTCTCAAATGTTTTGTTTGTGTGCTTCCCCTTCTCTCCCCATGTTGTCTACCGCTACCCTTATTATATGTTTTGTGTGTCGGTTTGTCTTTGTGTGTGATTAATGTTCGCTCTTTCACGAGCCTCGATCTTGTATACAAAAAAAAATAAAATAAAATAAATAAATAAAAAAAATAAAAAAATTCATTGTTCTTATTCGTTCGTTCGTTCTTCGACCACATGTTTCACCCCCATTTCCCCAGATAGTTTTCACTGTTCAATTTAAAAATGTTTGAACTTTCCCCTGAAGTACTGTATTCTGTCGTATATTATAACACCTTTTTCTTCTTCTTCTTTAAAAGGGTGCTTTCAACTTGCTCACCAAATCTATTCATTCCAAAAAAAAATTCCATCTCTTACAGTTCCTCTTTCATACATTCCAAAACTCTCCTGTACTCCACCCCCCCCCCCCCCCCCTCCAGCATCCTTAAATGTATCTTAGACTCCAAGGCCACAAGAAACTCATTTTGCAATAAATGTTCGTTTCCCATTAATCGTACACTTTCTAAATTCCAATCTCACCCCCTCCCCTCCGAATCTTCCCCATCACTCATCCCTTTCAAATCTCCCCCCTTGCCCCTCCCCTCCAAATCTTCCCCCATCACCCATCCCTTTCAAATCCCCCCCTTGCCCCTTCCCTCCTAAACTCCCCCCGCACTCCTCCCCTCCTCAACTCCCCTTTGCCCCTCCCCTCCTAAACTCCCCCCTCACCCCTTCCCTCCAAATCTCCCCCATCTCCCATCCTTTTCAAATCCCCCCCCCCCTTGCCCCTTCCCTACTAAACTCCCCCCTAACCCCTCTCCACATAAACTCCCTCCTTGCCCCTCCCCTTCAAATCTCACCACCCTCATTTTTTCTCCATTTCCCCCCTCTCACACCTCCTCCCCAAAGCATCCTCCCCGCTTCTTCCCCCTTCCCCCTTCTTCCCTTCTTCCCCCAACACCTCCATCTCCCCCAATCTTCTGCCTCATTCTGCCCCCCCCTCAAATAACACCTCACTGTGCCTCACCCAATCACCATCAAACCTTTTGTCCGCCCGATCCTTCCCTTTCTCTGAGCTATTCTGAAATATCTGACACACTTTCAACAGCTCTCCCGACCACTTCCTCCTCTTACCCTCCCTCCCACCCCCCTGTTCTGTATCCAATGCTCCCACTTCCTCTTCATTAACGGTATGGCCCTCCAACATCCGGGGCCTTCGCTCAAATTTGACTGATCTCTCTATACAGGTTGCTTCTGACAAACCAGACTTGATCTGCTTAACAGAAACTTTCATCCTTCATGACGTCTCTGATTCCTTAATATCTCTCCTGGGTTAATCCCTCCTCCGGTATGATAGACCTGAGCCTCGTCCTGGAGGTGGGGTTGCTATCTTTATCAAAAACTCTTCCTCACTCTCCCTGCACTGCCATCTCTCCACCTCACCCCCAGGAGTACCTCCGGCTACAGCTTCCCCTCCGCTCCCACCTTTTGTTCATATGTGTGTTCTACCGTCCACCAACTTGTGATGACTCCATTTACATCACGATGTATGATAATATGGACCAACTTCTATCTACTCATCCCAACTCTCTCTTCCTCATATGTGGTGATTTCAATTGTCACCATGCCCGTTGGCTGGGTGTGGGTGCCTCTCTCACCAGCCATGGCTCCTCAGCAAAGGACTTCTGCGACTCACTGGGACTGACACAATCTGTCAATTTCCCGACCCGGATCTCAGTCAACGGAGCATCTTCTCTTCGAGACTTGGTTATGACTAACTTCTCTGCAAATGTCTGCTGCTCTTCTTCTGCTCCAATTGGCTCATCTGATCATGTGCTTGTTAAAGTGGACATCTCTCTGATCATTCTAAGAGAGCCTCCTCAGCATCGACGAGTCTGGCATTTCACTCAGGCCAACTGGCACGGTCTTCAAGCAGCCATCAATCATCTGGACTGGTCTCCCATCTCTACCGCCTCTGACATAAACTCATCCTGGGAATTCTTCCAAAGTAAATTGCTCTCTCTCATGCACAGATTTACCCATCTCGCCTTCAGTTGTCATACCCTTCCTCCCGTCCATGGTACACGGAATCTTGTGGTGAGGCAATTGCGCAGAAACAATTTGCCTTCGCCTCCTGGAAAGTAAATTCAACGGAAGGAAATCTCTTTTCCTTTCACAAAGCCCGAAACAAGTGTGTGTCCACCCTCAGGAGAGCCAGGAAACAATATCTCTCCACTCTCAAACCGAACTCTCAAACCTGTCTCCCTCTTCCAAATATTGGTGGTGTCTGGTCAAATCCGTTTCTGGTGTTTGTTCCCCCTCCATCTCCTCCCTTACCTCAAATGGCTACACAGCTGACTCCGCACGTGAAAAAGCTGAATGCCTCAACTCTTGTGTTTGCCTCTAAATCTTGTGTCCCAAACCCATCCCTCGCTGTACCCAGTCGTACCCAGTCGTACCCTGCTGTTCATGGACTCTGTGTCCTTTCCTCCTGTCAAGGTGGAAAAGTTTCTGTCAACATTCGACTCTGCAACTGGACCTAACGGCCTCAGCCCACGGGTCCTAAAATCCTGCTCCGCCGCTCTTTCACTCCCTCTCTCTGTTCTCTTGACCCGCTCTTTTGCTCAAGGTTATCTGCCATCAGCTTGGAAATCAGCCAACTTTACACAAAAAGGTGCAAAAACAGATCCTTGCAACAACAGACCAATCAGCCTTCTCCCAATTATCAGCAAAGTCATGGAATCCATCATTGCTTCGGATATCAAATCTTTCCTCTTCTCAAATGGCTTGATCTCTGATCATCAGTTTGGTTTCAGACCAGGTCACTCTACTCTGGACATGCTGCTTCTGCTGTCTCAACAATGGATGGAGGTCCTCAATGCCAAACAGGAAATTAGAGCTGTCTCCCATGACATATCACGTGCTTTCGATATGGTCTGGCACCCCACTCTGCTCACCAAACTCTCCTCCTATGGTATCCATGGAAATCTCCACGCTGGGCTTGTGGACTTCCTCTATAGTCGTAGTCAACATGTGGCCCTGAATGGGTTTCTCTCATGTCCCCTTCCTGTTCAGGCTGGAGTTCCCCAACGCAGTGTTCTTGGCCCTGTGCTTTTTCTGGTCTTCATCAATGATCTCTCTGACTCTCTTGAAAATCCTCCCTATCTCTTTGCTGATGACTCCACTCTCAGTCGCTCCATTCCTCATCCCTCAGATCGGCAATCTGCAGCCTCCTCACTCTCTGCAGACCTGGACAAAATCACAGACTGGTCAAACAAGTGGAACATGTCTTTCAATCCTGACAAATCACACACTCTTACTATGTCTCTCCGAAAAGACCGGCTGGACAACCCTTCCATCCACTTTCTGAATAATCCTCTCCAAGAAGTTCTGTCACTCAAACTTTTGGGTCTCACTATCTGCCATGATCTTTCCTGGGAAAACCACATTTCAAATCTGGCCTCCAAAGCCAGCCGACTGGGCATCCTCCGTCGTGCGAAGTCCTTCCTTGGCACACCTGAGCTCCTCACCACATACAAGGCTTTCATTCGCAGCTCAATGGAATACTCTTCTCCCCTCTGGGCCGGTGCTCCTGCCTCACACCTCGCTCGGCTTCACGCTGTTGAAACCAAAGCGTTCAAAATCATTGGAATCTCCCGCGATGATGCTAACTCCGAGAGCCTTTCACTTACTCACCGCAGGCAGGTTGGTGGTCTTTGTCTTCTGCCGACTCCTCTCTGGCCTTGCTCCCCCAGCTCTCTCTGGGCTCTGTCCCCCAAATATTCCTGCAGGTCGCACAAGATCTGCCAGCAACCCTCTTGTGGTTAAACTGCCAAAATCAAGACTCTCTGCTCACCTTCACTCCTTCATTCCTCTTTTCTCCCGCCTCTGGAACAAACTCCCTCACTCTCTTCAATCCCACTCCTCCCTCCAGATCTTTAAAACAGCTGTTCACCACCATCTCTTATCTTCCCCCATCCAAAACCTTGATCTTTTCTACCCCTGCTAATTTCACCCCAGATTCAATTTTTTTAAATACCAACTTCCTTCCTGGAAGTCCTTGCAGTGTCCTTGTGTTTTATTCTTCTCCAACCCCTCCCCCATTCTCACGCCTCCTCCCCTCAAGCCCTCCCACAGATCTCCCGATGTCCCTGCTCTCAAATGTTTTGTTTGTGTGCTTCCCCTTCTCTCCCCATGTTGTCTACCGCTACCCTTATTATATGTTTTGTGTGTCTGTTTGATTTTTTTGTGTGATAAATGTTAGCTCTTTCACGAGCCTCGATCCTGTATACCAAAAAAAAAAGGAAAAAAAAAAAAAAAACGCCAATAATTAAAAATATATTTCTCGAAAACCGCTGAATGGAAAAATTTGAAACCTGGCACATTGTCAAGTACTCCCAATGGAGAACAAAAGCATGATAATAATGTCATCATTGGTGAAGTGGTATACCAGCCAAAAATGTTTTAATTGAATTCCTTATCCTATAAATCTGAAATTGCATGCGCGTGATATATGACCCATTTTTATTGAAATATTAAATTTGTGATATCATAGGGCACATGGTTTGGCAGCCATATTGGATTGAAGGAAAATATTAAATAATTATATCTCTGTAAACTCTTTCCCTATCGATGCGAAATTATATAAATATCACGTAACACCATTGTTGCACATATAGTCAGGTTAACCATGTCAATAAATTATATTTCGTTCAAAATCATCGTAGATTAGCAAACCTATACATTTTTGGAAAGGTTATAGCATAAGGAAACTAAAAATCAATGTTTACATTTGGAGAGATACCTGCATGGCGGCCATTTTGGATTTTCAAAATGGCCACTGTAAAATACATATTTTGTTCTATTTCTGCCTCTAATTACCCTAAAAACTTTTTAAAATATACTAAACCTATATTTTCAGGGACAAGGAATCCAATGAAAGTATCAAATTAGTGCTATGGGGAATGGTAAGACACGAATCAAAGGTTTTGAATTGCAAAATACTGTCTTTATATTCGCGATAAGTTGCATAATCAAATACATGTTATCATTTTGTACAGGCAGTTAATAACATCAAAATGTGTCACAATAATTCATATCACCAAACATACACTTACACAGGCAGTCAGCAAAATCATATATACACATGCAGTCAGTATAACTTCACATCTACACAGGCAGTCAATGACAAAATATACACCGGCAGTCAATGGCATCAAACATACACGATTAAAGAATATGCCATTTAGAGTTCGTCATCACTGTCCTGTGTGTCGTATCCGACAATATAGTCCGCATCGTTTTCACAGTCCGTTCCACACAAGCAAAGGTCGGTCAAATTGATTGGCAAATCGAATTGGTCGAATGGTCGATCGAATCGAATTCGATGAATCGAATCGAATCAATCGAATTGGTCGAATGGTTGATCGAAGCGATTGGTCGAATGGTCGAATTGGTCGAATGGAATTGGTCGATTGGTCGAATTGGTCGAATTGGTCGAATCGAATTGGTCGGAATTGGCAAATGTAAACATTGATTTTCAGATTTTCCATGTAATAACGTTTCCAAAAATGTATAGGTTTGCTAATCTACCATGATTTTGAACGAAAAAACATAGTGAACCTGACTAACAGTTTGAAAATACCGATGTCGTAGGTCACGTGGTTTGGCAGCATCTTGGATAGAAAAACGTGGTGTGGCAGCCATAATAGCTTGAAGCCAATATTTAAAAAAAATCCTTCTTGGAAACCGCTTCACCGATCGATGTGAAACCTGTCATGGCTGGTGAAAATGTGATACTTGAAAACAGCCAAAGGGATTTAAATCAAACAATTTAATTTTTAGGGTCAGTGAGCGAGGGCATCTACCCATTGTGGGACTAGGCGGAGGCATATTGGCGATGCAGTCACATTGATCTCGTTATATGTAGTCTTCAAAAACGAAAAAAAATACTCAATTTTGCATGTTGCCGAAGTGTACCCCAAGTATGGTTTCTGTCTGGGTAGCATATCTGTGGGAGTAGATTGAGAGTGGGAAGGAGACCCCAATTCTCTCTCCGTAAATGTTGTCCCACCCAGTGGTATCGGTATCCGGTATAACAATTAATCTTCTTCTTGTATAAAGAAAGTTTAAACAACTTGATAATGTGCATTCTAGTGATTCACACTTCCCAATCGCATTCCTTCCTTTCCTCCACCAAAAAATGGTTTTCATTGCAGTGTTACGCAGAACGTATCACGGTCTGCACTGGTGTTGTTGGTTACCTTTATATCCCTGTGCACAATTTCCTGGGAGTGCACGTACTCAACAAAAACAGCAACAGCAAACGTTCAATGAACGACACAAGACCCCCAACATTTCTTTTCAAAGCTAAGCACCACACAATACACTCCACGACAGCACACGTCTCACTTGCACCGTGCATTCACCTGCATCGTCACCTCATTGAGCCCTACGGGGCCAAGCCTGTTTACATAAGGGTGAGGAACGAGTCACCAACACGCACCGAATTCTTCCTTTATGTCCCCTTTTCTTTATAATTCCCCCGGATGAACGTGGCGCCTAAATGTATTTTGTTTAAAGCCGGTTGTACAAGGGGTTTCATTGAATGCTAGGGATAGGATTGTTTCTTTTGTGACACTGGATTCTCTTGTAAATACGGGCCTGTTTAATGCAAGATTTTTTGTTTCCAAACCTGCTCAAACAGAGCTTGAATTTCCGTAAAGGGATACCATTTATATTGCGAGCACGTTTCATGTCAGGTCATTCCAAAGGGATATTTTCTCTTACTTACCCGTCAGGTGTAATGTCACCACAACACTTGTTCTTCTTATCATGTGTGGTAAACTTTTGCCTAGGTTGAAAAAGATTGAAAAGTCAGTTTCTTCAGCATTTGATGCGGTAGATACATCCTAAAACAAGTTTAAAAAGTTAAGAGGAGGAAAATAAAATGGTGCGTAGGCGAGATAGGGGGCACCTCCGGGACACAAAGGTGATCCCGTGGGAGGAGGCTGTTTCACAGCGCCACTTGGTTGTCTGCGACATAAGGGTGAAAGGTGCGAGGAGAGCTCGGCGGGTGAAGTACCAACCGAGAATGAAGGTGTGGAGGTTGAAAGAGGTGACAGTAAGGGAGGCATTAAAAGAGAGGCTGAGTAGGCTCGAGGATGATGTGGTTGAGATAGAAAGTGGTTGGATGTCAATGAAAGCTAGTCTGTTGGGAGCCGTTGCTGAGGTATGTGGATGGACAAAAGGACCACCGAGGCACTCGGAAACATGGTGGTGGGATGATGAAGTTGGAAAGAGGATTGACAAGAAGAGGAAGAAGTTCAAGGAGTGGCAGAAGGCGAGGGGTACGGGAGCAGAAACAGCAGAGCATGAAAGTTATAAGGCAGCCAGGAAGGCTGCAAAGAAAGTGGTGGCAAAGGCGCAGGAGGCATGTCGGAAAATGTTCGGAGAACGCTTGGATTCGGAAGAGGGTCAGAAAGCAGTATTCAGGATTGCAAAGCAGATAGCGAAAGAGAGGTGTGATGTGATGGGGGTGAGTTGCTTGAAGGATGAAGTGGGACAAATCGTTGTCGACCCAGATGGAATTAAAGGAAGATGGAAAAGATATATGGAAATGCTGTTGAATACAGAGAATGAATGGGCTGGCAACATAGAGAGTAACCCAGTTTTAGGACCGGCAGAGAAGATAACTGAGAAGGAAGTTGAGGAAGCGATAAAAGCAATGAAGGGTAGAAAAGCGGGAGGGCCGACGGGAGTTGTGGGAGATATGTTGAAGGCAGCAGGAAGTTGGGGTGTGAAGAGAATGACAGAGATCTGTAATCTGGTGGTGACAGAAGGCCACATTCCGGTGGATTGGGAACTGAGTACCCTCGTCCCTCTATACAAGGGGAAAGGTGACCCTCTGGAGTGTGGCTCGTACCGAGCGATAAAGTTATTGGAGCATGGAATGAAGGTATTGGAAAGGGTGTTTGAGAGGAGGATAAGGAAGAAAGTGAAGATCGACGAAATGCAGTTTGGATTTATGCCAGGGAAGAGGAACGACAGACGCGCTTTTCATTGTGTGGCAGTTGCAGGAGAAGTACATGGAGAAGAGGAAGAAGTTGTTTCTTGGGTTTGTTGATCTGGAGAAAGCATTCGATAGGGTTCCACGCAAAGTATTGACATGGGCATTGAGGAAGTTCGGAGTGGAGGAATGGTTGATCAGAGTAGTGATGGCAATGTACAAAAGAGCGCGCACAGCTGTAAGGACGAAGGACGGGAACAGTGGTGAGTTTGAGGTGAAGGTGGGAGTGCATCAGGGGTCGGTACTAAGTCCACTACTATTTGTAGCTGTGATGGAGGTGCTGGCTCAGAACGTAAAGGAGGGTTTACCGTGGGAGTTGTTGTATGCAGATGATCTGGTGTTGATTGCGGAAAGTATGGATAGACTGAAGGAAAAGATGAACAAGTGGAAGGAATGTATGGAGACAAAAGGTCTGAAGGTGAATATCGGAAAGACGAAGGTGATGGCAAGTGGTAAATCATGTGGGGAGGTGGAAAGCACTGGGAAGTGGCCCTGTGCTGTGTGTCGGAAGGGTGTCGGAGTGAACTCCATTCAATGTACAATGTGCGCTGAGTGGGTTCATCAAATATGTAGTGGTCTGAGAGGGTCATTAACGAGTGTGGCAGCTACATTCAAATGTAAGGTGTGCACAGAGGGAGCTGCAGATGGAGGAAATGTTGAGTTGGATCTTGGAGACGGCATGAAGCTGGAAGGTGTGAAAACATTTTCCTACCTCGGGGACATGCTGAATGGAGAAGGTGGATCAGACTCGGCAACGGTTGCTCGAGTGAGATGTGCATGGAAGAAGTTTCGGGAACTGAGTGGCGTGCTGATGATGAGGGGAGTGTCGTTGAAGCTGAAGGGAAAGGTGTATGCTGCATGTGTGAGAAGTGTTATGATTTATGGGAGCGAGACATGGGTAATGAACGTAGAGCAGCAACGAAGGTTGGAAAGGCTGGAAATGCGAATGGTTCGACGGATGTGCGGAGTATCGTTGAGAAAGAGGAAGACAAATGATGAATTGCGAAAGATGATGGGAATAGAGCCTGTGATTGATGCTGTGAAGAGGAACAGGTTGAGATGGATTGGTCATGTGTTGAGGAAGGATGAAAGTGACTGGTTGAGAAGAGTGATGGAAATGAATGTAGAAGGAAGTAGAGGACGGGGAAGACCGAGAAAGACTTGGCTAAAGATGGTGCAAGAAGAAATGCGGGCAAGGGGGTTAACAAGGAGAGATGCAGAAAATAGGGCAAAATGAAGAAGATTGTCATGGGGACCGCAAGGCTAACCCCCGCTCTAGTAGGGAAAATGGCCTTTAAAATGCATGTTGTTGTATGTTGTTGTATGTTGTTACCCGTCAGGTGTAATGTCACCACAACACTTGTTCTGCTTGTCATGTGTGGTAAACTTTTGCCTAGGTTGAAAAAGATTGAAAAGTCAGTTTCTTCAGCATTTGATGCGGTAGATATATCCTAAAACAAGTTTAAAAAGTTAAGAGAAGGAAAATAAAATTATTTACTTGAGACTCTTCCAACAACTGATTTTCTTTGTCTTGGATTGTAAAGACTTGTTCATCTTTGGTTCCCTGCAAAAAACAGAACTCTTCATCCACAACTGAGTACAAATGTGCTAAATCGGATATCATATATACATTCTCCATTTCAACAACTTACAAAATAATGTCCCCTCCAGTAAACATCACGTAAAACATAACAATGTGGGCAAAGGAGTACAAAAGAAGACATTTAAAAAACCATTATTTGGTAAAGACGGGCGGACGGACAAGTGAATGAGTAATCGATGTGTTTCAGATTTGGAAAAGACCACGCTGAGTTACATCCAACACATAAAATAACCCTCGATTTGAGATATTTCCACAGTGATGACTTCACTAGGTTACCAATCCTCGTACTAGGGGAAAGGGAGATACCTTTGTGATTGTGGTTCGACCTTCCCCATTGTTCACTTCCTCATTCCCAAACCTTCATTTTTCCTCTCCGCATTCGAACCTCATTTCCAAACTCGAATTTAACGACACCTGTACTTGAACTGACCGCCATTTTCAAGCACCCATTCTCAAACCCTTATTTCCGGACACCCGGATTCGAACCCCCCTTCTCAAATCACATCACCTGTCCATTATTTCCATCTCCTCACATCTGGGTAACAGAAAAGCTCCTCACATTCTGGTAACCCAAAGGGTGCCACACACGGTGCTCTCAAAAACTGCCAAGCAGAACAGGCAATGACCTCATCCCGGTAATAATGACGTCTCACATATCTTTCGCACACGGACCACATAACCTTGCATTTTTCATCGCATACACCTGAAGGCTCGCCTGTGGTGGAGCATCAATGAACGACACAAGACCTCCTACATTTCTTTTCAGAGCTAAACACCACACAATACACTCCACGACAGCACACCTCTCACTTACACCACACATCCACCTGCATCGACACCTCGTTGAGCCCTACAGGGCCAAGCCTGTTTACGTTAAGGTGTGAAACGGGTCTCCAACACGCACCGACTTCTTCCTTTATGTCCCCTTTTCTTTCTAATTCCCCCAGAGGAACGTGGCGCCTAACTGTATTTTCTTTTAAGCCGATTGTACAAGGGGTTTCATTGAATGCTAGGGATAGGACTGTTTCTTCTGTGACACTGCATTCTCTTGTAAATACGTGCCTGCGTAATGCAAGATTTGTTGTTTCCAAGCCTGCTCGATTGTCTCTTTCCTTCATTGGTTAGACGTCGCTTACAATAAATAGAAGGTAAGTTGCACCCCACTGATTCACCACGCTAGTCCAGGCGGCATTCCACCTACGGTTTCACTCGGACGTATGTAATAAAAAGATAAAGGTGGGAACCGAGAGCATAGTCCCTTTCTGACGTAACTAATTAGTCACGGAGAAAGTAAAGGGAAAGTTAGCCGCAGGGACTCTGCCAGATTGTAATCACCTTAGATGGCGGAGTTGTCCACGACTCGTCGGCTTCAGGGTCTTACGTTAGGAAGCATTCTGAGAGAAGCCACCCACCCCGTACCAGGAGATGTACCCATAACAGATGTTTGTTCATCCACTGGTGATGTTTCTGCCCTTCCTCCACAATGTCATCTCCATGCACTCCAACACCACCCCAACACTACCTCAACACCCAACACCTTCTCCGTGATAAGTACATGAACTGATTAATTTAATTTATGTGGTGTTCATTCAGAGCAGTGTTACGGATTCGTAAATTCCGTTGTTGTGGTTTTCACCCACTTGACATATTTCTGATATTATGTACTATTATTATTCTCAAAAGGTTTATTATTCATGAACAGTTATCTAAAGTTAAAAAGGCTAACTTTAAATGATACCGGAAACCGAACCAGAAGACGGCGGGAGAGAAGAGGAAGAGGCGTGGCGAGCAAAGTCGGAGAAGACACGTGACGTCGAGGCTCCGTAGCGAGCGTGGTCTACCGAAAGTCGCGAGGGAATTTTGAGTTCCTTGAAAGGACATCCGGCGATAGGAATTATCGCTGGAATTGAGAAATCTGCGGTCAGGTTTGGGCGCTGAGATTTCGACGAATCCTCGCCTAGTCGCATCGACTCGAGTAAGAGCCGTCGGCCATTTTGAACCTCGCGCTTCGGACACCTACAAAGGTTTTGCTTCGCGTCAGCTTTACCCCAACATCCTACCGTCTGTCGGGGATGTGTGTGTGTGTGACCGCTTCGTCTCCAATTACGTTGCGGTTTACTGAGTGAGCGGTGATGGTGCTCCTCTGGAGGGCGTCTGTGTACAAACTCGGCGGGGCGATCGCCATTGCCAACTGTACGCGATTCGGCTCTCGACTGGAGAGCAAGATTCGGGCTTCGACTGGATATCGTTCTAGCGACCGCTGGAGCGAATCACCTTCGCCTTGGAAAGGCTATAGAGACATTGAGGAGTGTCCTTTTCACTCGCAGGAGCGCAGTGAGTTATCTGACTTTCGTGATGGTATTATCCTAAGCGATAAGGTATATAGAGTGCACTCTTAATTGCCAGTTGTTGTACCGTTATTCTTGTGTGCGATTTTTAATACAATATCTGTTCATTTATAATCATTGGTGTGGCTTCACCATTGATTTCTAACACAGAATAACATATTTTTCTGCCGGGGCTCCTCTCGGGGTTCGGAGGTTTACCGAGACCAGGAGATCGTTGAGGAACCCGTAACAGCAGGCATGATGGGAGAAATGGCCTCCTCAAAGTTCCTTGTATTGGTTGACAGTATTGGTGGTATTATTCTGATATAATAATGCACAAATAAGTCGTTGGGTCCTTTGTTATGGATCAAATATTTGCAAACGAAGATTAATATTTTGATATGTGTGGTTGAAGTGGTATTCCGTGTATCACATCCCTCTCCAGAGATCAGGTACCTCCTGACGCTTGTCATTTGCACTTCTCGATGGACATTCTTTCAACCTTAAACTTCATTTTCTTCTTGAGATATCTTTCCCTTATTTTGGAGTCTGGCTGTGGGAACAGGTGTGGCACAAGGTTTTCACGAATCGGTTGACCAATCGTTTAGTTGACTGGCAGGAATTTGTCATTTGTTCAGGGTACCCGTGATAATTTGTCAACTCTTTACAAGAGACGTGTCAACCCAGGTAAAACAACTCAGTGGAATCTCTCAGCCCTGAAACCTCCAAACAATGGCACAGAAAATATTTAAAGAGCAAAATGTGATCAAGATACGACAGTGAAAGCTTGAATTTCCTCAAAGGAATACCATTTATATTGCGAGCACGTTTCATGTCAGGTCATTCCAAAGGGATATTTTCTCTTACTTACCCGTCAGGTGCAATGTCACCACAACACTTGTTCTTCTTATCATGTGTGGTAAACTTTTGCCTAGGTTGAAAAAGATTGAAAAGTCAGTTTCTTCTACATTTGATGCGGTAGACATATCCTAAAACAAGTTTAAAAAGTCAAGAGGAGGAAAATAAAATTATTTACTTCAGACACTTCCAACAACTGATTTTCTTTGTCTTGGATGGTAAAGACTTGTTCATCTTTGGTTCCCTGCAAAAGAACAGAACTCTTCATCCACAACTGAGTACAAATGTGCTAAATCAGATATCATATATACATTCTCCATTTCAACAGCTTACAAAATAATGTCCCCTCCAGTAAACATCACGTAAAATATAACAATGTGAGCAAAGGAGTACAAAATAAGACATAAAAAACCCATGATTTGGTAAACACGGGCGGACGGACAAGTGAATGAGTAATCAATGTGTTTCAGATTTGGAAAAGACCCCGCTGAGTTACATCCAACACATAAAATAACCCTGGAGTTCAGATATTTCCACAGTGATTACTTCGTTAGGTTACCAATCCTCGTACTAGGGGAAAGGGAGATAGCTTTGTGATTGTGGTTCGAACCTTCACCATTGTTCTCTTCCTCATTCCCAAACCTACTCTCCGCATTCGAACCTCATTTCCAAACTCGAATTTACCGACACCTGTACTTGAACTGACCGCCATTTTCAAGCACCCATTCTCAAACCCTTATTTCCGGACACCCGGATTCGAACCCCCCTTCTCAAATCACATCACCTCACCATTGTTTCGACCCCCTCACATCCGGGTAATACAAAATCTCCTCACATCATGGTGCCACACACGGTGCTCCCCAAACTGCCAAGCAGAACAAGCAATGACCTCATCCCGGTAATAATGACATCTTACATGTCTTTCGCACATGCACCACATAACCTTGCATCTGTCATCACATACACCTCAGGGCTCACCTGTTGTGGAGCATCAATGAACGACACAAGACCTCCAACATTTCTTTTCAGAGCTAAACACCACACAATACACTCCACGACAGCACACCTCTCACTTACACCACACATCCACCTGCATAGACACCTCGTTGAGCCCTACGGGGCCAAGCCTGTTTGCATGAGGGTGAGGAAGGGGTCACCAACACGCCCCCGACTTCTTCCTTTGCAGTATGTCCCCTTTTCTTTCTAATTTCCCTGGATGAACGTGGCGCCTAACTGTATTTTCTTTGAAGCCGGTTGTACTCAGACTCGGCGACGGATGCCAGAGTGAGATGTGCATGGAAGAAGTTTCGGGAACTGAGTGGCGTGCTGACGAGGAGGGGAGTGTCGTTGAAGCTGAAGGGAAAAGTGTATGCTGCATGTGTGAGAAGTGTTATGATTTATGGGAGCAAGACATGGGTAATGAAGGTAGAGCAGCAACGAAGGCTGGAAAGGGTGGAAATGCGAATGGTTTGGTGGATGTGCGGAGTATCGTTGAGAGAGAGGAAGACAAATGATGAATTGCAAAAGATGATGGGAAAAGAGCCTGTGATTGATGCTGTGAAGAGAAACAGGTTGAGATGGTTTGGTCATGTGTTGAGGAAGGATGAAAATAACTGGGTGAGAAAAGTGATGGAAATGAATGTAGAAGGAAGTGGAGGACGGGGAAGACCAAGAAAGACTTGGCGATAGGTGGTGGAAGAAGAAGTGCGAGCAAGGGGGTTAACAAGGGGAGATGTAGAAAATATGGCAAAATGGAGAAGATAGTCATGGGGCCCGCAAGGCTAACCCCCGCTCTCGCAGGGAAAATGGCCTTAAAATGCCTGTTGTTGTAGAAGGGGTTTCATTGAATGCTAGGGATAGGACTGTTTCTTATGTGACACTGCATTTTCTTGTAAATGCCTGTTTGCCTATTTAATGCAAGATTTATTGTTTCCAAACCTGCTCGATGGTCTCTTTCCTTCATTGGTTAGACGTAGCATACAATAAATAGAAGGGAGGTTGTGCCCCACTGATTCACTACGCTAGTCAAGCCGGCATCCCACCTACGGTTTCACTCAGCCATATGCAATAAAAAGATAAAGGTGGGAGCCAAGAGCAAAGTCCCTATCTGACATAACTAATTAGTCACCAGGAAAGTAAAGTGAAAGATAGCCGCAGGGACTGCCAGATTTTAATCACCTTAGATAGCGTCCGTGGTTGCTTAGCAACCCGTCCGTCACAGAGTTGTCCGCCACTCTTGGCTTCAAGGTCTTACGTCAGGAAGCAGTCGGAGAGGCCAGCCGTTACCAGGCGATGTTCCCATAACAGATGTTTGTTCATCCCTGGTGATGTTTCTGCACTTCCACAATGTTCTCATCTCCATACACTCCAACACCACCCCAACACCCAACACCTTCTCTTTGATAAGTACAAGAAATGATTAATTTAACGAATGTGGTGTTCATTCAGAGCAGGCATTATGGGAGAAATGGCCTCCTCCAAGTTTCTTGTATTGGTTGACAGTATTGGTGGTATTATTCTGATATAATATTGCACAAAGTAGATGTTGCGTCGTTTGTTATGGGTCAAATATATGCAAACGAAGATTATATTTTGATATGTCTGGTTGAAGTGGTATTCCATGTATTGAATCCCTCTCCTCCGATCAGGCATCTCCTGATGCTTGTCATTTGCACTTCTCGACAGACATTCTTCCAACCTCAAACCTCATCTTCTTCCTCAGCAACCTCTGCCATATTTTGGGGCCTGGCAGTGGGAACAGTTGTGGCCCAAGTCTTTCACAAAGTGGTTGAACAATCCTTTTGTTGACTGGCAGGAATTTGTAATTTGCTCAGGGTACCGGAAATAACTCGCCAACTCTGTGCAAGAGACGTGATGGCATCTAACATCCACCAACACGCCCAGCACTGGCAGATGGTCCTCTAACTGTATGTCCTTTACTGGGAGGATACACACACACATCGATGCCTCGCCCTTCATGCAAAACACCAGGATGGCCGTTCATATCTGGGCAAGATTCCAACCCAGGCAAAACAACTTTGGGCAAGCACCCCAAAGCAATCCCTCAGCCAAGAAACCTCCAACCAATAGTACAGAAAACATTTAAGGAGCAAAATGTGATCGAGATATGACAGGGTGAGCTACATTTCCTTTCGGGAATACCATTTATATCGGTAGTACATTTAATGTCATGACATTCCAAAGGGATATTTTCTCTTACTCACATGTTATGCACAACAAAGCCACAAGGCTTCTTGGACTTCTTCTGATCACGTCTGCAGCACTTATGCCTACGTTGAAAAGAATTGAAAAAGTCAGTTTCTTCTACATTTGTTGCGGTAGATATATCCAAAAACAAGTTTAAAAGGTCAAGAGGAGGAAAATAAGATTATTTACTTCAGAAGTTTCCAACAGCTGCTTTTCTTTGTCTTGGATGATGAAGACTTCTTCAACTTTGGTTCCCTGCAAAAGCACAGAACTCTTCATCCACAACTGAGTATAAATGTGCTAAACCGGATATTATATACGTACATTCTCCATTTCAAAAACTGACAAAATAATTTCCCTTCCACTAAACATCACGTTAAATAAAACAATGTTGGCAACGGTGTTTAAAAGAAAACAAAAAAACCCCATCTCGTCGTCGGCGACGACGACTCGTCGGCTTCAGCGTCTTACGTCAGGAAGCAGTCCGAGAGAGGCTACCTGTTACCAGGCGATGTACCCTGTAACAGATGCTTGTTCATGCCCTGGTGATGTTTCTGCCCATCCTCCACAATGTCATCTCCATGCACTCCAACACCACCCCAACACTAGCTCAACACCCAACACCTTCTCCGTGATAAGTACATGAACTGATTAATTGAATTAATGTGGTGTTCATTCAGAGCAGGCATTATGGGAAAAATGGCCTCCTCAAAGTTCCTTGTATTGGTTGACAGTATTGGTGGTATTATTCTGATATAATATTGCACAAATAAGTCGTTGGATCCTTTGTTATGGATCAAATATTTGCAAACGAAGATTAATATTTTGATGTGTGGTTGAAGTGGTATTCCGTGTATCACATCCCTCTCCTCAGATCAGGTACCTCCTGACGCTTGCCATTTGCACTTCTCGATGGACATTCTTACAACCTTAAACTTCATCTTCTTCTTCAGAAACCTCTCCCTTCTTTTTTAGTCTGGCTGTGGCAACAGGTGTGGCACAAGGTTTTCACGAATTGATTGACCAATCGTTTTGTTGACTGGCAGGAATTTCTCATTTGTTCAGAGTACCAGCGATAATTTGTCAACTCTTTACAAGAGACATGTCAACCCAGGTAAAACAACTCAGTGGAATCTCTCAGCCCTGAAACCTCCAAACAATGGCACAGAAAATATTTAAAGCGCAAAATGTGATCAAGATACGACAATGAGAGCTTGAATTTCCTTAAAGGAATACCATTTATATTGCGAGCACGTTTCATGTCAGGTCATTCCAAAGGGAGATATTCTCTTACTTACCCGTCAGGTGCAATGTCACCACAACACTTGTTCTTCTTATCATGTGTGGTAAACTGTTGCCTAGGTTGAAAAAGATTGAAATGTTATCTTAATGAACAGGATTAAACAATTAAATAGATACATGTGGGAAAATTACATTCCCAGACCGGGAATCGAACCCAGGTCGTCTAGAAAACCCTACTAGTGCTCTGTCATCTGAGCTATCTGGGCGACCCTGACTGAGCATGCAATTTTCCCACATATGAATGCCACTCTTTCCTTCAATGCTTCCGGAACACTCGCTGCCAAACATAGGAGACCTAGCAGCCTGAACACCAGAGGGTCTTCCTCCATATATGGTGTTTATAATAGCGGACATGGATTTGTCCCCCCATTAAGGAAGACTCTCTCGTGTTCAGGCCGTTGGTGCTCCTATGGTTGGCAGCAAGTGTCCCGGGAACATTGACGGAAAGAGAGTGGCAATCATATGTGGGAAAATTGCATGCTCATTCAGGGTCGCCCAGATAGCTCAGATGGCAGAGCACTGGTACGGGTTTCCAGAGGACCTGGGTTCGATTCCCGGTCTGGGAATGTAATTTTCCCACATATATCTATTTAAATGTTAGCTCCTTGTACATTTGTTGCAGTAGATATACTCAACATCAAAATAAACGTATCAAATCTTCAGAAGGACCCTCAATGAAATCCTCCACACAAAAATGAAAAATATTTGAACACAGAGGTAAAGTTCAGCTATCTATATATATAAAACACAGTTTGTGTGTGTGTAATGTTACCGATAGACTCCTAAACGGAGAGGCTCACGTGCTTGATATTTGGCATAGACATGGCCATTGAGCCTGGGAAGAACATGGCCGAACTCAAAAAAATTATTTCATAATATTTTTTTACCATATTTTTACCTCAGCGCATTTCAGCGAGTAATATTATGCACGGAATCTGACCGGTGGCAGAGCAGCACGCTGATTGGCTCAGAGCGATCACGTGATGTTCCTTGCCGCCATTAACTCAGTTACGCGTTCGCACGTATTTCAGAGCGAAAAGCGATTGCGTTTTTTCACATTTCAGTGAGGAACATTGCCATTCACACCACATAGGTTTTTTTTTCTTTCATCTTTACGAGATCCATATTTTTTATTCATATTTGCCTCAGCGCATTTCAGCGAGGAATATTATACACGGAATCTGATCAGGTGGCAGAGCAGCGTGCTGATTCGCTCAGAGCGATCACGTGATGCTCCTTGCCGCCATAAACTCACAGTTACGCGTTCGCACGTAATTCACACGTTCAAAACAAACGAGATCCGCGAAGCGAGTTGGTCGAGTCATGCTAACCAAGATGGCGACACGGCGGCTTCACTTTTCACGGACTATGAGCGTTCTATATATTTTCAATTCAGTGCGCCCGACTCGCTCACGTACTTGATTTGTGGCATAGACATGGCCATTGGGCCTTCACAGTGTAATTTGTGTAAGGCTTTTGTCCGAGTGAGCTTCAGTCGAGAGGGCGAATGTACGGGTTGGGAATGTACGGGTCTCCCTTCCCCCGCCCGGCAACGCCGGTACTGGAGGGCGTCACAGGATCGGTGAGTCTCCAAAATCCGCTTCGTGCTGTTGCGAAGATGCAGGACGATGTCGCGATTGTTGTGCTGCTCTCTGACCATGAGAACTGCAATGTCATTGTTGACTGGCCCTCCCCTTCCCTCCCCCTTCCCCCTCCATCCTCCCCTTCCTTCCCCCTCCACCCTACCCCTCCCCCTCCCTTTTCCCCCTCCCCCTCCCTTTTCCCCCTCCCCCTTCCCCTCCCCCCTACTCCTTCCCCCCTCCCCCTCCCCTTCCCCCCTCTCCCCTCCCCCTCCCCCCTCTCCCCTCTCCCCCTCCCATCCCTCCCCCTCCCCCCTCTCCCCCTCACCCCTCTTCTCCCCTCCCCCCCTCGTCTCCCCTCCCCCCCCCCCCCGTTCCCCTCCCCTCCCATTCCCCACCCGGCAATGCCGGGTACTTCTGCTAGTCTTCACTAAACACATGTCCATAAACAAGAGGTTGCCTCTATCACAAAAAACAAAAAGCATGAACATCACAAGGGGTGGTGCAACAAGTCACAGCACTGCAACACAAAGGCACGCACCTGAATACAGTCAAAACAAAATGCCATTGGAATGGACACAACACTCCTAACAGTCAAGGACAGAATGACAGCAGTCCTCAATATCATGTGTGTCCTCCCTGAGCTGTGATGCAGGCTGAACACCTCCGACGCATGGTCTGTACCAGGCGTCTGATGCGGTCCGGGAAGTCTGTCCCACTCCTCCTGCAAGCCTTGAATGAGTATTTGCCAATTGACAGCCATTGATCTCCTCGATGCAAGACGTCGACCAAGCTCATCCCATAAATGCTCAATGGGATTGAGGCCAGGGGAATAAGGCATCCAAGGCACCACTTCAACACCCTGTTCCTGGAGGAAGTTGGTGGTCAGGTGAGCAGCATGGGGTCGAGCGTTGTCCTGCTGGAAAACTGCGATGTCAGGATGAGCCTGGAGAAATGGCAGCAGATGAGGTCTCAAAACTTCATTGACATAACGCTGACCAGTGAGATTGCCTCCGATGACGACCAGAGGTGTCCTGAAACGGGTGGAAATGCCAGCCCATACAATCACACTGGGTCCTCCCCAAAGATTGATCTGGCGAATACAGCATGATGCATACCTTTCCCCACCTCTGCGCCATACACGTTGACGCCCATCAGCAGCATGGAGGCAAAATCTGGACTCATCGCTGAACAAGACTGCATTCCACTGTTGCTGTGTCCAGCGGCGATGCTGCAGACACTATCTTGGTCTGTTCCACCGATGCACGGCGTTCAACACTGGACCTCTGCAAGGACGTCTTGCCACCAGGCCCCGACTTCTCAAGCGCCTCCGCACAGTAGAGACACTGATGCGGTTGTTGTGGTGACCTTTTCTCACTGCAGCTGTTTGCGTCACAGGCCGGAAACGATCACGAAAATGCAGCAGCACAATCCAGCGGTCATGGTTTGGGGTGGTTACCCATGGTCTTCCTCTTCGTGGACCATCATTCACAGTTCCAGTTTCACCGTAATGCCTGGCCAAGTTGGAAATTGCAGGCTGTGAGCAACCAAGACGTTGGGCAATTGCTCGCTGGCTTACAACAGCCTCAAGCATCCCAATTGTCCTTAAACGTTGTTCAGATGTCAGGCGTGGCATCTGAATTTTCTTGTTGTTTTCCCTGTCAGAAGCCTCTAGTGACGAAAGACAGCAGTAAATGAATATCTGACCATGAGAACTGAAGGATTTCATTATGAGGGTCATTATTTGAAGGGAAAGATCCCTATACAGAACCACTCAAGCATGCCATTGTTGATCAACCAGGTGATTGAAGTCAAGTTCCCGTTACATAATCAGCCATTACAATTGAAAAAACGTGTTTGTAAAGCTGCACATTTCAAAAAATGAAAGTGATAAGTTTATTTTGATGCTCAGTTTATATCCAAAAACAAGTTTAAAAAGTGAAGAGGAGGAAAATAAAATGATTTACTTCAGACGCTTCCAAAGATTAGGTTTCTTCGCTGTACTTGACGGTAAAGAATGGTTCACACCGTCATCATCTGAACAAGTAGACCTGTTCATGTTTCGTTCCCTGAAAAAGAACAGAACCCTTAAATCCACAACTGAGTGCAAATGTGCTAAACCGGATATATATACATTCTCTCTTTCAACAACTGACACTACAATTCCCCTACACGAAACATCACATAACATTAAACAATATCGGGAAAAGGTGCATTAAAAACAACAACAAAAAAACCCATGATTTTGGTCGAGATGGGCAGGTGGACAAATGAATGTGCTCTCGATGTTTGTTCATCCATCAGCTGACACACCTCATTCTCTGATGATGCTCCTGTACGTCCTGCGCATTCTCGCACCACTCCTTCCTCCCGCCGGCAAGTGATAATAAGTAAACTAGAGAGTTCATTGAACACCTTACTCCCCGCAGTCTTGAGAAAAAGGACATACGACACGCCTTTTCCAATCTTGCTTTGCCTTTCCTCGCACTATCTATGTTTCCTACGAGCCGGGATTTTGTCCAAATCTTGATTTCCCCAAAGCTGAGAGCACGAGCTCTTCAAATTTGATTGGTCGAGATGGGGTAATATTTTGTCCAAGTACTGCTGAACTGGAGGATTTTCGAAACTTGAGGTCAAAAAGGCGATTTGTGTTCTACAGTGTTCAAGTATTTAATTCATTTGAAATAAAAAGTTTTAAAGGCTCTATAAACTATTTTTTCAGTTTACCGCCATTTATATTTTTACACCACCTTATTTAACACGTTTAATTCGTTATTTGTGCCTGGTGCTTGTGTTTTTTTAATGACGTCACAAAAACAAGAAGTTTCATGTTTGGAATGATTTTCAATTTCATTCTCCTGACAGACAAGGCAGACAGACTAAAACAATTATCTTACTCCTCTGTGCGCTCGGGACAAGATTCCGTACCAATTTCAGAGTCAAACTAGATGGTATTCATAGAATACTTACCCCGGCGCAGTCAACTTGGTGTGAGCCAACTCTTCTGTTTTAGAACATTTCTTTTTTTTGATCCAATATGGCTGCCAGACCACGTGAGCGATGACATCATAAATTTATATTCTCTAAATAATTGTTGCATAGATCATGCTAAATAAATTTCAAACTGATCAGACTAAGCGTTGTCCCTGTCGAATTACGACGTCATAATTATGGCACCACTGACATCATCGTTAACGACACCTATTCCCCATATGGAGTTATTTACAATGAGCCACGTTTCAATTTTTTTCCATGAAGCGGTTTTGGAGATAGAGGTGCAACGTTTTTCGGTTTTTCCAAGTTGGCGCCTGTAACACATGACCGATGACGTCATGATTATCATTAAAATATTCTAAAGGAGGAGGCGCTCCTCTGGTGAAAATTTCGTGTCCATCAGACCAACCGTTGCTGAAAAAAAAGTAATAATGATCGGATGGATAAGTGTTGTATTTGTCGAATTATGACGTCATAATGAAGGCACCGATGACATCATCATTAACATATCTTATTCCCCATGGGGAGTCGGTGACAATGAGCCAGGTCTCAATTTTTTTTCCATGGAGTGGTTTCAGAGATATAGAGATGCGAAGTTTTTCCAATATGGCGCCTGCACCACGTGACCTATGACGTCATAATACTCATTGAAATATTCTACAGGAGGAGGCCCTCCTATGGTGAAAATTTCGTGTCAATCGGACTACGAATTGCAAAGAGAAAAATTCATACTGATCGAATCAAGCGTTGTACTTGTCGAATTATGACGTCATAATTAAAGTACTGATGACATCATCATTAACATATCTCATTCCCCAAGCAGAGTACTTGACAATAAGCCATGTTTCAGTTTTTTCCATGGAACGGTTTTGGAGATATGGAGGTGCAACCTTTTTTCGATTTTTCCAAGATGGCGCCTGTACCACATGACATTTGACCTCAGAATTATCATCTTACTCTAATTCACCAAATGTCTGTCCGTTCGAAGGTACCGCAAAAACGGCTCAACCGATCGCAACGATATTTTGGGTGGGTATTCCTGGGACCCCTGGGAGTAAAATAGGCTATATTGTTTTTCCAATTTCTCCAAGTTTTCCAATTTTCCAATTTTCCAGTTTTTCCAAACACAATGGAATAATATTTACCGATATGAACAGTGATGTGGCTTTTGTTGAAATTCTACAAATACTGTTTATACTACGTACCAGGAGAGAGTAGATCAACTCCTGACGAACTCTTCCTATATATACAACGTGCGGCTCCGAAGTAACACGGCAGCGGATGCAAAGCGACTGAAAAACAGGTGCAGCGGCCGCTTCCGTGTTGCAGATTCGGCGCGCACTCTTCACACATAAACGTGCGACTGAGAAAGACGTGTAGCGGCCGCTTCTGTTTTGCAGAATTCAATCTTTTTTCAAAATGGGCGCCATGTACTGTTTAGATTTTGATGATTTGCATGTGACTCAATGGATGTTTATATGAATCGTTTAAAATTAAAAAAAGCCTTCAGTTTCTGATATTTTGCCTTTTCATTTGGGCCTCCCAATTGAAGCCCCGCCCATAGGGCGGGTACCGTTGCTAGTTAAAAAAATTCCACAGGAGCAGCCTCTCATATTCTGAAAATTTTGTGCCAAGAGGACAAACAGTTGCAGAATTTTTTTTTTTTTCATACTGATCAGATCAAGTGTTGTACTTGTCGAATTATGACGTCATAATTAAGGCACCGATGACATCATCAACATATCTTATTCCCCATGGCGAGTACTTGACAATGAGCCATGTTTCCATTTTTCCCATTGAGCAGTTTGGGAGATATAGAAGTGTAACCTTTTTCCAAGATGGCGCCTGTACCACGTGACCGATGACGTCATCATAATCACTGAAATATTCTACAGGAGGAGGCGCTCCCATGGTGAAAATTTCATGTCAATCGAACCAACGGTTGCCGAGAAAATAAATTTTTAAAATGCAGACACGACACACGCTTTACTTTACTGAAATGCAGACACGTACGTACCAAACTTCGCGATCGCAAGGTAACTTCTGCTAATCTGCCGTTTCATGTTCCGATTCGTGTTGTGGTGTTCAAAATATCAAATGAAATTGAAATCAAGTTTGCTCCTCGATCATAGACACACACAGTGAACCAACTGCTTAATCTTACCTTGCACTTTACTCATGGGGTAATAAACTGATAGTCTGGGATCCGAGACCTCAAAATTTGATTTTGAAGTGACACCCCTGCTATAAAATGTTTTACCCCTAGATCATGTCTGTGGGGGTGTTAGCCACCAGAAAAGTGACTTTAGCAAGGGAGTTTGGATTGCGCGAATTCTGTAGGGACATTTTTTAACTTGGGGCGTCAACTGTAAAAAAGCAAGAAATTTAGGGGTAGGGGAAATTCAATTGACCATATATCCCATAATACAGGGGTGAGTGCAACAAATTACCACTCATTCTTTTTGTTATAAAGTTGGCTTTTATATGAAACATGATTCAACGTGATTGGACCATCCATGAGGTCAGCAGAGGTCAAAAGGTCACGGAAAGTGGGTTAAGCTAAAAGTTTAGCTCCTTCAGTAAATAAAATCACATTTTTCCGACTTCAAGCTCAATATAGCCAAACTTTTACACCCAAAATATGTTGTTTGTACCCCTCTGATGTTTTTGGGAAAGAAATGCCCCGACTGAACTTAACTTACTGGCATGTATGTCACTTTAGATTTGCATAACTTTTTAAAAATCACCAAAATCGGGCATTCACACTATCTATTTGCACGGTACTCTTCAACATATTTTAAAACGACAAGTCATACCACATACTGTCTGGAAAAGTGTCATTACCTCTATTTACTCATCATCATCACCATCATCAGTCAGAAGCCGTCCACATTTTTCTCTGTCGCCATTGTAGGCACATGCAATGATGCATGGTACTCCAGCTTTCGCACAAGGGCAATTCCTCAGGCAGTTCGGTTTCTGCTTACATTTGCAGTACTTCAACTTCGCAGCAGAAGGCTTTGATGGCTTGCTCTTCATGACAGGAATTAACCTGTCACCATCCACACTCCTGCCATACTCTTCAGGTGGAAGAAGCACTGGATTGCTGAGTGAAGCTTGCTTGTATAAGCTGATCTGACAAAGGCTCCTGAGAACGTGGAAGTGAAAAGCATCTTCTGTTGGAGGAAGGGAGCGCAGATCTAGTTTGCTAGATGCAAACAAGTGGGCGCGGAGCTTATCCAGGGATGAATACCCTGGCTTGCCGTAGAGATCACAAAAGAAGCTTCGTGCTTCAGTTATCACCTGATCATGTGCAGAAGGTCCGGATTCATGTCGGATGAAATTGGACAACGCTGGCTGTTTGTGAACATGCTGGAGTGCGACTTTCACTGCTCTCTTCTTACCCCGTTTGAAAGGATAGCTCACCGAATCACAACCTGACAGAATGTAGGAGATGAGCAGTGTGTCTGTGAGTGCCAATACGTCCTTTCCAACTGCTTTGGCCAACTCATTCACCAAGTCATGGATGGGGAGGAACAGATCATCCTTTTCCACCCATAACTCAACAACGTTTGTCAACCGAGGGAAATGATACATTGACAAGACGATGATATCTGTATCTGTAGCCTGAATGACAACTACGCTGTTGTCACAGCTAGCAATGTGAGCAAAGATTCTGGTGTCCGCCTCCTCGTGGTTAGGGCAGTACAGCTCATCAACATTGGTATGTTCCGTCTGCGTCACACGAGTTGCCTGGGCGTTGACCCCAAGGACCAGGCAGAAGCCATCAGGCCAGGATGACTCCTGGGACCAACGTGAAGCAAGATACGACAGCAGATTGGTCTTGTTACAAGGGTTTGACAGGAATGTGTTCCAATCAGGGATTTTCATGATGTCCACTGGAACAAACTCTGGCAAGTTGGTATTTGACTCCCGTCTCTGGCGTTCATCCCCTTTTAGACTCTTTAACCCAAAATCATATTGATCGCCCACGAAATGCACTTCAGTGCAATGTCTGGGTTTCATGTTCAAGAGTTTGTTCCTGTACCTTTCCTGAAGTTGGTCAAATGTACTCGAACCAAGTGTGTTGAACCGCTGGATGAATGCCATTGCATCGACTACATAAACTGCATCAGATACAGAAGGAGGCAACTCTTTTAACGGTTCCCATGACTCGGCAACCTCTGCCTGTAGAGTGGATAGATAGTTGGATTTGCAACCTTTCCGCATGGAAAATCCATTCTTCTCTGGCTCAAACAACGAGGGAGGGTACTCAAGCCATTCGTAACTAAATGCCTCAGTCCGTGCCTCATCACTCAGGTCCTGTGCGAAACAAAGTGCCCTTGTCACTGCACTCTCCTCTCTGATGACTTCTTTCACAGTGTCCATCTTTTTCTTACTTTTCTTCAGATGCGTGGCGAATGTTTCTATCTTCGGTTGGACAATCTTGTCTGCATTCGTCGTTGTGGCAGCATCCATTGCCTCCAAGCCTAGACGTTTGGCATTTACCAGGGTAGTTGCTGCAAGAATCTGACCTGTGGATATGTTCATTAGTTTATCTGTCGCAAGTGAAGGATCGAATGGGTTTTGCATCTTCTCTTCCACGGTCCGTTTGATCTGCAACACGGCTTCCATGTCGTCTTTCCTCAGCTTCTCGTGGTGGTCAGATTGCGGCGAGGCCATGTGTGCCATCTGTTTTACACTTTCAGAGACAGAGGTCATGAACGGTAGAGCCTTGATGTACTTTTCTCGTGCTGATTCAGACTGTGTTATACCCTTAAAGAGGCTTGTTTTGCCTTCCCTATTGTAGGTCTGTTCAAGGGCAAGGTCTGTCCACACACCATTAAAGTCTCCTGCAGTCTGGTGAACTGTGAATTTGCCAGCTGCAAACTCCTCATGCACTTCTGGTGCTGTTTCTGGAAGCTTTTGCATCTCACTGAGATAGATTGGAAGGCAGGACATGTACTTACTATGGCCGGAAGCAATGGTATAGGGTAGCATATTCTGTACCTCTTGTAAGTGCTGTTGCCACAGCCCAGCTCTCTCAGCATGGATGTAACGCCTTAGGATAAGCACCATGTCTATGTACATGCTCCAAAGATGGGCTGTCACTCCTAATCCCTTCTCAAAATCTCCCCAGAGCAACTCCAGTGACTCTAGGCATTTCATGACTTCCTTCATGAGTGCAGCAAATTCGTCCTTCTCTTTCCTGTCAAAGGCATTTCTAAGACTTTCAAGCAGAGACGAAGGCAAAGAAAGTGTCTCCTCATTCTTCTCGAACAACAGCCATTTCTCAAATGCCTCCCACTTCAGCATGAACAATGCCTCACTCAACCATGAATGATAACGGACCATCTTATAATAATCTTTTCCTGCCATGACTTTATTGGCTCTACCTCGACCACAGATATCACTAGAAACCAGAATGTCCTCTATGCCACTCTCCATTATGAAAAATCCAATAGATCCCAAGAAGTTCTGGGCAATATGGAATCCTCCAAGTCGAACAATAACATCTTTGTACTTTTCCGATTCCTTCCTAAACAACCCCTTTACTATGTGATATATCGCCTGGTCACAAGTCACCTCCATCTTAGCCTGACCCATCTTAAGACTCAAGGAGACAAAGTAGTCCAATGAGGTCTGGACTACATCTGCGTTGGTTGGGTTTTGTGGAAGCAATGGTCCATAACCAATCTTTGTTTTCTCTGTATGTTGCCCAGAACTGTATTCAAAGAAGCTGCTCCATGTCAGGCTACCAGTGTCCTTGTCGTTTTCACCCGTCATCAACTGTGTTGGATACATCCTCAGTAGGAACCAAACGATGTTCTTGTCAGCTAGAAAGCAGGCTTCCCCCTTGTCATCATGAGGAAGTTAAATATCACGTAATGACCTAGCCTGTCTTCTGTCCTTCAGTGTCAGTTTACTACTTACTGGAACGAATTTGTCTGGTTCACTGATAGTCAGTTTCCTGGTTTTCTTAAGGGGCACTGCCCCCACTACCTCCTCCCTCAAATGTGTACTGATAAATTATATTTGTTGTAGCATCAAAACTACCACCATCTTGTGTCTCTGAATGGAAGTTTAAGGCTGAAGATCGATGGTAATCATAAAGATCAGCAAGAGTGAAGCAAGTTGC
Organism: Myxine glutinosa; assembly: GCF_964187855.1. NCBI lineage: Eukaryota > Metazoa > Chordata > Myxini > Myxiniformes > Myxinidae > Myxine > Myxine glutinosa. The sequence goes on from NC_136261.1 coordinate 134,936,098, forward strand.
TGAAACAAATGTAGCATAATAATCCCTAGCACCACACAAAATATGAAAAACATCAACCACCGCAGTAAACCATCACGATTACGATCAATATAGGTCAGAAACAGTAGAGGGATGCAAAGAACATATTGTGACATATGCATATGTGAATTATTTGATAACGGAGCTAAATTTTCAGCTTAACCCACTTTCCGTGACCTTTTGACCTCTGCTGACCTCATGGATGGTCCAATCACGTTGAATCATGTTTCATATAAAAGCCAACTTTATAACAAAAAGAATGAGTGGTAATTTGTTGCACTCACCCCTGTATTATGGGATATATGGTCAATTGAATTTCCCCTACCCATAAATTTCTTGCTTTTTTACAGTTGACGCCCCAAGTTAAAAAACGTCCTTACAGAATTCGCGCAATCCAAACTCCCTTGCTAAAGTCACTTTTCTGGTGGCTAACACCTCCACAGACATGATCTAGGGGTCAAACATTTTATAGCAGGGGTGTCACTTCAAAATCACTTTTTTACACATTTCCAGGCCTCGGATCCCAGACTATGATGAATTCACTGAAATGATGGGGTGGTGGGACCATGCGAAAGGAGGTGGGGGGATGGGAATGTGCGAGAGAGGGTTTGGGAATGTGCGAGCAGGGGTGTGTGAATGTGCGAGATGGGGTGTGGAAATGTGCGAGATGGGGTGTGGGAATGTGTGCGAGAGGGGGTGTGGGAATGTGCGAGCGGGGTTGTGGAAATGTGCGAGCGGGGGTGTGGGAATGTGCGAGCGGGGGTGTGGGAATGTGCGAGCGGGGGTGGGGGAATGTGCGAGCGGAGGTGGGGGAATGTGCAAGCGGGGGTGTGGGAATGTGCGAGCGGGGGTGTGGGAATGTGCGAGCGGGGTGTGGGAATGTGCGAGCAGGGGTGTGGGAATGTGTGAGAGGGGGTGTGGGAATGTGTGAGAGGGGGTGTGGGATGTGTGCGAGAGGGGGTGTGGGAATGTGCGAGAGGGGATGTGGGAATGTGCGAGAGGGGGGAATGTGCGAGCGGGGGTGTGGGAATGTGCGAGTGGGGGTGTGGGAATGTGCGAGCGGGGGTGTGGGAATGTGCGAGCGGGGGTGTGAGAATGTGCGAGCAGGGGTGTGGGAATGTGTGAGAGGGGGTGTGGGAATGTGCGAGAGGGGGTGTGGGAATGTGCGAGAGGGGGTGTGGGAATGTGTGAGAGGGGGTGTGGGAATGTGTGTGAAAGGGGGTGTGGGAATGTGTGAGAGGGGGTGTGGGAATGTGCGAGAGGGGGTGTGAGAATGTGCGAGCGCGGGTTTGGGAATGTGCGAGCGGGGTTGTGGAAATGTGCGAGAGGGGGTGGTGTCAATGTGTGAGAGGGGTGTGGGAATGTGTGAGATGGGATGTGGGAATGTGCGAGGGGGGGTTTGGAAATGTGCGAGAGGGGGTTTGGGAATGTGTGAGAGAATGTGTGGGAATGTGCGAGAGGGGGTGTGGGAATGTGCGAGATGGGGTGTGGGAATGTGTGAGATGGGGTGTGGGAATGTGCGAGATGGGGTGTGGGAATGTGCGAGATGGGGTGTGGGAATGTGCGAGATGGGGTGTGTGAATGTGCGAGAGGGGGTTTGGGAATGTGCGAGAGGGGGTTCGGGAATGTGCGAGAGGGGGTGTGGGAATGTGCACGCGGGGGTTTGGGAATGTGCGAGAGGGGGTGTGGGAATGTGAGAGGGGGTGTGGGAATGTGCGAGAGGGGGTGTGGGAATGTGCGAGAGTGGGTGTGGGAATGTGTGAGGGGTGTGGGAATGTGTGAGAGGGGGGTGTAAGAATGTGTGAGATGTGGTGTGGGAATGTGCGAGATGGGGTGTGGGAATGTGTGAGATGGGGTGTGGGAATGTGCGAGATGGGGTGTGGGAATGTGCGAGATGGGGTGTGGGAATGTGTGAGATGGGGTGTGGGAATGTGCGAGATGGGGTGTGGGAATGTGCGAGATGGGGGGTCGGAATGTGTGAGATGGGGTGTGGGAATGTGTGAGATGGGGTGTGTGAATGTGTGAGATGGGGTGTGGGAATGTGCAAGTTGGGGTGTGGGAATGTGCAAGTTGGGGTGTGGGAATGTGCAAGATGGGGGGAGTGGGAATGTGCGAGAGGGGTGTGGGAATGTGCGAGAGGGGTGTGGGAATGTGCGAGAGGGGTGTGGGAATGTGCGAGAGGGGTGTGGTGTGGGAATGTGCGAGAGGGGGTGTGGGAATGTGTGAGAGGGGGTGTGGGAATGTGTGAGATGGGGTGTGGGAATGTGCGAGAGGGGTGTGGGAATGTGCGAGAGGGGTGTGGGTATGTGTGAGAGGGGGTGTGGGAATGTGCGAGAGGGGGTGTCGGAATGTGCGAGAGGGGTGTGGGAATGTGTGAGAGGGGGTGTGGGAATGTGTGAGAGGGGTGTGGGAATGTATGAGAGGGGGTGTGGGAATGTGTGAGATGGGGTGTGGGAATGTGTGAGATGGGGTGTGGGAATGTGCGAGAGGGGTGTGGGAATGTGCGAGAGGGGGTGTTGGAATGTGCGAGAGTGGGTGTGGGAATGTGTGAGAGGGGGTGTGGGAATGTGTGAGAGGGGGTGTGGGAATGTGTGAGAGATGGGGTGTGGGAATGTGCGAGATGGGGTGTGGGAATGTGTGAGATGGGGTGTGGGAATGTGTGAGATGGGGTGTGGGAATGTGCGAGATGGGGTGTGGGAATGTGCGAGATGGGGTGTGGGAATGTGCGAGATGGGGTGTGGGAATGTGCGAGATGGGGTGTGGGAATGTGCGAGATGGGGTGTGGGAATGTGCGAGATGGGGTGTGGGAATGTGCGAGATGGGGTGTGGGAATGTGCGAGATGGGGTGTGGGAATGTGCGAGATGGGGTGTGGGAATGTGCGAGATGGGGTGTGGGAATGTGCGAGATGGGGTGTGGGAACGTGCGAGAGGGGGTTTGGGAATGTGCGAGAGAGGGTGTGGGAATATGTGTTAGAGGGGGTGTGGGAATGTGTGAGGGGGTGTAGGGGGGAGGGGGAGGGGAGAGGGAGTATGGGGGGATGAGGAGTAGGGGGGAGGGGAGGTAGGAGTAGAGCCCTTTGGTAGGGGAGGGGCGGAAACGTGCGAAGGGGTGTGGGGGGTGTGGGCGGACGACAATGGTCAATGCCCCTGAAGGGCACCGTATTTCTCATCCTTGCTTAACGACAACAGAGGAAGCAGCACGTACCATTTTTTAAGTCTATGGCATGACTCGGCCGGGCTTTGATCCACCGACATCCCCCCATATGTAGCGGACACTCTCATCATTAAACCACCGAGTTCGCTTTCCCCCATTGGAATTACAAGGGTTCTGATGAGGGATTTAGTCAGGGGGCATAATCATATAATTGTTCACATTGTTCCACAAGCACCATTTTTGGACCAGAGGGAGATATGACCATAAGCTACCAATTTCTCGAGGGAGCCAAGCTGGTCTCCCTCTGTGGTGGCCATATTGGACAAATCCAAGATGACCGCCATTGAAAGTAAGGCGTTGCAATAACTAGAGAACCAAAAGTAGTAGAACCATAAATAACACCACTTCGTAGGGGGGTTTCGAGTATGAGGAATCCATTTCTGGTGGTTTTTTTTCCGATTCGAGATTAAGATCATGTCATAAGGTCGCATTTAAGCACATTTTCTGACAAAAATACATGTTTTTCGTCCATATGGGATCAATGGATACAGTGCCATGCTTTGTTATCCAAACTTAATCATTTTATCAATGCATTGCAGTAATATACATGTATATAAGATGACATAAAAATGTATTGCTAATGATACAGTTTCTTCGTGTGTAGGTTGACATTCCAGATATAGAAGGTGGACCTTAATCATAACATAAGCAAGACAGACAGGTTTTCCGTTCCAGTCACCATTGTGACATCACCAGATAGCCGACAACAATCCAAAGCATAACATATAAGTTGATACATGTATAATAAATTGATTAAATAAATATAATTTTGATTGTTGTCCTTTTCTTTTCAGGAAATGGCATATCTGGAGATAGTTTCTGTTGCGGAAACTTCATCTTCATCTTCACATTAAAGCACTGCAGAACCGTGGATAAAGTTGTGATTTTCCTAAAGTAATACAACTATCAACATGTCTTCCACTGCCACAAATGAAACTGATTGGACACTGCTGCCTTTGCTATTCGAAAAAAAACGAAGTATTTGTGAATCCAACAGAACAGGGATTGTCAACACTTGAGAGAGATCTGAAATGATTTCGTACAGCTCAATGCTCTGCCTTCCAGTATCAAGATAAGTCGGCTAAATGATGGCTCAGGAATTTGCAGCAACCCTTTACTCACATGGAGCAGTGTACCATAAGTCTTGTAGGAGTTCGTGTAATAGCTATAGGGTCAAACGTGTACGTGACAAGTTGGATAAGCAGATAGAAGAGGCAACTGGGACAAGTCCAAAGAAACTCAAGTCCAGTTTTGGCCCTTGCCCTCAAACATTGCATTGTATAGTTTGCGAGGGTCAGGATCAGAATGACTTGCGCAAAGTGTCAACCGATAATGCTGATGAACACCTGAAGGACTGGGCAACAACAACTAAAAACTGCCAGTTATATTCTCGCTTGACTGCATGTTCTGATACTCATGCAATGAATATGAATGAATGATCGTTTTAAGGCCATTTTTCCCCGCTAGAGTGGGGGTTGGCCTTGCAGGCCCCATGACCTCATGGGGCCCTGTTTGAGGCAACGTTTTTATGGCCGGATGCCCTTCCTGACGCCAACCCTTAGTCGCCTCTTATGATGCGCAGGGATACGGTGTACCTATTCTAAATCGGGGTACACGCCGGATCATTCATCCCAGCAAGCTGGTACTCAACTTTCCGACCTCGGAAGGATGACAAGCTGAGTCAACCCCCCTGGCGTTAATTCAGCGATCGACCGGGATTCGAACTCAGGATCCCAGGATCCCAAGCCGGCCCCATAACCGCTAAGCCAACACCAGGTTATGGACGCAATGCAATGGACGCTTATTATCACGTCCAATGTTACTGGTGGCTTCGTGACAAAGCTCGTGCAGTGGAGCGCCAATCTTCATCAGATGGACCTGCTGCTACCCCTTTCGATTCCATGGTCACGGCCCAGTTGATCACATATGTTGATGATTCTCGTACTGAAGTATTCAAGTTGTCTGCATTACGAGACTTATAAAAGACAATGATGTCAGGCAACGGGTGTTTTTATATTTGTCCAATATGGCCGCCACAGAGGGAAGCCCAGCTTGGCTCCCTCGAGAAATTGGTAGCTTATGATCATGTCTCCCTCTGGTCCAAAAATGGTGCTTGTGGAACGATTTGAACAATCAGGGTGGTTTTTGAGATTATGCCCCCTGACGAATTGAAAAATCGGATTATTCGATGGATTGCAAGATTTGGAAACAGTTTTGTGCTTTATGGTTCATTCGCTCAAACCACATTACGTACCGAAAATACCACACAACTCCCAATTACTCGGAGAAGTAACTACATATTTAGTCCGGACGCAATTAGGGTGTCTAATCCTAAACCACCTCACAGAGATCATTCACCATATAAAACTCAATTTGTTTGTGTTTATGTGTCTGTCCCCCTTCTCAGGGTAGGTTTTAAAGGCTTTATGTAGTGCTTTCGGAGGGATTTGAGTGGGGCGTTTTAACGGGCAATCTTTGAACATGACTGTGTGTCAACCGGTTAAATGACCTAAAAGACTCTGAGGACCCAAAAGACCCCAAGGACCCAGAAGACCCCAAAGACTCAATGGACCCCAAAGACTCAAAATACCCAAAGACCCAAAATACCCTGTAGACTGTTAAAGACACAAAAGATAATGAAGACCCAGAAGACCCCAAGGACTCTGAAAAACCAAAATACCCCAAATGCCCCAAAGACCCAAAGGACCCCAAAGACGCTGAAGACCCAATGGACCCCAAAGACCCTGAAGACCCAAAATACCATGAGGATCCAAAAGACCCAAACACCCCAAGGACCGAAATGACAAAAAGGACCCAAAATACCCCCAAGGACTCAGAAGAACCCCAAGTACTCTGAATATCCAAAATACCCAAAAGACCCTGAGGATCAAAAAGATCCAAACAACCCCAAGGACCCAAATGACAAAGAGGACACAAAATACCCCAATGACTCAGAAGATCCCCCAAGGACTCTGAAAATCCAAAATACCCCAAAGACCCAAAAGACCCGATGGGCCCCAAACACCCAAAATACCCCAAAGACCTAAAATACGATGAAGACCCAAAAGACCCGAAAGACCCAAAAGACTGAAAAGATCCTAAAGACCCAATGGACCCCAAATACCCAAATTTTTGGAATGAGCCAAAGACCCAAAAGACCTCAAGGACCCAGAAGACCCCAAAGACCAAATATACCCTAAACACCCAAAATACCCGAATACCCAAAATACCCTGTAGACTGTTAAAGACACAAAAGACCATGAAGACCCAGAAGTCCCCAAAGGCTCAAAAGACAGAAAAGTCATTGAAAATCCAATTGACCCCAAAAAACTTTTTTTTAAACCTGAAGACTTAAATACCCAAAAGACCACAAAAAACCCAAAAGACACTGAAGATCCCAAATTCCCCATAAAGACCCGAAGACCCAAAATACTGAAAAGACCCAAATGACCCAAAATACACCAAATACCATTAAAGACCAAAAAGACTACAAAGACGCAAAGACCCCCAAATACCCAAAAGACCAGGAACACTCAAAAGACCCTGAAGACCCCAAAAAATCCAAAGACCCTTAAATATCCAGAAGACCCAAAAGACCCAAAAGACCCAAAAGACCACAAGACCCTTAAATACCCAAAAGACAACAAAAACGCAAAAGGTCATGAAGGCCCAAAATTCCCCAAAGACCCATAAAGACACCAAAGACCCAAACCACTGAAAAGACCTTAAGACCCTTAAATACCCAAAAGACCACAAAGACCACGAAGACCCAAAAGACCCAAAAGACTCCAAAATACCCCAAAGACCCAAATTACCCCCAAAGACCCAAAAGACTCAAATACCCAGAAGTGGTGATTTCAATTGTCACCATGCCAGTTGGCTGGGTGTGGGTACCTCTCTCACCAGCCATGGCTCTCAGCAAAGGACTTCTGCGACTCACTGGGACTGACACAATCTGTCAATTTCCCGACCCGGATCTCAGTCAACGGAGCATCTTCTCTTCTGGACTTGGTTATGACTAACTTCCCTGAAAATATCTGCTGCTCTTCTTCTGCTCCAATCGGCTCATCTGATCATGTGCTTGTTGAAGTGGACATCTCTCTGACCATTCTCAGAGAGCCTCCTCAGCGTCGACGAGTCTGGCATTTCACCCAGGCCAACTGGCATGGTCTTCAAGCAGCCATCAATCATCTGGACTGGTCTCCCATCTCTACCGCCTCTGACATCAACTCATCCTGGGAATTCTTCCAAAGTAAATTGCTCTCTCTCATGCACAGATTTATCCCATCTCGTCTTCAGTTGTCATACCCTTCCTCCCGTCCATGGTACACGGAATCTTGTGGTGAGGCTGTTGCCCAGAAACAACTTGCTTTCGTCTCCTGGAAAGCAAATCCAACGGAAGGAAATCTCATTTCCTTTCACAAAGCCCGAAACAAGTGTGTGTCCACACTCAGGAGAGCCAGGATACAATATCTCTCCGTTCTCAAGACCGAACTCACTAATCTGTCTCCCTCTTCCAAATCCTGGTGGCATCTGGTCAAATCCGTTTCTGGTGTTTGTTCCCCCTCCATCCCCGCCCTCACCTCAAACGGCTACACGGCTGACTCCGCACGTGAAAAAGCTGAATGCCTCAACTCTGTGTTTGCCTCTAAATCTTGTGTCCCAAACCCATCCCTCTCTGTACCCACAGTACCCAGTCGTACCCAGCTGCTCTTGGACTCTGTGTCCTTTCCTCCTGACAAGGTGGAAAAGTTTTTGTCAACCCTCGACTCTGATTCTGCAACTGGTCCTGACGGCATCAGCCCACGGGTCCTAAAATCATGTTCTTCCGCTCTTTCACTCCCTCTCTCTGTTCTCTTCACACTCTCTTTTGCTCAAGGTCATCTGCCATCTGCTTGGAAATCAGCCAACATCACCGCTTTGCACAAAAAATGTGCAAAAACAGATCCTAGCAACGACAGACAAATCAGCCTTCTCCCAATTATCAGCAAAGTCATGGATTCCATCATTGCTTCAGATATGAAATCTTTCCTCTTCTCCAATGGCTTGATCTCTGACCATCAATTTGGTTTCAGACCTGGTCACTCTACTCTGGACATGCTGCTTCTGCTTTCTCAACAATGGATGGAGGTCCTCAACGCCAAACAGGAAATTAGAGCTGTCTCCCTTGACATTTCACGTGCCTTCGATACGGTCTGGCACCCCGCTCTGCTCACCAAACTCTCCTCCTTTGGTATCCATGGAAATCTCCACGCATGGCTGGCGGACTTCCTCTCTAGTCGTAGTCAACGTGTGGCCCTGAATGGGTTTCTCTCATCTCCTCTTCCTGTTCAGGCTGGAGTTCCCCAAGGCAGTGTTCTGGGCCCTGTGCTTTTTCTGGTCTTCATCAATGATCTCTCTGACTCTCTTGAAAATCCTCTCTGTATCTTTGCTGACGACTCTACTCTCTGTCGCTCCATTCCTCATCCCTCAGATCGGCAGTCTGCAGCCTCCTCACTCTCTGCAGACCTGGACAAAATCACAGACTGGGCAAACAAGTGGAACATGCCTTTCAATCCTGACAAATCTCACACTCTTACGATGTCTCTCCGAAAAGACCGACTGGACAACCCTCCCATCCACTTTCTGAATAATCCTATCCAAGAAGTTCTGTCACTCAAGCTTTTGGGTCTCACTATCTGCCATGATCTTTCCTGAGAAAACCACATTTCAAATCTGGCCTCCAAAGCCAGTCGCCGACTGGGCATCCTCCGTCGTGCGAAGTCCTTCCTTGGCACACCTGAGCTCCTCACCACATACAAGGCTTTCATCCGCAGCTCTATGGAATACTGCTCTCCCCTCTGGTCTGGTGCTCCTGCCTCACACCTAGCTCGTCTTCACGCTGTTGAAACCAAAGCGTTCAGAATCATTGGAATCTCCCGCGATGAAGCTAACTCCAAGGGCCTTTCACTCACTCACCGCAGGCAGGTTGGTGGTCTCTCCGTCTTCTACCGACTCCTCTCTGGCCTTGCCCCCCCCCCCCCCCCAGCTCTCTCTGGGCTCTGTCCCCCAAATATTCCTACAGGTTGCACAAGATCTGCCTGCAACCCTCTTATGGTTAAACTGCCAAAATCAAGACTCTCTGCTCACCTTCACTCCTTCATTCCTCTTTTCTCCCGCCTCTGGAACCAACTCCCTCACTCTCTTCAATCCCACTCCACCCTCCAGGTCTTTAAAACAGCTGTTCACCACCATCTCTTATCTTCCCCCATCCAAAGCCTTGATCTTTTCTACCCCCGCTAATTTCACCCCAAATCCTACACTTTTTTGAAATACCAACTTCTGTCCTGAAAGTCCTTGGTCTCCTTGTGTTTTATACCTCTCCCCCCCACCCCCCTTCCCACGCCTCCTCCCCCCGCCTCCTCCCCCCGCCTCCTCCCCCCAAGCCCTCTCCCTCCCACACTTCTCCCTGCTCTCAAATGTTGTGTTTGTGTGCTTCCCCTTCTCTCCCCATCTCCCTCTTTTTATATATTTTGTTTGTCTGGTTGATTTGTTTGTGAAATAAATGTTAGCTCTTTCACGAGCCTCGATTCAGTATACAAAAAAACAAACACAAAAAAACCCCCAAAATACCATGAAAATTAAAAAATACCCCAAAGATCCAAAAGATCCAGAAGACCCTCAAATACCTCAAGGACCCAAAATATCTCAAAGAACCTTAAAGACCCAGAAGACCGAAAAGACCCAAAAACCCAAAAGACCCCAGAAAGCTAAAATATCCCAAAGACCCCAAAAAAATCAAAAAGACCCAGAAGATCAAAAAGTCCCTGAAAACCCAAAATACCCCGAAGACCATTACGACCCCACAGAACCAAACAATCCAAAACACCAAAAAGACCCTTAAAGACCCTGAGGACCCAGTGGAACCCAAAGACCAAAATTACCCCAAAGACCCAAAGTACCTAGATGACTGAAAATACCCGAGGATCCCAAAGAGGCAGAGGACCCAAAGGACTCAAATGACCTAAAACACCCCGAAGACCCAAATGAACCAGAAGATCCCAAGGATGCAAAAGAGCTTGAGCCCCCAAAAGACCCAAATTAACCAGAGGCCCCAAAAGACCCTTAGGACTCTGAAGACCCAAAAGAAGAGTAATCATGTCTCTTACATTGGAATTGTAGACGGTGGCTTGCAAACCGAGCCTCAAAGTCGGTGTACGGAAGCGTTTTTGTTTTGTTTTGTTTTTACAATAAATAGACGTCGTAGGGAGGTGAAATTCACTGAACGTGACGTGCAAAGTGCGCTGAGTAAACCGAGTGTTCATTTACGTCTGAAGGATGTCAATCTAAAACACCAAAAAGACCCTTAAAGACCCTGAGGGTGCAGTGGAACCCAAAGACCCAAATACCAAAAATACACCAAAGACCCAGATGACCGAAAAGACCCGAGGACCCAAAAGACTCAAATGACCCAAAATACCCTGAGGACACAAATGACCCAGAGGACCCAAATGACCCAGAGGACACAAATGACCCAGAGGACACAAATGACCCAAAAGATCCAAAGGATGCAAAAGAGCTTGAACACCCAAAAGTCCCAAAAGACCCCAAGGACTCTGAAGACCCAAAAATCAGAGTAATTATGTCTCTTACATTGGAATTGCAGACGGTGGCTTCCAACTGAGCCTCAAGGTCGGTGTATGGAAGCGTTTTTTTTTAATCACAATAAATACAAGGCACAGGGAGGTGAAGTTCGCTGAACGTGATGTGCAAAGTGCGCAGAATAAAACGAGTGTCCATTTAAGTCTGTAGGATGTCTAATAAATAAAAATGATACAAGTCAGGAGATGACGATGGTTCACAAGCGAGCGGTATTCAATGATAAAGGTCAAAACCGACATTGAAAATATATAAATAGGAATGTATTATCTGTTACGAGACTATTTAGCTACACAATACCGAAAATTCGGTTCGATTCCGACAACTTTGAAAATTTGACCTTTGTGGCCTTTAAATGTCAAAATTCAAAGAATCTGAAATTTGTTGGAAAACTTGTATTTAATGATGTATGTGATAATATAAGATCATGTACGACATTTCACCCTATCAGTACAATGTAATAAATAATTACGAACAATGTAATAAAACTATCAAAAATCAACTTCTAAATTTCGTGACCTTGTGACCTTGACCTTAGGGCGAAAATTAAAAATCGAGCTCCGTGGGGCTAGACACATGACATTGGCCTAACCAAATACTGAAACCCCCGTCAGATTCCACCAAACCCCTCGGAGAAGATGTAGCTTGAACTCGATTACCCGCTAAAAAGACATCTTTTTCGGGCGTGACTCCGCCCACAATGGGCGCAATACGCCCACTCGAGGCAGGACACAACTAGATCATGATATCAACCTCCCACCGAAGTTTCATCAAGATCGGACGATATCAATATCATTGGGTAGTTATGCTGCGGACAGACGGGGACGGACGGACGGACACACACACACACACACGCACACACGCACACACACACACATAGTGGTCACTCTGTTTGATAACTCGTGAACCAATAAGCACCCCTCCCCTGCCACTAGGCCCAGACTTCGACATGCTCACGCCGCTGTACTGGAAAAACCTGATCCAAGCCGTCATTTTTGACGGGCTTTATACTCGTCATTAATAAATAATTAAACTCCACGACGGAGGTGACGACTTCGTTTTCCTGAGGTGATTCCGAACGTACATTGATGATTGATGAGCACACAATACTCGATATGAAAAGATAAAATTCATTTAATGTTGTGAAAACCTGTGTGCGGTACCTTCTTTCCGATGTCTTCTTAAGACGCATCTTGGGACATAACGATCGTATGAGGGGAGGGGGAGAGGGGGAGGGGGAGGGGCATCGTGTGGAGAAAATTTCAATGAAAAATTCTCGACCTCACGAACATACATCGAACACAGCGAGAATCTGCATCGATATGAATGTTTGTAAACACCCGATTGTTTGTACGTCGTGTTGCATCGTTACCACGTGATACATTTGTGACGTCAGCCTTCCTCGTTCCTAATTATTGAGGAGTTTAAGCGCGAACAGATTGGTAGATTTTAAGTCTTCATCATCGTTATTTATTTGTCTTCATCATCGTTATTTATTTAAGTCTTCATCATCGTTATTTATGAATTTTTTTTATAAAGCAATCATTATATATATATTTTGGGGGAGTTGCTTCCGGCGTGGTTTGGGACACCGGAAGGTGATTTTATGATTCTATTTTAATCATAATAATAGTAGTGTCGATTTTAAAATCCTTTCTTGAATTAATACATTGTAATTGGTTTAATAGGCGCCCGCGGAACTACGTGACTTCCGGTTAGTGCGCCCGTCGCGACAAGTCACGTGATTGGATACGTTGAAAACAAACCACAAAAGGGCACGTGTTACAGCCGAAATTATGGAAACGGTGTTGTGATGTGTATGGAAACATGGAAACATTTACCAGTGATGTAAATGCTTGATAATAAGAGTTTGCCGTCAACAATCAACACACCAACCCAGTTACAATTTAAAAACATGCTGCAAAGTCTCTCTCTTGCACACACACACACACACACACACACACACACACACACACACACACACACACACACACACACACACACACACACAGACACAGACACACTGCACTGTGCCCCCACACTGCACAAAATATACCCTACGTGCAAGCCACGTCTCTGTCTTTCACTCCTTCACTGTTTCACTCTTTCACTCTTTCACTCTTTCACTCACTGCACTGTGCGCGTCATTGGACCATCATTTGAAATAGACTATTTTTCTCCACTCTTACCGAATAAATGCAGACAGACCCAAAAATCATTCAACATTTTGCGTAATAATCATGAAAGCCAAGGCTGACATCATAAAGTGAATTAAACGCATGTCTTACCTTCAGAAGAGTTGCAGGCGGCGAGTGTTGGTGCTGAACCTCCTAAGAATGGTGTCCTTCCACTCAGTTGTGCATTTTCGGGTTAAGTCCCTCTCAAACGCTAGCTGAACCAACTGGGCCTTTCTTTTGTGGAGCATTGCGTGTCTGTGGTCCGAAAATACGTTTCTCAGAGTGGAGAATGAATTCTCGCACATTTCTGTGGAGGCGCCAAATGTTGAGGCATGTTTGAAAGCAGTCAGTACACTGGGCATTCCGATCAGATGTGTGTGGTACTCTGAGAGGATGTGCTGTGTAGTCCAATCCCCCTCGATTGGCTGTGATTGTTTTTGTGAGCGAAAAACTGTTTAGCAGTTTCGTACTCTGTCTCAATTATAGGCGATCGTGACAGGTCCATAATATGCTTCACAGCCTTTACATTAAAGCGCGGCGTTACGCGCGCTGCTTGTGAGCAAGGAGGAAGCGGACAAGCGGTAACATATAAACGTCTTTATTGTAAGACTACACTGTAACACTGAACTCCTCCGGGCTGGTCGCCCGGTGTATATCATGAGGCCACGCCTACCCCTCGGGCGTGGCCACCGCCCACTTGGTGCGTGGAATGATGTCACCACGCCAGTGGGCTTTTGTGTCCGCCACACGCGCCCCCCCAGAATTCCCGCGCACCTGGAGGGCCAGTTTGTGGGGCAGTCGAATGACCCGGCCGAAGCGCCCCCTGGCGATCGGCGGCGTCCGGGGTGCAGGGATACCAGGTGGGATGCCCCTGGCTGCCCCTGGGATGGGTGCAGGACCGGGGGGCGCCGTGGCGGCGGGGCTGGGCGGTGCCGGGGGTCTGCCCACAGGAGGGCGGCCCCGACGTGGGGGTCGGGCCACTGGCGGTGGATGGTCCACATCGAGGTGGGCCGGCTTGAGGCGGTCTACCGAAACGCGGTCAGGAGTACCGCCGATGTCCAGGGTGAAGTGCTTCGCCCCGGTCTCCAGCACGCGGAAAGGCCCGTCGTACGGGGGCCGCAGTGGTGTCCGATGGGCATCGTGGCGGACGAAGACGTACTCCGCCGTGCGAAGCTCCGGGGCGACGTGCGTCGGTGGGTGCCCGTGGCATGCCGTTGGCACCGGGGCGAACCTCTGGGCGGTCTCTTGCAGAGCGGAGCGCTGCTGTGCCGCGGACCATGGTGCCGTGGAGTCGGGGAGGAACTCGCCCGGCACCCGCAGCGGTTGCCCGAAGACCAACTCCGCCGCGGATGCGCGCAGGTCCTCCTTGGGCGCCGTCCGGAGGCCCAGCAGGACCCAGGGGAGCCTGTCGACCCAGCCGCCGTCGCGGAGGGTGGCCCGGAGTGCGGCCTTCAATGAGCGGTGAAATCGCTCACACAGGCCGTTAGCCTGGGGGTGGTAGGCCGTGGTTCGGTGCAGCCGGACCCCGAGCCCCTGCGCAACCGCCCCCCAGAGCTCCGAGGTGAACTGGGGGCCGCGGTCGGATGAGATGTCTGAGGGGGCGCCGAACCGGGCGACCCAGGTGGCGATGAAAGCCTGCGCGACATCGGCCGCCGTTGTCGACGCCAAGGGCACGGCCTCCGGCCACCGGGTGGTGCGGTCCACCATGGTGAGGACGTGGGTGAAACCCCGCGAGGGGGGCAGAGGTCCCACCAGGTCCACGTGGACGTGGTCAAACCGGCGTTCCGGCACCGTGAACGGGGCCAACGGGGCCTGGGTGTGCCGGTGCACCTTGGCGCGCTGGCACGCGAGGCATGTCCTGGCCCAGCCGCGGACGGCCTTCCGGAGGCCATGCCAGACGAACTTGTCGGCGATCAGCCTTTGGGAGGCCCTCGCGCCCGGGTGGGACAGGCCGTGGATGGCGTCAAACATCTGGCGCTGCCAGCCCGCGGGCACAATGGGGCGAGGACGCCCAAGGGAGACGTCGCACAAGAGGGCCGCGCCCGCGCCGTCGAACGGCACCTCGGTGACGCGGAGGCCCGTGACGGCGGTCCGCAAGGCCTGGACGTCGGGGTCAGCGGCCTGGTCCGCTGCCATCCGGGCATAGTCGATGCCGAGGTGGACTGCGTGGGCGACGGCCCGGGAAAGGCAATCCGCAACCGGGTTGTCCTTCCCCGCGACGTGCTGGATGTCCGTCATGTACTCGGACACGGCCGAGAGGTGACGCTGCTGCCGGGCCGACCACGGCTCGGTGACCTTGCCCATCGCGAAGATCAGCGGCTTGTGGTCGACGAAGGCAGTGAACGCCCGGCCCTCGAGCAGATGGCGGAAGTGCCTGACCGCCAAGTGAAGTCCGAGCAACTCGCGGTCGAAGGTACTGTAACGGCGTTCGGGCGGGCGAAGCTGCCGGCTAAAGAACGCCAGCGGTTGCCAAGCTCCACGCACCCATTGCTCGTGCACCGCGCCCACCGCGTAGTCCGAGGCATCGGTGGTGAGGGCGATCGGTGCATCGGGCGCCGGGTGCGCGAGCATGGTGGCGTTAGCCAAGGCGAGCTTCGCGCCCGTGAACGCCGTGTCCATCTGCTCGGTCCAGGTAACGTCGCCTTTGCCCGGCTTACCTCGGAGAGCTTCGTGCAGGGGGCGCAGGAGCTGGGCGATACGGGGCAGGAACCGATGGTAAAAGTTCACCATGCCCAGGAACTCCTGCAGCCCTCTGATCGTGCGGGGGCGCGGAAACCCCTTCACCGCCTCCACCTTGGCCGGCAGGGGGACGGCTCCGTGCCTGGTGACACGGTGCCCCAGAAAATCGATTGTGGCGGCGCCGAACCGGCACTTTGCGGGGTTCACAATCAGGCCATGCTGGCCCAGGCGTTCGAAGAGCGTGCGGAGGTGGCGTAGGTGCTCTTCGCGGGACGCGCTGGCGACGAGGATATCGTCCAGGTAGACGTAGACAAAATCCAAGTCGCGCAGGACGCTGTCCATCAGTCGCTGGAACGCCTGAGCCGCATTCTTCAGACCGAAGGGCATGCGCAGGAACTCGAAGAGTCCGAATGGCGTGATGACCGCCGTCTTCGGGACGTCCTCCGGCCTGACGGGGACCTGATGGTAGCCGCGTATGAGGTCCACCTTCGAGAAGAAGGACCTGCCCGCCAAACGGGCGGAAAAGTCCTGAATGTGGGGGACAGGGTAGCGGTCGGGAGTCGTGGCGTCATTGAGACGGCGATAGTCCCCGCACGGTCGCCATCCCCCGCCGGGCTTCGGCACGATGTGCAGCGGCGACGCCCAAGCGCTCTCTGAGCGCCGAACGATGCCGAGTCGCTCCAGGGTAGCGAACGCCACTTTTGCCACCGCCAGCTTCGTCGGCTCGAGGCAGCGTGCCCGGGCATAGACCGGTGGCCCGACGGTGGGGATGTGATGGGCCACCCCGTGCTTGACGGCCCCCGCCGAGAAGGTGGGCCGCGTGAGGGCCGGGAAGCCGGCGAGGAGGCGGGTGAATGCGTCCGCTGCCGGTGCCGGAAGCGTACAGACCAACGTGGCCGGAACCGAATCGTTCGGCAAGCCGCTTGGCAAGCCGCTCGTTGAGCTGGGCAACGCACATGCGAGCGAGCTGAACGTCTCGGCCTGGACAAGCCGTCTGCGCTTGACGTCGACCAGGAGCCCATTAGCGCACAGGAAGTCCGCGCCAAGCAGTGCCATGGGCACGTCGGCGGTGACGAACGTCCATCGGAAAACCTGCCCTCCAAACCGCAGAGAGAGGCAGCGTTTTCCATACGTACGGATGGGCGTCCCGTTCGCGGCAAGCAGCGCGGGGCCCCCACCCGCGGCGTGCTTGTCTGACGTGCCGGCGGGAATGACACTCACCTGTGCTCCCGTGTCGCACAGGTAACGGCGCCCGGAGAAGGTGTCCGTTATGAACAGCAGGCTGCTCGAACGGCCGGCGCTCATCGCCACAATTGAGCGCCGGCCCGGGCGTTTCCTGACCCGTTGAAGGAGCACGGCGGATGACACCGCCGAGCTTCGTGGCCGAACTTGGCGTGGAACCAGCACCAGGTGGTGGAGCTGGAGGAGCGCGGCTGGCTCCGCCAGGCCGGTGGAGTCGACGGGTTTCCCCGCGGTGGCGGTTTTCGCCGCGGCGGTGGGCGGGGCGTGGCGGCGTTCACGAGGTGCGTATCAGCATGCTGCTGAACCACAGCGTGCTGTAGAAGATGATGCTGTGGAACATCAGCGTGCTGTAGAAGATGATGCTGTGGAACATCAGCGTGCTGTAGAAGATGATGCTGTGGAACATCAGCGTGCTGTAGAAGATGATGCTGTGGAACATCAGCGTCGAAGGCCGTGACGGGCACGCCAACGCTCGCCCGCGTGTCCGAAGCGGCGAAGTACTTGTCCGCCTCGGCCGCCAATGCTCGGGGTTCCGTTAGCCCGGTCCCGGCCAACGCGAGGCGAACCTGCGCTGGAAGTTGGCGACGGAAAAGCGCCCGGAATAGCGAACCGGGGGCTTCGTCGCCCAACAGTGACAGCATATGGTCCATTCGGACCGACGGGCGCGTCTCACCGAGCTCGGGGAGATCCAGGAGGCGATCGGCCCGTGCGTCGTCCGTGAGGCCGAACGTGGCTAGGAGTAGCCGCTTGAGTGCCTCGTACTTGTGGCCGTCCGGTGGGTGGCGAAGGACGGACACAACTCGAGCGGCCGTGCCGGGCCCGAGGGAGGCGACGACATGGCAGTAGCGCAGGTCGTCGTTGGTGAGGCGCCGAAGCTGAAATTGGGCTTCGGCTTGAACGAACCAGACTTCGGCCTGGGCCTCCCAAAATTCGGGAAGTTTAATCGCCATTGCCTTGTCGTTGGCCATTGCAATGGCGTCGTGTTCGGAAGGATCGCTACGGCAGATCCAACGTCGAGGGTCACCAGTAAAGCGCGGCGTTACGCGCGCTGCTTGTGAGCAAGGAGGAAGCGGACAAGCGGTAACATATAAACGTCTTTATTGTAAGACTACACTGTAACACTGAACTCCTCCGGGCTGGTCGCCCGGTGTATATCATGAGGCCACGCCTACCCCTCGGGCGTGGCCACCGCCCACTTGGTGCGTGGAATGATGTCACCACGCCAGTGGGCTTTTGTGTCCGCCACAACATCAAGAAATGTATCACTTTGTAGCGGTTGCCGCTGAACATACACAATCGCCTTACACCTGCCGAGGATGCAACCACGGAGCGATCGCTGTGCCGGGCTCGCCCAGACCGCCCGGAGACGCTCAGTCTCGCCTTTCCCGGGCATGCCCAGACTCGCCTTTCCCGGGCTCGCCCGGCCCGTCCGGCGACACCCAGTCTCACCGTTCCCGAGCATGTCCAGGCACGCCCGGCCCGTCCGGCGACACCCAGTCTCGCCGTTCCCGGGCATGTCCAGACTCGCCCAGGTTCTCCCGGACATGCCCAGTCGCGCCTTTTAAGGGCAAACGCTCCGGCATGAGATATTCGAGTGCTTGTATATAATGCTGCCTGATAAACGGGCTTTTCAGAGTACCCGAGTTGATTTGATGCAATAAAGAAACTCGGACGAATTCCAGCTTTTTGTCGCGTCCATTCTTTTGATTCGGGTTGGAGCACAGCTCCTTCATTGGTGACCTACCGACATGGACACGGCAGTTGCCCTCAAACTGCCTATCTTCTGGGAGGCTCACGCGGCGGTTTGGTTCGCCCAGGCGGACTCCCAGTTCGCCCTGCGAGGCATCACCGCCGACGACACCCGCTTCCATCATGTGGTAGCAGCAGTCGGCTCAGCCACCGCGGCCCGTGCCCTCAGCCTCCTCCAGCACCCGCCAGCCGCTGACAAGTACGGCGTGATCAAAAAGCTCCTCCTCGACGCTTTCGCCCTCTCATCGGCGGAACGCGCATGGCGCCTGCTCGACCTGCCCGAGCTCGGCGACATGCGCCTGTCCGAGCGAATGGATTACATGCTCTCGTTGCTCGGGGAGCACGCCCCGGATTTTCTTTTTCAAGAGCTGTTCCTCCGTCAGCTGCCTAGCCAGGTACGCCTTAGCCCTGGCAAGCACGCAGATCACGGATCCCCGCGCCCTCGCCAGGGAAGCCGACAAAATCTCGTCGGCAGGCCAACGCATCGGGGCAGTGACCTGGAGCCCGCCGCCGTCCGAAGCAACGCCCATGGCGCCCGAGCACCCGCACGGTCGGCGGCCGAACTGCCGGCGCAATTGGCGGCCGCTACGCCGCGCCGACCGCCTCCAACACGACAACCGGGGCCTACACCTGACCAGGCGTGGTGTTACTACCATGCCAGGTTCAGACAAAAGGCCCGGACATGCCGACCCCTGTGCACTTTCGGCAAGTCGGGAAACGGCCGGGCCGGCGTTCATTACCAGCCATGAGCGCCGGCCACACGGGCAACTTACTTTTTATCAGGGACAAAGCGTCCGGACGGCGCTTCCTGTGTGACACCGGCGCCCAACTGAGCGTCATACCCGCCTCCGATCAGGACAGGCAGTCCGCGGTTTGCGGCCCCTCCTTGGTGGCGGCCAACGGATCGGCCATCCGCACCTTCGGCCCACGCAACGCCACCCTCTGCTTCGGCAGCCAGCGCTTTCATTGGACTTTTGTGACCGCAAGCGTGCCCATGGCTCTGCTGGGCGCCGACTTCCTCTGTGCACACGGGCTGCTGGTTGACGTCAAACGGCGTCGCCTCGTCAACGCCGAGACCTTCAGCTCCCTGGCATGCACGTTGAGCAGCTCCGCGCCGACCGAGCTAGCATGCGCCCTCCCGGCGGCGAACGAGTTTGCTCGCCTGCTCGCGGAGTTCCCGGCCCTCACGCGGCCGACGTTTTCGGCCGTCGCGGTACCACATGTTATCGAGCACCACATACCCACTACGGGCCCGCCGGTGTACGCCAGAGCCCGCCGCCTCGACCCAGCCAAGCTCGCCGTGGCCAAAGCCGAGTTCGACGCTTTGGAACACCTCGGCATCGTGCGGCGCTGCGATAGCGCGTGGGCTTCGCCACTACACATCGTACCGAAGCCGGGGGGCGGCTGGCGCCCATGTGGCGACTACCGCTGCCTTAACGACGTTACCACCCCCGACAGGTATCCGATCCCGCACATTCAAGACTTCTCCGCCCGTTTGGCAGGACGGGTCATTTTTTTGAAGATCGATTTGATACGGGGATACCACCAGGTACCTGTCAGGCCGGCCGACGTCCCAAAAACGGCAGTCATCACGCCGTTCGGCTTATTCGAATTCCTGCGAATGCCATTTGGCCTCAAGAACGCGGCTCAGGCGTTCCAGCGCTTGATGGATGGCGTGCTGCGCGACCTGCCGTTCCTCTTCGTCAACCTGGGCGACATCCTTGTCGCCAGCGCGTCCCGGGCCGAGCACCTCCTCCACCTCCAAACACTGTTCGGGTGCCTCAGCGAGCACGGCCTAATCGTCAACCCAGCCAAATGCCACTTCGGCGCGACGGCGGTTGATTTTTTGGGCCACCACATCACCAAGAATGGGGCCATGCCGCTGCCTACCAAGGTCGAGGCCATCACCGCGTTTCCGCGTACCCGCTCCATCAAGGCCCTGCAGGAGTTCCTCGGAATGGTGAATTTCTATCACCGCTTCCTGCCCCGCGCTGCTCAGCTCATGCGGCCCCTCTACGAAGCCCTCCGGGGCAAGCCGGACAAACACGACGTCGTCTGGTCCGCAGCCATGGACGCGGCATTTCCAAGCTCAAAGCGGGCCCTCGCCGACGCAACACTGCTCGCTCACCCAGTGCTCAACGCTCCCATCGCCCTCACCACGGATGCCTCCGACTACGCGGTGGGCGCCGTACATGAGCAATGGGTGAACGGGGTTTGGCAGCCACTCGCTTTTTTCAGCCGGAAACTCCGGCCGAATGAGCTCAAATATAGCACGTTTGACCGCGAGCTCCTCGGTCTACACCTGGCCCTTCGCCATTTCTGCAACCTCCTGGAGGGCCGACCCTTCACGGCTTTCGTCGACCACAAGCCGTTGCTTTACGCAATGGCCAAAGTCACGGAGCCGTGGTCGGCCCGCCAGCAGCGCCACCTCTCCACCGTGTCGGAGTTTACCACTGACATCCGGCACGTCGCCGGCAAAGACAACGCCGTGGCTGACTGTCTTTCTCGGGCCAGCGCGAACGCGGTCCACCTCGGCGTGGACTTCGCACTTATGGCGGCTGACCAGACCACCGACACCATGGTGCAAGCCCTCCGGGCGGCGGACACAGGCCTCCGCCTGGCCGACGTCCCCTTCGCGGACACTGTCCTGCTCTGTGACGTCTCCCAAGGCCAGCCTCGCCCCATCGTGCCCGTTACCTGGCAACGCCGCATCTTCGCCTCCCTCCACGGCCTTTCCCACCCGGGCCGGAAAGCTTCCCAGAAGCTGGTGTCGGTGCGATTCGTCTGGCACGGCCTTCGACGGGATGTCCGCGATTGGACCAGCACCTGCACGGCCTGCCAACAGGCCAAGGTCCACCGACACACCCAGGCACCGCTGGCACCTTTCACCATGCCCGAACGGCGTTTCGACCAGGTCAACGTGGACCTGGTGGGCCCCCTCCCCCCATCACGGGGTTTCACACACCTGCTCACCATGGTGGACAGGACCACCAGGTGGCCGGAGGCCGTTCCCCTCGTCTCCACCACCACTGCCGACGTGGCGCAGGCTTTCATCGCCACCTGGGTCGCCCGTTTCGGCGCACCGGCAGACATCTCTTCGGACCGCGGGCCACAGTTCACCTCCGAGCTGTGGGGCGCGGTCGCCCGCAACCTGGGGCTCAGGCTCCACCGTACCACGGCCTACCACCCCCAAGCCAACGGGTTGTGCGAGCGGTTCCACCGTTCCATGAAGGCCGCGCTCATGGCCGGCCTTCAGGAAGGCGGCTGGACCGACTGGCTACTGTGGGTCCTTTTGGGCCTCCGCACGGCCCCCAAGGAGGACCTCCGGGCGTCCACCGCCGAGCTGGTCTGCGGACCGCTCTACACGTCCCGGGCGAATTCGTGCCCGACGCTACCAGTCCCTGGTCCGCAGCTCACCAGCGCTCGGATCTCCAGGAGACCGCCCGACGGTTTGCCCCCGTGCCAACGTCCCACCACGGTGACCCCCAGGCCTACGTCCCCCCCAGCGCTTCGCACAGCGGAGTACGTTTTTGTGCGTCATGACGCACACCGGGGGCCACTCAGGCCGCCGTACGACGGACCCTTCCGGGTCCTGCGACGGGACGACAAGTCCTTCGTCATCGACATCGGCTGCAGGTCGGACCAGATTTCGGTGGACCGCCTCAAGCCGGCGCACGTGGACATCGACCAACCACCTCGGTTGGCCCTTCCTCCGCGGCGAGGCCGCCCCCCGTCCACGGTGCCTCCCGCTCGACCACCCACCCCCACACCGGACCCCCCACCCCCCACGATCCTCCAGGGGTCGCTTTGGCCAGGTCATCAGGACCCCCCTTAAATTGACCCTGCCGGTGCAAGTCGATTCTGGGGGGGCGTGTGTAGCGGTTGCCGCTGAACATACACAATCGCCTTACACCTGCCGTGGACGCAACCACGGAGCGATCGCTGTGCCGGGCTCGCTCAGACCGCCCGGAGACGCTCAGTCTCGCCTTTCCCGGGCATGCCCGGACTCGCCTTTCCCGGGCTTGCCCGGCCCGTCCGGCGACACCCAGTCTCGCCGTTCCCGGGCATGTCCAGGCACGCCCGGCCCGTCCGGCGACACCCAGTCTCGCCGTTCCCGGGCATGTCCAGACTCGCCCAGGTCTCCCGGACACGCCCAGTCGCGCCTTTTAAGGGCAAACGCTCCGGCATGAGATATTCGAGTGCTTGTATATAATGCTGCCCGATAAACGGGCTTTTCAGAGTACCGAGTTGATTTGATGCAATAAAGAAACTCGGACGAATTCCAGCTTTTTGTCGCGTCCATTCTTTCGATTCGAGTTGGAGCACAGCTCCTTCAACTTTCTGGATTCAGTGCAACAAGTGCACTAGCCAAGTGTGAGTTCCGCTCGCTGAATCTATGATCAATCTCTCCAAGCACTGAATCAATAGTGTTGTAGTACAGTCTCTGAAGTTCTGTTTTTTCGTCATCATCCTGTGTCCTGTAGTTCCCATAACGACATACTCATCCATATTTGTGTTCGCTTTGCGTCTCCGTACGGGGATCGCGGGTCTCAGTGATGCGCTGGCAGCCGTGGCCATGTCTCACACCTTATTAAACTCCTCGTCAATGAGCATACTACTTCCTCAAATGTGACCTGATGCAAATATGACCAACAGGGTGTGTTTTTTTCTTTTCTTATTTTTGTTTTTATTTCATTTCATTTAGCAAAAAGGTTTTCACTTTTAATATGATAAATATAAATTAATTAATAAAACGCAAAGTTTGGCGCCAAAGGCTTGGCCTGCGCGGGGGGGGGGGGGGGGGGGGCACAATAACTCATTTGGGGGGGGGCATGGCCCGCGAATGCCCACCCCCCCATGACGCCGACCCTGATTCAATGTATTCTTGCCTGATATGAAGAATTGTGTTAATGGAAACAAAATTCAGTGAAAACGTTTTTGACTTGATGCTTATTCTAGGAAAGCATTTTAAAGAACAGTCCACGATTACAGCATATTGTACACAAGGAATATTAACAGCTTTGGCTTACCGCACTCCAAATTAAGTCCGGAAAACTGTTGGGGAAATTACCAAAGTTCAAAGTGCCATAACTTTGTCAAACATGATCGAAATGTCGTGAAGTTCGAACTTGATCTGTAACTTATCATGAGGAAACCATGTGCCAAGTTTGAAATCATTAGCATTAAGAGTTCAGAAAACAAGTCCGGAAAACTGTTCTTTGCGTGACGGACTGACAGACGGACAGACTGACAGACGGACAGACTGACAGACGGAGGGACGGAGTGCAAACCTATAGTCCCCTTCGGTGTACACCGGTAGCGGTAGGGGACTAATAAACACCACCACCCTCCCTCCTCCCCCCACCTCCCAGGTGTTCTTGAGACCCAACCCTAGATCTACTGTAATCTATACACCCCAGCGAGAAATGGTCCAGGGGCGGATCCAGGAATTTCAAGACGGGGGAGTGCATGAAACTACAGCGCTGGGGGGGGGGGTGGAGGGGGACTAGGGGGGGTTTGGGGGTCTTCCTCCATGAAATAAAAAAAAATTGATTGTCAGAAACGGCATTTCGTGCGTTCTTGGAAGTTTCTGCAGTTCCTTGCGTTCTTCCCTGGTCCAACAGTTCATCAGATTCGCACCGCACCCTCATCCTGGATCGAAAGGGGGTGGCCTGCACCTCCCCCTGGATCCGCCTCTGTGGCCCTTCCTGCCGCTCCCGTGGGCCACGGATGTACTACTACTAGTCCAATCAAAATGATGCACTTGATAGAATCAAAGCGTCACGGTCCATTGTTGGAGGGGAATCAGCGCATTGCTCCTCATCGTCGGTTGAGCCAGGTCATATTACATTAGATTCAGCAACCAACGAAAATGATTCCTTCAGGAGATCCATCCATCCCTCCTTCGAGAAGAACAACTACGTTCCTTATATAGAGCCTTGCGGCTCTCAAAACGCCATGAAAATATAAAGAACTAGAACGGGCACTCGGTAGAGCGCATACCTTCGCCGCAGCTACTGTTCTGTACTTGGCATGGGAGTGTAGGGAACAGAACAACAAAAATACGATTTTGACCTTTTCGTGACCTTGACCTTGACCTTTGACCCGATTGCTCCCAAAATCTAATCAAATGTGTCCCGTATAATAACCAATCATCCCACCAAATTTCATGCAATTCGGTTGAATACTTTTTGAGTTATGCGAATAACATACACACACACACACACACACAGACATACAAATAAATACACAGCGATCAAAACATAACCTTCCGCTTTTGCGAAGGTAAAAATAGAAGCATGAACATGACACTTTTCTTCCGCTCTGAATTTCAGCCATGGTGAAGTTGTTAGTGTCAGAGCCTGAAGGTTTACTTCAAGCGTGGTTATTGAAAGTGTTTCCTACAATAGTTTTCATAGTGTAGACATAAGATGTTTTTTTGGTACTAAGGTTTGTAACCGTACCGCATAAACTTTCAATCCTCCACCAATACCCAGTAAGACATATAGTTGTTCAGGTTAGAGTCCCTGTATATAGGGACTTTATACAGGGACTCTAGTTCAGGTTTGGTTTGAGCGCCATCTGTTGACCATTGGCACTGAACAGGCGGCCTGTTCAAATCTTTGGACAAACTCAACTGAGGTAAAAAAAATTTGCAAAATGTTTGTTTTTGTTTATCTCATTGACGGAGCTCCTTTGTTATTGATCATTTGGCGATATTTGAATGGATAAACGATTGTGTGTTTGATGAGGTAATTTCTGCGCAGATATTCATTCAAATTGCCTCCGCAAATCCAAATGGGTGCACCTCCGTGTACCCGCTAACCCGATGTATCGTACGCTGCACGTCGTGGATTTCGTGGCGAAGATGTGTAATGTAGTTAGAATTTCATGAGTAAAATCTCTTGCTTTCCTTTTGTTTGCAGCACACGTCTTCTGGTTGCACAATTTGTTGGGGCCGAGGCTGTGCCGCTGATGCAGTGTCCCCTTTACTCTTTAGTTTGGAGCACGAATATATAATTTCGTTAGAGTGCCGGCCATAGCTTGCCTACTCTCCACGAAGGACACCGTGCTAGGGCGGATCCAGGGGGGGGGGGGGGGGGGGGTGACTAGTCACCTCCCTATTTTTGGAATAGCAATGTTTTAAAACAGAGGAAATTGTTTTTTTTGGTCTTTCAGATTTCCGTTTTGCAAGGGGCCTATGGAATCCATCTACATCGCCTGGTAATATTATCTATTAATTTAGTGTTCGTTATGGTTGAAGATAAGTTCTAATTAGCAGGAGGTAGGCCCTAGTTAGATTAATGCTGCCGAGGTGTAGGATAAGCCGCTGGGGCCTGACTAGGCCTAGGCCTAGTCGATCATATCCTACTGTTTGGGAATAGGCGTTCTGTATAGCCATAAGTTTCATCTTTATTGCAGTTATTCAACTTGATTATCAATTTATTTCAGATTTGAGCATGCGTTTGAAAAATGGACAACCCAAGGAAGAAAACACGTCACCAAGGAACCCTGGACGCTTTCATTAAAAAGCCTAGTTCCAGCGAAGGTACGACGTCTGAAGCTCCTGAGGCGATTGATATGGTCACGGAGCCAACGGCAGAACACAGAACCGATAGCTCCAAGAGAACTTCAACTTCAGCATGGTGTTGTTGCGAATTCTATTTCTTCTGATGGTACAGCGGCAGCCGTCGCTGTGGCATCCTCGACAGTTGAAGTGTCTGTCTCGCCGTATGACGTCGGACAAGTAATTCGTGGATCATCAACATTAAGTGACTCGGATAACATTCGGTTCATAGACAATTGCTGGAAACCTTCAATGTCTGATGCCCTGGATTCCCAATATTGCGAGTCGAAAAGGCGGTACTTGACATTCCAATGGAAATGGCTTGATCACCACAAATGGCTTGCATACAGTGCGCACGTCAACCATAGAGGCGGTTGGTGTTTACCGTGCTTACTGTTTTTGATTGACCGTGAAAAGGAAACTCTTGGGGTCTTTGTTAAAACTCCATTCAGAAACTACAACAAATCCAAGGAATCGCTGAGTGGACACGAGGATAAGAAATACCACAAGATATGCATCGAACGGGCAGGTATTATCCGAGCTCAGATGGCAAACGTCGAGGGTCGCATTGACGTACAGATCAATCAAATGGCGGCGCAAAATGTCAAAAGAAATGAACAGATACTGCCATATATCGTCGACGTGGTGTTGCTATGTGCCACACAGCAGATCGCTTTATGTGGGCATAGGGACGACAAGGTGGATTTCGCTCAGGCACCCGTAGCCAACGAAGGGAACTTTATAGCTATCATTCGTCTTCTGGCAGAGAGCAATCCTGCCCTGAAAGAGCATCTAATCTCTGGACGGAAGAATGCTCGGTACACCAGTAAAACGGTTCAGACTGAGTTGCTCAATGTAGCTGCTGACTTGTTCCGTGACTACTTTCGAAAATGCCTTGAAAAACACCCTCACTTTGCAATCATCGCGGATGAAACAACATCACAAGGCCGTGAGGTTTTGTCAGTATGCATTCGCCTACTCGACTTCCTTGCTGATCCATCCAAACCGAAAAAGCGTGAAGTGCTGATAGACATATGCGACCTTGAACGTACGACTGGACAGGCTATTGCCAAGGCAATTCAAAAAAGCCTTGAGAGAAATAAGTTCAGCATTGCTGATTGTAAGGGTCAGGCATACGACACAACTGCGTCAATGAGCTCCGACAAGAAGGGTGTTCAAGCTGAAATTTCCAAGCTTGCACCGGATGCGGATTATCAAGGTTGTTGTCTGCATGGACTCAATCTTGTTATCTGCCATGCTTGCAAAATCCCATCCATTGTAAATATGATGGATAATTGCCGAGAGTTGTTCAGCTTTTTTGACAATTCACCGAAGCGACAGAGGTTTTTGGAGGTCATTATCCATGCCCTGTCTCCAGACGCAAAGAAGGTCAAGCTAAAAAACCTGTGCAAGACGAGATGGATCGAAAGGCATACCGCCTTCGAAACAATCTTCGAGCTGTACGAATACATTGTCGTCACTCTCGATTAAATATGTCAACCCACAACTGATGAGAGATTCTATCCGCACAATGAAGAATGGAGCTGGGACACAAATACCAGGACTGCAGCCAATGGTGTACGGCATACAATGGCAAGCTTTGGCCATATTGTCAACTTCGTGTGTGCAAAGGAACTGCTGGAACCTATGCGACCACTGGTTACATCGCTACAAGGTAGACTGATGGAGGTGTACTTCGGGTTTCAGAAGATCGAAGAGGTAAACCTTTCGTATGTGGACATCCGAAAAGGGATCGACGAGTGGTTTCAGCATATGTACGTGAAAGTACTAGCTGTAGCTGAAAAAGTTGGGTCTACTGAGCAACGGCCAAGAGTATGCGGTCGACAAACACAACGAAAAAACTGCCCATCTGAGTCCGTAGCCGAATATTGGAAGAGGACTGTAGCGATACCATTCCTTGACGTGATATGTAGTGAGATGAAATCTCGGTTGTCAGGATAAAAGGGCGCATTATGAGCTTTGTGCTCTCATTCCTGAGGTAATCGTGAAACAGAGCACTGCCGAAGTGAAGGAGCTGGGTCAATGCCTTCTGGTGAAGTGGAACCACGTCATGCCGCTCCCATCAGCCTTTCAAAGTGAGCTGCAGAGGTGGATGAATTACTGGAAGTGGCAGTTGCCTATCTCCGCAAGCTCAGTAACCAGCCTTTTGACCTTCCATGCTGACGCCACCTTCTTTCCCAACCTACGAGAACTACTGAAGATTCTAGCTGTGCTGCCAGTGGGAAGCGTGGAGGCAGAGAGGTCGTTCCCGTGTTTAAGGCGTATCCACAACTGGCTCCGAAATACGATGGCAACGGAGAAGCTGAGCGACTTGGCAGTAATCGCTATGCACGGACACGAGGTGCCAATCTCAAAGGCGGACATCTGCAAACGATACATGGATCTACACCCTCGTCGAATGATGGCATCGTCGTTGTTTGATGACCGTGATGGTGATTAATTCTATGCACGAAAATGCCAGTGACAGTCACATTTATCATGTTTGATACTGCTCACATTCATGTTCATTGTTTCTGATCAGTCAAGTAATATTGTAAGTTGGCCAGCGATTACTGATAGTCGGAATAAATTCTTCATCCCGATAGCGGGTCACTGTTTTGGTCAATCTTATTTCTTCCTATTTTACGAAAATTTAACTCATTGATGAAAAATTAAAATCCCTACCTAAAACGTCATACTCTAGGAGTCCAACAGTGAGGCAGATTTGTTTCACAGAATGCAGGAAATTGCATTTCAGAACAAACAAAATTGAAAATTTCCATGCCCCCCCCCCCGGGTCCCCCTAGCGGGATCGGCCCCATTGGGGCCTCAAGGAAGTCACCCCCCTGCAGAAAATCCTAGATCCGCCACTGCCGTGGGATCTTATTACTTGCAAAATCGAAGATTTTTCAAGTATATTGGTCAGTTGCGTTTGTGGTTCTGTCTGTAACTCTGTTTGTCTGTCTGTTTGTCACCGGCCTACAGGTCACAATTCTAAACCGATCGTCACGAAACTTTACCAAGTTGTATAGGTCGTCACAATTGAGAAGCCTATTGATTTTGAGGTCAAAGGTCATCTGGAGGTCAAATTTCTAAAATCGCCATTTTAAATCCGATTGACTTGAAAATTGAATAGCATTTGTATATCGAGTCACTAAATTGGGAAATGAACTATTTTTGAGGTCAAAAGGTCAAAGGTCAACTCGAGGTAAAATGTTAAAAATCATCAATTTTCATCTAATAAGCTGTCAATTCTCAACCGATTGGCTTGAAAATTGAACAGCATTTGCATATCGAGTCACTAAATTGGGAAACATACTATTTTTTAGGTCAAAAGGTCAAAGGTCAACTCAAGGTCAAACTTCCAAAATCATCACTTTTCATCTGAAAAACTGTCACTTTTCTTCCTGTTGACCTGAGCTTTGATCAAGATTGTCAATTTTAATCTTGATGAAATGGACATTTTGCTGTATCAATGGATTTTTTTTCTTGGGGAGGGGGGGGGGGCAGAAGATTTTGCAAGTATCGTGCTTTGCATGACGTCTTCTTGTTTTTAACATCCACTAATTAAAGGCTGGCAGACACCAGTTTGGCATCCACCCGAGGGACGGCGCACACACATTGATGAAACACCAGGATGGCAGTTTATACCTGGGTCGGGATTCGTACCCAGGTGAGATAGTTCGAGGGGGGCATGTGCATACCTCTCGGTCTAGGCCTTAGTGGGTGTCATTGGTGGGGGGAGACGGAGGCGCCCATGGCTTGATGGGTTTTGACGACTTTAACCCATCGAGGAAGACATGCATGCTTGCACAATGAAGGGGCCTGGGATTTGGTGGGCCCGAATGGATGAGGGGGACCTGAGATTTGGCAGACCCGGGTGGAAGGAGAGCCTGAGAAAGGTGAGGACCGATGGCGATGACATGACACACGGATGCACATGCACACACACATGCATGGGTCGTGATTTGCACATACATATGCACGATTGTGGTTTATAAATTTTTGGCTTTGGTTTTGCTTTTGCGTGTTTTGTTTTGCGTGACACAATATGCTGTGTATTGTATGCACACATATTTACCTCCTCCACCAAAGGTGGATGGAGGTTATGTTTTCACCCCTGTCTGTCTGTTTTTTTTTTTTTGTCTGTCTGTTTTTTTTTTTTTGTCTGTCTGTCCATTTGTGAACAAGATATCTCAAAAGGTTGTGGACGAATTCGGACGAAACTTGGTGGACTAGTTCGGTGTCTGACGAGGACGATTCGATTCGATTTTGGTGAAGATCTGAATATGGATTTGGATATGAGAATTATTTAATTATTAAGTGATTCTTCACCATTGGGAGATAGAGCCAAAAACGATACATAGCAGGATATCTCAAAAAGTTATGGATGGATTTGGATGTAACTTGTTGGACAGGTTGTGTGTGTGACGAGGAAGAATCGATTCAATTTTGGTGAAGAATGTTTCTACATTATATAAATTCTGTATTGTGATTTTCTGCTCTACTCTGAGATTTAAAAAAAACAAAAACGTGAACTGTTCACCAGGCTGAGGTATGTTCTCTACTGAGTGCCATTCTAGTATTTTTATGTGTTATATACATATTGTGCACATATTGTATTGTATACACAAATGTTATGCATGACATGTTGCACAGTGGTATGTTGTGTACCTGCGTCTTGTGCATAAAGTATTGCACATATGTTGTGTGCACACACACACACAAATACATGTATGCACGCACACACAAAACACACACCATACGCATAAGTGTTATGGCGATGGTGATGACTGATGACAGAGAATTAGGACTTTCGTGGTAAGTCGTGAAGAATTCCGTGGCTGAGAATCGATCCTGGCTAGGTCACCCGTCCATCAGAAAGTGCAGGAATTGCCCATTAGCCACATTAGGCAATGAAACCTATTACCGACACCATTGAGAACAATGCAGCAAAGCTCTATATGCACTCCAACAACAAACCACCACGATAAATTATGTCGGTCAAAAAATAATTTACGACTCAAATGCATTTGAAAGATTCAACATGTTGCACTACTGCTTTGAGTTGATACTTATGTCGAGTTTCCTTGGAATTGCACAGAGGGAGCACACTGTGCAAACGGAATCTCGTGTTTGAACGAGAAATGATCAAACTGGTGACTTGGTGGTAGGGAACTGACTCGATAACAATTCCGTCCTTTGGACGGATGTTGAGGAATGTGTGACATCTGCTAGCATTTGCTGCATTGACCTTGAAAATGCCACGAGTTTTTATTTCCAAAATTGCATGTTGGTCCTGGTACCCAACAAAATTACAAATTCCTGCCCTAACCAAAAACATTCTGCAACAGAGTGATGAGCTGTGCAGCCTTGATTTTCAGCCTTGGAAACTGCTTGATAGATTTAATGATGCTATGGAAACAGAGTCTAGTAAAGGATGCATGGGTGGATAAATGATTGCTGGTGTGTTGTTTTACATTTGTTCAAGTACTGGCATACCAAATGATGGTTATAATGATTGTGTGAATTCTTGGAAACATGTTTGTTTTCATTAACTTGTTTCCTGGTGGATGCAATTGAGTATTAAATTACCATGCAGTTCTAATTTTCCTACCAATGTTTACATGACAAAGGAGTGTGCTTCATCACACTTGCAAACAAGAACCCAGAACTTTGCTACGAAAATATAAACAAAAGCTCTGCTTGCAGAAATAAGTAGAACAGCACTCGGTAGAGAGCATACCTATGCAAAGCTGAACAGTTTACGTTTTGTATCCCACTGCCTGGTGTTGGCTTAGCGGTTCGGGTGCTGGCTTGGGATCCGAGGATCCTGGGTTCGAATCCCGGTCGATCGCTGAATTAGCGCCAAGGGGGTTGACTCAGCCTGCCATCCTTCCGAGGTCGGCAAATTGAGTACCAGATTGCTGGGATGAATGATCACGGTGTGTACCCCGATTTAGAATAGGTACACCGTATCCCTGCGCATCATAAGAGGCGACCAAGGGTTGGCGTCAGGAAGGGCATCCGGCCATAAAAACATTGCCTCAAACAGGGAACCATGATTGTTATGGGGCCCGCAAGGCTAACCCCCGCTGTAGCGGGGAAAAATGGCCTTAAAACGATCATTCATTCATTTTATTGATAGGCCAGATCTGGATTTAGACCTTAATTAAAATTGAATCAATTCGTCCTTGTCACCTGAAAAACTCCTTCACCAAGTTTGAAGTGGTCCACAACTTTTCTCTGAAATATCATGCTATATATCGTTTTTCGCCCCATCTCTCATGGTGAGGAATCACTGAGGAATTTTAAATAAATTTCGGATCCTGATTCAGATCTTCACCAAAATCGAATCGATTCATCCGTGTCACACATCCAACTTGTCTGCCAAGTTTCCTCCGAATACATCCATAACTTTTTGAGACGACCTGTTCACAGATAAGCAAACAGAGATAGAGACAAGGGTGAAAACATAACCTCTGTCCACCTTCGGTGGCGGACATAACAATAAGTAATAAAAACGCATTTTTTTAAACAAGTAAGAGCAATCAGAGAATGCAGACCCTCACCAAGGCATGTTTTTAGTGGTTTTTAAGGCTTTTGGGTTAAAACAAAATGGCGGCCGAACCACGTGACCAATGATGTCATCATTTTTTTTTCTCCACCAATTTATATGACGCTCAATTTAGATGACGCTCAACAAATTTCGTCTCAATCGGATGAAGTTTTGTACTTGTCGAATTATGACGTCATAATGGAGTCACCTATGACATCATCATGAACATATGTTATTCCCATGGAGAGTTCTTTACTATCAATTTGTTCTACGCAGCACTTTCGGAGATATAGAGGTGCAAAGTTTTTCGGTTTTTCAAAGACGGCGCCTGCACCATTATAGTTTTCATATCACCATGTTATGGTTATAATTAAAATATTCTACATGATTATACACATACGATGGTGAAAGGTTTGTGCCAATTGGACCAACGGTTGCCAAGAAAATGAATTTTAATTAAAGCAAATAAACGTGCAAAAGTGCAGCAGAATTAAAAGCATAATAAACATAGGAGTAATTCCCCTGGCACTCACCTGGTAGAATAAACTGTATACTGCACCAACTAAAGGTATTTTAAACCAACTTAAATGGTTTCTAGAAGACAGGGTGGCATGTAGAATCATACTAACATAATCATAAGACTTTAAACAAACAAAGAAAAAAAATACCTATTTTGGGGGGCAAACTCCCCCTCCCCCAACCCCATATACCTCCTAAGACCCCAATTTATCTAATGCTGCAACAAACTTTGGTACACCATGGGTGATTAAGGTTGTGGTCAAGTTTCATGGAAATTGCGTGTGTAGTTTCAGAGGAAAAAGCAAAAAACCTATTTTGGGGGGTCAAACCTGAACCCACTTTGACCCCGGTAAACCCCTAGACCCCTAATTTTTTTTTTATGCCGTGAACAAACTTTAGTCACAACACAACAAATATAATTTGTGCCAAATTTAGTCGCAATCCCATCAGCGGTTTCGGAGAAGAAGTTGCAAGTATTTACTGGCTGACGGACAGACGGACAACGCGCCATCGCATAAGCTCCCCTGAACTTCGTTCCAGGTGAGCTAATAATAAATAGCAGAAAAAACAATAGGTATCCATCCTGAAAGGATTGGATCCCTAATAATAATTATCATCCTCTTCAGACATCGTATTTCTTAGCTGCTTCTCTCAATGGCAATGATTCTGGGACCATCTGACAGAGTTTTACTTTGTGCAGCATCCTTTGCTATCGTAATTTTCATAACTTGAAAGGATTCCATGAAAATTACACAAAAATACATTCCATTGCAAAGGAATAGGAAGGGAACAGAGGGGTGGGCGAGAGTACAACTGTCAATCAGACTGATGGGTGCGAGGCCGCTAAAGACATTTGCCCTCGGGCCAATCGGACCTATCTTGGTGTGGTTAGCAATATATTATCAGGAAGTCCGTGACAGCAACAACCCACACATATATCTATAAAGTACGTACTATTTAAAATGTTAGATAGATCGTCAATAAAATATGTACAGTACCATTACAATGTGAGCACATCTATAAAGTTTGTAATACAACATTTGTAAATCAGTTGTAGAACATCTATATATATATATATATATTTCTTTAAAAAAGCAAAGAAACAAGTAACAAAAGCATTTTTTTTAAAGTAAAGGAATGCAGCAATGTGACTCCAAAAAGTATGTAAACAAGGTAGGGATGGTCACAATAAATTATCATGTGAAACCATCCCTACATGGTTGTCCTTGGAAAAGACAGTTATATCGAACACACACACACACACACACACACACACACACACACACAGTCTTTTCTTATGACAAGCATTATTCAAAGAAAGATGTAGTTTCACATGATGATCTATTGTGATCATCCCTACCTTGTTTACATACTTTTTGGAGTAATATCCTTACCTCCTTTTAGATTAAAAAAAAATGTTTTATTACTTGTAGAAACACAGGAATTGAGAATGTCCTGTGATAAACGTCTCAGTTTAGCAGACACTAGACTCTGGAGATGCAGCACTAACCTGTAATGGGAAGCTATGTAGTATTAGAGTGGAACCCTCTGATGATGGATGCTCATACTATTAGTAATGGAGGAAAATGTTGTTTGGAGTGGGAGAGCGGCTATGAGGGGAGGGTTGGTGAGCAGGAGGAGATAGGCGAGCGATGAGGGGATAAAGGGAAGTAGCAGAAGAGGATGAGAGAGGGGTACAGTTACAGAAATAGAGGGACTGGGAGGACCTTCAGAGGGCAACAAAAAGGGTATGGTGGTGGGAGAGTTGTTGAGGAGGGGGTGGCGGTGGTGTTTAGCATGTATGTACAGGTCGGCTTTTCTCTGCAACACCGTGAGTGATGTTACTGTGCCTGCTCCATTGCTTTCCTCCGCAGTCCTCCTTTTGATAATAATAAAAAATAACTCGTATTACCTGCAGAAAAGTCCTGCAGTCAGCTTTCAGGTACCTCTGATTTTGTCTGACAGCAATGTCTATATTTGGAACAGAATGTAAAGCTATCTCCTGGGTATGCACAGAAACATATTGCACCCATTCCATCTTCTCACACTGCAGGAGCTCTGATGTTCCAATATTAAAAATGAAAATGCAGCACAAGCTCTGCTCCAAAGTGAAAACCAGGAAAGGTTATCTGCACACATGCTCTTTTGTTTTGAGCTGCAGAACCCTGACACACCAATACATTTTGGTGAAAAATATCTCATATATTTGAAGCTCTCATACTTAAGGATGGTTCATTTAGAATAATGCTGTCATTTTAAATGCTAGCCTATCTGACATATAATGTGTCTTAAAGAGGTCTGGTGACAATGATTGACACATTTTAATGACAAAATTACTTCGCAGATTGTTCATATAGAGATACAGTATAAGAAAAAAGAAACGCTTTTTATTCTTGACCTGATTGAAAGAGCTAAAAAAAAAAAAATACCCACACACTCATCCACCATAGCTCAGATAGATTCCAAATGCACTGTACACCAGAGACCTCCCTGAAGACTGAGTTCCATACCGTTACAAACGCCCATGACGTGATTGTTACAAAGCTTCACAGTCTTCATACAATTGTTTAACTAACGATTTTGAATGCGGCAGAACATTGAGTCACGTGGTCCAACAACCATTCCACCGTCACAGCTTTAGTTATTTATTTATGTATTTATTTATTTAGTACTTCCTCTTTAGTCTTTACCGTTCGCCAAATTGAAGCCGTATTATAATTTTCCCGGAGATTTGCATGAATTTGAAGCAACCTTTACATAATTTATTGTCTCCCGACGATCATTTTCGTGTTTCAGGGGGTGGAGCAGATAGACAGTATTGGCCTATTAAATACACTTACTTTATAGAGTATTGTGAAATTCTAAAATCATTATATTTATTATCAGCAAATGTATCGTGGCATATTTCTTAACAGCAAATTTTTATGGGAAAATAATTCGGGAGTTTTCGAAACTCCCGAATTTAATTTGGGAGCGTATTATCTCGTGTGCAACTGCGACAAATTCAGAGCCAAAGTACTGCTAAACTGCAGGTTCATTTTCGGATTCATATTCCAATTCGTGTTCAAAATATAACTTTGAATTTAAAAATCAAGTTGTGCCTCGATCATAAACTGACGTTTGTAAACAGGACAGACAGACAGAAGTGTACCAATTGCTTAACCCTGCTTTTTACTTCTCATTCGTGGGATAACAAACAAATTTGAGAGAAAAATGAAAACCTTAAATTTATTTGTTTAACTGATACATGTACAGGCAGTCCCCGGGTTACGAACGAGTTCCGTTTTTAAGTCTGTGTATAAATCGAATTTGTATGTAAGTCGGAACAGTTACGTACGGTTCACATCTATCTCGTGTCAATTAGTCAAATGTTTGTCTTAGTATATAGTATATATTTTCACTAAAACATCTATAGGTATAAAAAACATTAAAGAAACATTTCTTAAACTGTTTAGATAGAAAATAAAAGATAATGATTAAAGGTTAACACTTACTCTCGTTCCAATTGATGTCTTGCAAACCTTGAAACGATCATACCTTGATATATCTCTCCGAGATGATGGGCCTGGTGTTGGAGAGGATGGACCTGGTGCTGGAGATGATGGACCTGGTGCTGGTCAATTTTCTTAAAGTGAACATCAAGGGTGGCTTGAACAGAGCTTTTCTCATATTTCTCTTGTCTACCGCTCCCCTTATTATATACTTTGTGTGTCTGGTTGATTTTTTTTCTGTGTGATAAATGTTAGCTCTTTCACGAGCCTCGATTCTGTATACAACCACAAAAAAAAAGTAAAAAAGTAAATAAAAAAAAAAAAAATTAATAATAGGCTTTACGGAGGTCAGTACGTGAGTACGGGCGTTCGTAAGTCGGGCGTTCGTAACCCGGGGACTGCCTGTATAGTATTATTACATCAACGAACATATTTCAGAAAATCTTCAAAAAGATTAATGAGAGAACTAAAAATTTGATTGCCCCCAACTGTGCAGGGCGGTTGGCAGCATATATAGTTGCGGGCGTTGTTCGTCCATTGCCTCGACTTGAAAATGACCCGACATAATACTTTTCCATTTGGCACATGTATTCAATACCATTTCGGTATGAGGAGCATCATAAGATTTTGGAATTGGAGCCAAAAGTCATGGGACACATGATTCGATTTCCCAATTTTGACAATTTGAAACAAACATCACAGGTGAGAATAATACAGGACCGCATATGCTTTGAGGAATCATTAATTTATTTAAATACATTTTACCATCTTCCCTACCAACATACAACTTTGATGTTTTTATCCACTTTACTATATCCACGACAAACATACAACTGCGAATAATATATTTATTTACAAACACTTTCCCATTAGCACGACTGACATACCACCATTAATTATTTATTTATATACCTTTTACCATTCTACAACCCACATGCCACCTTGAATTATTTATCTCCACTACCAACACACAACTTTGAATTATTTGTTTATATATGTACACTTTATACCATCACTGCTATAGATGTAGCACCTTGCAATATTTATTTATTTATATATACTTTTCCATCCTCACGACCAACACACTGTACCTTTGGATTATTTATTATTGATAAACCTTTGACCTTTCTGCATTTTAACATTTATTTCGTTTAAGGACTTAGTCACGTGAAAAAGTAAGTACACCCCAAGTAAAGTTTTGACTTTTTCAACATATTTCAACATACAGCTATTTGATCTTCATTTCAACAATATTGAGAGATAAAGGTGATATAATATAACAAACATTTACATTTTGTACTCCATTGTATAATTTAAATAAACATAAATGCAAATTTTGCATGTGGAAAAAGCAAGTACACCCCTACATTTATCACTACTTCAAATACCTAAAATTAAAATCAGGTGCACCAGCTCAGGTGCAAATGATGAGAACATCGTTAGAGAGGATCTTGGAGGAACCTGTCTTAGTTAAACCTCAGACATTTAGTTTGGTTTGCTCTTTGTTGTTGAAGTGTGTGGTGTCACCATGCCTAGATCAAAAGAGCTCTCTGAGGCCTTCAGAAAGAAGGTTATAGATGCCGACGAGTCTGGGAAGGGATTTAAAAAGATCTCCAAACAATTTGAAATCAATCATTCGACTGTCCGGAAGATCATCTACAAGTGGAGAAGATTCCAAACAACTGCCAACTTGTTCAGGCCAGGCCGCCCCAGCAAGTTCAGCCCGAGAGCAGACCGCAAGATGCTGAAAGAAGTCTCTAAGAACCCCAGAATGTCATCACGGGACCGACAGGTAGCTCTTGCCACTGTTGATTTCAAAGTGCATGAGTCTACCTTTAGAAAGAGGCTGCACAAATTTGATCTACATGGGAGGTGTGCCAGGAGGAAACCTTTGCTGTCCAGAAAGAACATCAGGGCAAGACTAAAGTTTGCCAATGAACACCTAGGCAAAGACCAGCACTTCTGGAACAATGTGCTCTGGACAGATGAGTCAAAGGTAGAGCTATTTGGCCACAGTACCAGAAGACATGTTTGGCGAAAACCAAAGACAGAATTTGACCACAAGAACCTGATACCAACTGTAAAGCATGGTGGTGGAAATATTATGGTTTGGGGCAGCTTTGCTGCATCAGGGCCTGGGCAGCTCACCATTATAGAATCCACTATGAATTCTTCATTGTACCAGAGGGTGCTTGAGGATAATGTGAGGCCATCTGTCGGAAAGTTGAAGCTCAACCGAAGGTGGATCTTGCAACATGACAATGACCCGAAACATACCAGTAAATCCACCAAGGAATGGCTGAAAAGAAAGAAATTGAGGGTTCTGGAATGGCCATGTCAAAGCCCGGATCTAAATCCCATCGAGATGTTGTGGGGGGATTTGAAACGAGCTGTGCATGCAAGAAACCCCTCAAACATCGCACAGCTGAAAGAATTCTGCATGGAGGAGTGGGCAAAAATTTCTCCCAGTCGATGTCAGAGACTGGTAGACAGTTATAAGAAACGCCGACTTGAGGTTGTTTCTGCCAAAGGTGGCAATACCACCTATTAGAGCCAAGGGTTTACTTACTTTTTCCACATGTGAAATTTGCATTTATGTTTATTTAAATTATACAATGGACTACAAAATGTAAATGTTTCATGATATTTGTTATATTATATCACCTTTATCTATCAATATTGTTGAAATGAAGATCAAATAGCTGTATGTTGAAATATGGTGAAAAAGTCAAAACTTTACATGGGGTGCACTTACTTTTTCATGTGACTGGACATCCTTGTTTCCTCAAAACAATGGCACCTGTAAACCAGAGCTGAACCAATTGATGTTGATGTTATAAAAAGGGATTGGCTAGAATGTAGACCAATTACTTCTTTTGCTGCTAAGGTTACAATCATCGATCATTATAAAATCGATGCCTCAACAACATTATAAAAGTTGACATTATAAAAACATCAACAACATTGTAAAAAACCTCTCTTAGATTACTATTCAAACTGCGTGCCAACTCGATCAAGACTTTGTCATCAAACAAGGCCAAAAGAGTCAATTCAGTCTGGAAACGTGCAAGTTATTATTTTGTGATTTGAACGATGAAAGCATGAGTGAATGTTATATATTAAAATAAAGCTTAGCAATGTATATCCAGGTGTGGCATGATGGCCTAGAGGTATGCACACTCACCTCTAAGTTGTCTAGCCTGGGTTTGAATCTCGACCTCAGTGTTTCACAGGCAGGGTGATTCACCATGATGTGTGTGCTGTCCCTCTGATGGACGTTAAACATGCAACCCATAGCATAATAACAACACAATAACTAGAACGGCACTTGTTAGAGAACAAACCTCCACCAGGCTGAACAGTTTCCTTTTTTAACCCACTGATAAGTCGAATCTGAATTCGCACCTTAACCAAAATCTAATCGG
The DNA here is from genome assembly GCF_964187855.1 of Myxine glutinosa. Lineage (NCBI taxonomy): Eukaryota > Metazoa > Chordata > Myxini > Myxiniformes > Myxinidae > Myxine > Myxine glutinosa. The sequence goes on from NC_136261.1 coordinate 134,976,376, forward strand.
CTTGTTATTGTCACTTAACCAACTCATCCACCAAGTTTTGTGATAAGTCATCCACAACTTTTTGAATATCATGCTACATATCGATTTTGGCCCTCAATGGTGAAGAATCACTGAAAACAATTATAAGATTCTCGTACCCGGATCCGGATTCGGATCTTCAGCAAAATCGAATTGATTAGTCCTTGTCACATACCCAACCTCTCCACCAAATTTCGGCTGAATCTGTCCACAACCTTTTGAGATATCCTGTTCACAAACAGACAGACTGACAAACAAGAATGACATTGTGCAGAGCACAATACTTGCAAAATCAACCATCCCACCCCAAAAATAGTTGCCATGGATACAACAAACTGTCCATTTCATCAAGATTTAAATTGGTGGTCTTAATCAAAGCTCAGGTCAATTGGATGAAAATTGCTTATTTTTCCGATGAAAATGGATGATTTTAGAGGTTTGACCTTGAGTTGACCTTTTGACCTCAAATAGTTGGTTTCACAAATCAGTGAGGCACATTGCAATTGCTCTTTATTTTTCAGGTTGATCGGATGAAAATTGACAATTTTTCAGATGAGTTTTTGATGATTTTAGAATTTTGACCTTTGACATTTTCACCTCAATATAGTTGGTTTCCCAATTCAGTCACCCAATGTGCAAATCCTGGTCAATTTTCAAGTCGATCGGATAAAAAATGACTTTTTCTGATGAAAATTGAAAGTTTGACCTTGAGTTTATCTTTGACCCTTTGACCTCTAAAATAGTTGGTTTCCCAATTCAATGACTCAATATGCAACATCCAAACATGCTCAGACTTGGAACCAGAAGTCAAGGAATGGCTTAAACATGTTAAAGTGGCTTGTAATAAATTTAGCCCTGTGAAGAATATTGATATCTTAGACTGCCTTAAAAGCCAGTTTAGCAAAGTTGTCCACCCAAGACAGGTTTCAGAGGAAAGTCATTCAGAGGAAAGTGTTATAGGCCATGGGCTACTATAGCTGGCCGTGCACCCCTCCCTCCCCACCCCCCAAAACCTCCGACCCTATATTTTTCTGATGCCCCAGAGTGTCCTGAACATGAAATCAAATGTTAACATTGCATAAGTTGGGATGAACTTGTCATTTGGGTTGGGGCCAATGTATGGGGGTACCCTCAAAACGTGACCAATTTTTGCTTCACGTCGTGATCTGTTGGCACATTTTCATATTTTGGTGAATTATGGGGTCATTTGTAAGTTTGAGACATATGTAATATGAGTTATTGGGGTACATATACACACAACCCTTGTAGATATCCGGCACATCACATAATGATATGTGTATTAATTTACTTTCCCTTTATTAATTATTAGGTAAGTTTTATTTCAGCACTTCATTCTTCATGTTGGAACAGTTTAGCTAGGTTTCACTTCCAGCTTAAGTTTTTGGACTTGGCGTCCAAGAATCGCAGGGACAGACAAGGTTAGTTAAGCTTCACTTGCAGAACTGAGAATGATTAACCATATTATTTAAGCATATTTGAACTAATATTCCACCATATTTCAGCTGATTCCAATAATTGTGATACAGATCATTGACATTTATTTAAGATATATTTTCATTACACAAGTTCTTAAATGTGATAATTCTTCCTCATTATGAAATGTATTCCTTCATGCCAGATGTGCACCAATTGTGAATGTCGTATTGTTTTGTTTATTGCAGATCCAAGCCACAGTGTAAGCTACTAAATACAACCAGACAATGTTGCAAGATTCTGCTGATACTCGGAATCCAACTCAAGAGGATAGCACGCCATTGAAGAGAAAACGCTATGGCAGTGGTAAAGTCTCTACCTCCAAACCAAGATGCGTAGTTCATGTTCCAGGAACAAACTGTAAGCCACTGCAGTTGTTCGTCAGCATGAAAGATGGTGATAAAAGACTGGACAAACTGAAAGAAGTACGATCCCTTAGATTGAGCCATCCAGTTGATTCCATACACAGAATGCAACAGGTGTGTGACCTCATTCCTGATACATATACAGACTATGATGGATATCATTGTGAATGTTACCAGAGGTTCACCATGAATCTTAAACGCATGAAGGTTCCTGTAGACACGCCTGGAACATCCAGAAGAAGTGTGAAATTTGATCTACATGGGAGGTGTGCCAGGAGGAAACCTTTGCTGTCCAGAAAGAACATCAGGGAAAGACTAAAGTTTGCCAATGAACACCTCAGCAAAGAACAGCACTTCTGGAACAATGTGCTCTGGACAGATGAGTCAAAGGTAGAGCTATTTGGCCACAGTACCAGAAGACATATTTGGCGAAAACCAAAGACAGCATTTCACCACAAGAACCTGATACCAACTGTAAAGCATGGTGGTGGAAATATTATGGTTTGGGGCAGCTTTGCTGCATCAGGGCCTGGGCAGCTCACCATCATAGAATCCACTATTAATTCTTCATTGTACCAGAGGGTGCTAGAGGATAATGTGAGGCCATCTGTCGGAAAGTTGAAGCTCAACCGAAGGTGGACCTTGCAACGTGACAATGACCCTAAACATACCAGTAAATCCACCAAGGAATGGCTGAAAAGAAAGAAATGGAGGGTTCTGGAATGGCCAAGGCAAAGCCAGGATCTAAATCCCATCGAGATGTTGTGGGGGGTTTGAAACGAGCTGTGCATGCAAGAAACCCCTCAAACATCGCACAGCTGAAAAATTCTGCATGGAGGAGTGGGCAAAAATTTCTCCCAGTCGATGTCAGAGACTGGTAGACAGTTATAAGAAATGCCTACTTGAGGTTGTTTCTGCCAAAGGGGGCAATACCACCTATTAGAGCCAAGGGTGTACTTACTTTTTCCACATGCGAAATTTGCATTTATGTTCATTTAAATTATACAATGGACTACAAAATGTAAATGTTTCATGATATTTGTTATATTATATCACCTTTATCTATCAATATTGTTGAAATGAAGATCAAATAGCTATATGTTGAAATATGTTGAAAAAGTCAAAACTTTACATGGGGTGTACTTACTTTTTCACGTGACTGTATATATATATATATATATATATACTGTATATCTGTATATATATATATATATATATATATATATATATATATATATATATATATATATATATATATATATATATAATATATATATATATATATTTAAATTCTAAACAAGGTATTCTCAGTTGAGAAAAAAGGATTAACACTTGCTAAGCAATGAGAAGTGTGAGCACATTGGCTGTTATCGTTTACACTGATGCAAATTCAAGCAGCATTTTTATTGGGAAATTTGCCAGACTGCTAGTTTTGTTATTTAGATAAGTGTAAATTTGCAGTTTTAAGATATAAACTCCATGTTTGAGTGATCGACTCAGTGATTTCAGTGCCATGTCAATGATGTCATACTACAAGGTAAAAAAACGAAATAATATGTAGAGGGAACTGGGAGAAGGTTGCGAGGGTGGGGGGGGGGGGGGGGCATCAAACGTTAGGGTGCATCAAACGCCCAACTATTTTTAAAAAGATGTTGGATTGATCTGCCCCAAATTTTATTTTGTTCCAATCATAAAATAAAGTTGCTATGCAAAATTTGGTAAGGTTTGGACATCATCTTCTGGGTCCCCCTCACCATTTCATATTTTGAGTCGGTGGTATCAGAGTTGGAAATTTGACACGCAGCTGTTTTGAGGCCCATAAATAAAAATGAAAGGATTGACTGATTGCTACATATAATAACTCTTTGTAAAGGTATTATTGTGCTCTGTAGCAATATATCATCATCATAGGGATAGGGATACAATTCATTTATATACAAATAGTCAAAATAATGATTTTTTTCAAAATATGGATATACAGCTAAATGAAGAGTATTTTTAAAATATAATATATAAATTAAAGAATATCCTGAATGTTGTAGTCATCTTGTCTTTACAGAGATCTTTTAACTAGACAAGATGATTAAAACAATTATTAGGCTATACTCTAATAAAATTGGATAATTGATTTATTTGTTGTACATAATTATGAAATGACATTATTGTTACTAATACTACCTTTTTCTTTCAGATAAAACAATGGATGGCACAGTAAAGAAAGCATCTGTTGCAACAAGAGAGTCCACCAAGGTGTTTGGTCTTGGAAGTGCCATAACTGAACAAGATTCCCAGATCAATGGCACCAGACTTCCAACTTGTTTACAAGTACTACGTTGTTTCATGTGGCACACGGAAGATGGCAAACTTGAACGACGCTCTCGGTGGGAATCAGCAAAGCTTGTACTGCAGAAAGTGACACCATTTTATGGCAAGGCTAATATTCCTATCATCTCTGAACGCAAGGCTATTGAGAAAATTATCAAACTTGCAGATGATAATTCCAAGCTTAGATCAATCCCTATCAACCGAAGAACAACTCCAGCAAGCATCACAAAAGTGAATCAAATGGAGATAAAATTTATGGAGACATTTCCCTTGTGGCCCAATGATGCTAGTTCTCACATCAATAATCCTGAAGACTTAGCATTCCTGGAATCTATGAAGACAGATCGCTGTGCAACATTTGGCTGCCAAGATAAACTGTTGGCAGATAAGATGCAGCGTAAAGTGAACCGCGAGGAAAAAGAATCAGAGAGGCGAGCAAGTATGGAGCTGGAGTTCAACATAAATACTACAACCACTGTGTATAATATTAGTGACAGTGATGAAGAAGTAACTCTTGGACCTTCAACAAGCACACCAACAACCTCAAGAAGTCATCATCGTTTAGTTAGACCCGGCACATCAGTTTTCATTCCACATGACATCCTGAAGAGGCCCAGTCTTGTTTCACTGGCAACAAGGATGAAGATGACACCAACCCAACAGGCTGCTTTCACAGAAGCTCTTATTGAAGAAACAGGAGGGGATGTAGCGAAGGTGTCAACATCATATGCTACAGCAGATAAATCAAGACGCAAAATTGGACAGCATATTGCTACTACCTGTAAGGACAAATGGATACCTCCGAAGCTTGCTACGTTGCACTTGGACTCAAAGCTGCTTCCATGCTTAACTAACCAAAACACTTTTGAAGAACGCCTGGCTGTGCTTTTGGGTTCTCAAACTGATATGAAGCTGCTGGGTGTTCCATCCTACAAGCCTGGAACAGACCGTAAATCTGGAGATATAATTGCTCAGCTGACTAATAACCTACTTGAATCATGGAATTGCCAAGATAATGTTGTCAACTTGACATTTGACACAACTGCATCTAACACCGGCCACATCAGTGCAGCTTGTGTAACAATTCAACAACGGCTTAACAAAGCTCTTCTGTGGTCAGGCTGCAGACACCACATTGGTGAAGTCATTCTTACGCACATTTTTACTCATCTTAAAGTTGAAGCATCTAAGTCACCAGATATCTTCCTCTTCTCAAGGTTTCGCAAGAACTTTGAAATGTTTCCACACACATTCAATGAACCACTTTCACGATTTGATCCATCTCAACTAAATGAAGCAGCAACAAGTTTGACAAGTGACTGGCAAAATAATGTTCTCAGACTGTCACACCGAGCAATCTCTAAGACGTGATGATTATTTGGAATTTGTTGATCTGTGTACTGTATTCCTTGATGGTGAAGTAGCTGAACATCAAATAACCTTCAAGCGTCCTGGTGCACTGCATAAAGCCAGATGGATGGCGAAGCTCCTGTACTCAATCAAATTATGTCTCTTCGAAAAACAAATCGCTGATCTTCCAGCAGGTACAATTACCACAGAAAAACAAGTGCCAAAGATCAGAGAATTTGTCACGTTTGTCACTCTAGTATACAGCTCCTGGTGGATGACATGTATCTCTGTCACCGATGCCCCATGGAATGACCTGCAGCTCATCTCCAAACTGAAACAGTATGAAGCTGTCAATGCTGGAATCTCAAGAAGTGCCCTGAAAGCCTTCAAACGACATCTCTGGTACCTCACAGAAGAGATGGTTCCACTTGCCCTCTTCAGCTCAGTTGTTCCTCATGACCATCGCCGTGCTCTGGCAGACAGACTTCTGGAGGTTCAGCCAGATTTTCCAGTAACCAACCCACAAGGACGGTTTGGTACTGGGTTTGGAAAGCCCAGATTTCCTGATGACTTGACTGAGAAGACCACTCTGGCTGATTTTGTTGGACCAGATTCATGGTACCTATTTCATCATCTGAAGCTTGACTGGGCATTTCTAGTTACCGATGTTCAAGAATGGACTAACTCTGCAGCCTACCAGACATCATGGACTAATGTTGAAGCCTTGAATGTGGTGAATGACTCTGCAGAAAGGGGAGTTAAGCTTAGCTCTGACTTCCTTTCAGCAGCCAGAAGTGAAGACCACTACCAAAATGTGCTACAAGTTGTTGAGCACAACCGCAAGGAGAACCGAATCTTCGAAAGCGAGCAGCTCAAGACTAAACTGTCAGAAATATCCATGAAAACTACAGTATCTTTGTTTTGTTTCTATTTTCATGTTCATCCATAGTCAGATGTACTCGTATTAAGATGATAAATGCTAAGATTGTGTATATATGATTCTACTGTAATAAAAATTATATCATTCTGGTATCTATAATACATATGATTATACCAATAAAATCATGATTTTGACTATTTGTGTATAAGTGAATTATATCCCTATCCCTATGATGATTATATATTGCTACAGAGCACAATAATACCTTTCCAAAGAGCTATTGTATGTAGCAATCGGTCAATCCTTTCATTTTTATTTATGGGCCTCAAAACAGCTGCGTGTCAAATTTCTGACTCTGATACTACCGACTCAAAATCTAATTTGCTGAGGTGGACCCAGAAGATGATATCAAAACCTTACCAAATTTTGCATAGGAACTTTATTTTATGACTGGAACAAAATAAAATTGGGGACAGATTGTTTTCTTGACATAGGGGCGTTTGATGCACCCTAGCCCAGGTGTGAACATATCTCTTCACAATGATGAAACACTATTTATTATCCCTGTGAATGACAAATTGGTAAAAAAAAGTTTTGTCTGTTTCGAAAGACGAAGCAACACAAGCGCTCCAGTATCTGCAATATTATGATGACTACAATTAAAAGTGTTTTAGTGTGTGGTCATTAGCACAAACTCTCTCTTGTGAAATCATGGAATATTTGTACAATTTATCACAAACTACTTTAAATTAGTGTCATCGGAATGATGAAGCAAATTACAGAAACAATGAAGGAGAAATAAGTATGTGTGGACACTTGATAATTTCACATTCTATAAATTCAATAAAAATGGGTTCTCTGAGGACCCTCGGCTGACAGGATGGCCTCGAGGGAGTACACTCGTCTCTGAGCTGTCGAGCCTTGATTTTCATATTGGCCTGGTGTCATCCTGGTGTTTTGCCAGCGTGCACCATCCAATCCCATCTGCCAGCATTAGTTGGTGCAGGTTGAATATCCCATGGTGTCCTTGATGAAGAGGAGTTGCCAGCACCCTTGTCAAATTCTAAATGATTTCGCTGACTATCACCGAGAAGGCAACGGTAAACAAACCAGTGTAATCTCTTTTGTGAGGATGCTTTGGCAGCACCGTGTTTGCCTTCGGGCAGAGAACCAAAATTAATTCTGGCTCTTGTATACAAAAAGAAACCCCCAGAATTAATTAGATATGGAGACTATTATCTCGATTTCAAATAATGCCAATTTTTCACAGGCCCATGTTTTATTAAAAAAAAAAAAAATTGCAGCACTTGCTGTAGAGGTACCATACTTACATTTGAGCAGTCTAATTTGGGTTCGATTATAATTATCAGCTACAAACGGTCAAATTGATCCTTCACTGGCAGGTGTTGCATCACAAAGTGCACTGTCCCTTTAGAGTTTAGATGGACATTAATCTGGCAATCTATCTGCCAGCATCAGTCTGTTAATGCATGTCATTTGTGAAGACTTAGAAACCATTACTGGCACCCTGGCCAAAGTCCACCTTTAGTCGAATGTCAGGTCTTGCCACACTTAGTTTGGGGAAATATTGGGGTTTTATTTTTTATACAAGATCGAGGCTCGTGTAAGAGCTAACATTGATCACAAAAAGACAAGCTGACACATAAAACAAAACATATGATAAAAAGACAAACTGATGCATAAAACATAAAACATATGCTCGAGGGAGCGGGAGAACAAGATGGAGAGCAGGGACATCGGGAGATCTGTGGGAGGGAGAGGGCTTGGGGTGGGGGGGGGGGGGCGAGGTAAAGACTCGTGGACACTGCTCGGACTTCCAGGAAAGAAATCGGTATTTTGAAAAAGTGGATTTGGGGTGAATTAACGTGGGTGGAAAAGATCAAGGTTTTGGCTGATGTGACCTGATGGTGTTGGCTTAGCGGTTAGGGTGCCGGCGTGGGATCTTAGAATCCTGGGTTCGAATCCCGGTTGATCGCTGAATTAACGCCAGGGGGGTTGACTCAACCTGTCATCCTTCCGAGGTCGGCAAATTGAGTACCAGTTCACTGGTAATTGATGTAAAAAAAAATAATTAAATGTGAAAATAAAAAAGTAAAAAAAATTGATGTAAAAAAAAAAAGTTCACTGGTAAAAAAAAAATTATGAACAACTTTCCCCGGCTGACGTGACAAGGTGAGAATACTTGCGGCTATTAAATAAATATTTGGTAGAAGTCTTTGTCCAGTTTAACATCCATCCAAGGAATGGTGCAGAGATTGATGCCTTCTGCGAGACTCCAGGATGACAGTTTATAGCTGGGTGGAGATTCCAAACCAGACTAGACAGCTAAAGGGTGAGTGCACATACCTCCAGTCTATCCTGCCAGCTATGTTCATTCTAAAAGGTCATTTTTTTCTACAATTGTGCTCCTATGGATAAAAGAGTGCTATCTCTTTTATCCCACAAGGACGGTTTGTGGGATAAAAGTTTGTGGGATAATAGTGCCTCGAGATTTGAGATCTCGCGAGATCTTGGAGACGACGGCAGGGATTTTCGAAGCTCCACACGGTCTCCACGTTTTTCGAAGTTAAGTCTGTTCACAATTGTATTTTGTCGAAACTGTATTTATCTTTCGGTGTGTGAAGTTATTGTGTGCAACTTTGGTTGTTTCTCGGTGTTTATCTTTCATAAATTGATCGTCTGTTTGCCGTGTCGCGAGCAAGGCCTTGTACAGTGTGCACTGTACAACCTTGAGGCTTTGTTTTTCTCTCAGTGGTCCGTCGTTTGTGATCCAATAACTTTCGTTCTCTGTATTCCCAGTCTTTTCACCCATAGCCTACTTCCTTGTGTAAATCTCAACTCAAAAAAAAAAAAAAAAAAAAAACATTTCCTTCTCTGTTCTCATTCGTTTATTCATTCTTATTCGTTCGTTCGTTCTTCGACCACGTGTTTCTCCCCCATTTCCCCAGATAGTTTTCACTCATTAACCTTCAATGTTTACACTTTCCCCTCAAGTTATGTATTCCGTCATATTTTATAACACCTTTTTCTTCTTCTTCTTTAAAAGGCTGCTTTCGACTTGCTCACCAAATCAATTCATCCCCAAAAAAATATCCATCTCCTATAGTGCCTTTTTTCTACATTCCCTAAACTCTCCTGCACTCCATCCTCCATCCAGCGTCCTCAAACGTATTTTTAACTCGAAGGTCACAAGAAACTCATTTTGCAATAAATGTTCGTTTCCCATAAATCGTACACTTTCAAAAATCCAATCTCACCCCTCCCCTCCAAATCTTCCCCATAACCCCTCCCCTCCAAATCTTCCCCATAACCCCTCCCCTCCAAATCTTCCCCATCACCCCTCCCCTCCAAATCTTCCCCATCACCCATCCCTTTCAAATCTCCCCCCTTGCCCCCTCCCTCCTAAACTACCCCCTCACCCCTCCCCGCCAAGACGCCCCCTCGCCCCTCCCCTCCTAGACTCCTGCCTCACCCCTCCCCTCCAAATCTCCCCCATATCCCATCCCTTTCAAATCCCTCCCCTTGTCCCTTCCCTCCCAAACTCCCCCCTCACCCCTCCCCTTCAAATCTCCCCACCCTCATTGCTTCTCAATTTCCCCCCTCTCACTCCCCCTCCTCAAAGCGTCCTCCCCGCTTCTTCCCCCTTCAAACTCTCACCTCCATCTCCCCCAACCTTCTGCCTCGCTCTTCCCCCTCCTCAAATAACACCTCATTGTGGCTCACCCAATCACCATCAAACCTTTTGTCCGCCCCATCCTTCCCTTTCTCCGAGCTATTCTGAAATCTCTGACACACCTTCAACAGCTCTCCCTACCTCTTCCACCTCTTCCACATCTTACCCTACCCCTCCTCCCCCCTGTTCTGTATCTGATGCTCCCCCTTCCTCTTCATTAACGGTATGGACCTCAAACATCCGGGGCCTTCGTTCAAACTTAACTGATCTCTCCATACAGGTTGCTTCTGTCAAACCAGACGTGATCTGCTTAACAGAAACTTTCCTCCTTTATGATGTCTCTGATTCCATAGTATCTCTCCCGGGCTACTCCCTCCTCCGGTATGATAGACCTGAGCCTCGTCCTGGAGGCGGGGTTGCTATCTTTATCAAAAACTCTCTTCCTCACTCGCCCTGCACTGCACTCTCTCCACCTCACCCCCAGGAATACCTCTGGCTACGGCTTCCCCTTCGCTCCCACCTCTTGTTCATATGTGTGTTGTACCGTCCACCAAACAGTGATGACTCCATCTACATCTCGCTGTCTGATGATATGGACCAACTTCTATCTACTCATCCCAACTCTCTCTTCCTCATATGTGGTGATTTCAACTGTCATGCCAGTTGGCTGGGTGTGGGTACCTCTCTCACCAGCCATGGCTCCTCAGCAAAGGACTTCTGCGACTCACTGGGACTGACACAATCTGTCAATTTCTCGACCCGGATCTCAGTCAACGGAACATCTTCTCTTCTGGACTTGGTTATGACTAACTTCCCTGAAAATGTCTGCTGCTCTTCTTCTGCTCCGATCGGATCATCTGATCATGTCCTTGTTAAAGTGGACATCTCTCTGACCATCCTCAGGGAGCCTGCTCAGCGTCGACGAGTCTGGCATTTCACTCAGGCCAACTGGCACGGTCTTCAAGCAGCCATCAATCATCTGGACTGGTCTCCCATCTCTACCACCTCTGACATCAACTCATCCTGGGAATTCTTCCAAAGTAAATTGCTCTCTCTCATGCACAGATTTATCCCATCTCGTCTTCAGTTGTCATACCCTTCCTCCCGTCCATGGTACACGGAATCTTGTGGTGAGGCTGTTGCCCAGAAACAACTTGCCTTCGTCTCCTGGAAAGCAAATCCAACGGAAGGAAATCTCATTTCCTTTCACAAAGCCCGAAACAAGTGTGTGTCCACCCTCAGGAGAGCCAGGAAACAATATCTCTCCGTTCTCAAGACCGAACTCTCTTATCTGTCTCCCTCTTCCAAATCCTGGTGGCGTCTGGTCAAATCCGTTTCTGGTGTTTGTTCCCCCTCCATCCCCTCCCTTACCTCAAACGGCTACACAGCTGACTCCGCACGTGAAAAAGCTGAATGCCTCAACTCTGTGTTTGCCTCTAAATCTTGTGTCCCAAACCCATCCCTCTCTGTACCCACCATACCCAGTCGTACCCTGCTGCTCCTGGACTCCGTGTCCTTTCCTCCTGACAAGGTGGAAAAGTTTCTGTCAACCCTCGACTCTGATTCTGCAACTGGACCCGACGGCATCAGCCCACGGGTCCTAAAATCCTGCTCTGCTGCTCTATCTCACCCTCTCTCTCTGTTCTCTTCACCCTCTCTTTTGCTCAAGGTCAACTGCCATCTGCTTGGAAATCAGCCAACATCACCGCTTTGCACAAAAAAGGTGCAAAAACAGATCCTAGCAACTACAGACCAATCAGCCTTCTCCCAATTATCAGCAAAGTCATGGAATCCATCATTGCTTCTGATATGAAAGCTTTCCTCTTCTCCAATGGCTTGATCTCTGATCATCAATTTGGTTTCAGACCAGGTCACTCTACTCTGGACATGCTGCTTCTGCTGTCTCAACAATGGATGGAGGTCCTCAATGCCAAACAGGAAATTAGAGCTGTCTCCCTCGACATATCACGTGCCTTCGACACGGTCTGGCACCCCGCTCTGCTCACCAAACTCTCCTCCTTTGGTATCCATGGAAATCTCCACGCATGGCTGGCGGACTTCCTCTCTAGTCGTCGTCAACGTGTGGCCCTGAATGGGTTTCTCTCATCTCCTCTTCCTGTTCAGGCTGGAGTTCCTCAAGGCAGTGTTCTGGGCCCCGTGCTTTTTCTGGTCTTCATCAATGATCTCTCTGACTCTCTCGAAAATCCTCTCTATCTCTTTGCTGATGACTCCACTCTCTGCCGCTCCATTCCTCTTCCTTCAGATCGGCAGTCTGCTGCCTCCTCACTCTCTGAAGACCTGGACAAAATCACAGACTGGTCAAACAAGTGGAACATGTCTTTCAATCCTGACAAATCTCACACTCTTACTATGTCTCTCCGAAAAGATCGACTGGACAACCCTCCCATCTACTTTCTCAACAATCCTCTCCAAGAAGTTCTGTCGCTCAAGATTTTGGGTCTCACTATCTGCCATGATCTTTCTTGGGAAAACCACATTTCCAAGCTGGCCTCCAAAGCCAGTCGCCGACTGGGCATCCTCCGTCGTGCGAAGTCCTTCCTCGGCACACCTGAGCTCCTCACCACATACAAGGCTTTCATCCGCAGCTCAATGGAATACTGTTCTCCCCTATGGGCCGGTGCTCCTGCCTCACACCTAGCTCGGCTTCACGCTGTTGAAACCAAAGCTTTCAGAATTATTGGAATCTCCCGCGATGAAGCTATCTCTGAGGGCCTTTCACTCACTCACCGCAGGCAGGTAGGTGGTCTTTCTGTCTTCTACCGACTCCTCTCCGGCCTTGCACCCCCAGCTCTCTCTGTGCTCTGTCCCCCAAATATTCCTACAGGTCGCACAAGATCTGCCAGCAACCCTCTGATGGTTAAACTGCCGAAATCTCGGCTCTCCGCTCACCTTCACTCTTTCATTCCGCTTTTCTCCCGCCTCTGGAACAAACTCCCTCACTCCCTTCAATCCCACTCCTCCCTCCAGGTCTTTAAAACAGCTGTTCACCACCATCTCTTATCTTCCCCCATCCAAAACCTTGATCTTTTCTACCCCCGCTAATTCACCCCAGATCCACCTTGTTTGAAATTCCAACTTCTTTCCTGGAAGTCCTGGCAGTGTCCATATGTTTTATACCTCTCCCACTGCCCCCTTCCCACGCACCCCCCCCCCCCCCCAAAGCCCTCGCCCTCTCTCAGATCTCTCGATGTCTCCATGTCTCTCGGTCCCTGCTCTCAAATGTTGTGTTTGTGTCCTTCCCCCTCTCTCCCCATCTTGTCTACCGCTCCCTATGTTATATGTTTTATGTGTCGGTTTGTCTTTCTGTGTGATTAATGTTCGCTCTTTCACGAGCCTCGATCTTGTATACAAAAAAAAAAAAAAAAAAAAAAAAAAAACATCTCAAAGTGCTCCCTTTTATTAATGACAAAACCTGAATGCCAAAGTTAGAACAGTCATGTTTTGTGAACAAAAAGAATAAATAGCATGTTCAACCTTTGTTTACTATGGAGGCCTTTGTATTTAACTCGGTTTAGGGTGCAGCAACACCTCCGCTATTATGCCATCTCAGTCATCCTTGTTTCTATGATACTGTAATATGGTGTTAACTGTAAAGATCCACAATTTGGTGTGATTCTTCTATATGTTTGCAAACGATTATTGCACGTGTCATCCACAGGTTGATTATCTGAATCAGGATGGCAAAGAGCAAACAACAGCACAGCACTGAATTTACCCATCTGGCTGTCTCTGTCTCTGTCTCTGTCTCTGTCTCTGTCTCTCTCTCTCTCTCTCTCTCTCTCTCTCTCTCTCTCTCCCTCTCTCTCTCTCTCTCTCTGTCTGTCTGGCCATTTGCTGGCTGGTGCGTTGGGTGCGGTGTCATGGTGGCCTCCCGCTTCGTGTCCTGAGTGCTCTGTCTTGGTTGTTTGTCCTTCCCCCACCCCCCATTTTGCTCCTGTGTGTCCTTGCTTCTGTTTGTAAAGCTTCCCTGTGTTTCCCTTCTATGTTGAGACGAGAGAGAGAGAGCCTTGGAGCACACTTGTCATGTAGGTTAATGTAACCGTCGTTTTTGGGCGGTTCCATGTTCTTTTTTCCCAACTTATTTTCTTCACTTCAAACCTTTTTTTACCCCGCTTATATTTCCTTTGTTTGTTTTTTTAACGCTCCTTTTTCCTAAGCTGGGAAAGTCGGAGTGCATTACTAACTTCCTCTTCCTGACCTGGGAGGACGAGGTCGAGCCTCGTGTGTTCAAACATGGCGGCTGCTCACTCGCAGCGATATGCAGTGTTTGAGCAATTATCACGCGAGCATGGCATTGCGTGTTCTCCACCCGAGGGTGTTACAGTAGAAGCTATTGTTCTCGCGATCGGGAACATGATCGGGTTTGATAAGGTACGTGCCGCATCGCGTATGAACAAACGGGTTATCGTATTTGTGTCCGATGTAGAGCACGTTGCTCTCATCGTACAACAAGGTTTGTCCCTCGACTCAGGACACTTTGTTCTGGTTTATCCTTTGGATACTCCTGCTCAGAAAGTGGTTATTTCAAATGTACCACCATTCCTGGATACTGATACAATCCTTGCAGCGCTGCAGCGATATGGTCACTGTGTGTACCCATTAATAATGCTCCCTCTGGGCTGTAAGGATGAACGTGTCAGTCACGTGATGAGTTTCCGTAGACAGGTTTTTATGGTTTTCAAAAAGGAATATCCCTCCTTCGAATATTGTCTTAAAATTCACTGCAAATGGTCACGATTACCAAGTATATAATATCACCACCGACACCCTAAAGTGCTTTGGTTGTGGTGTAGTGGGACACATGAAACGGTTTTGCCGCCATCAGAAGGAACAGCCTAACATGGTCGAAACGGGTAACAATGACTCACAGATTAATGTCAACGTTTCCTGCTCGACAAATGTTTCGGATAAACCAGGTAAACAAGTGGGCACACCCCCTCCCGTTGAATCAATGGACAGCGCAAATGAGGGGTTTGTTACCGTTTCCAAAGTAAAAAAACGTAAATCAGCTGTAAGAAGTGCATCACCTTCTGGGAAAAGGCAAATCAGTGAAAACTCCATCACTGGAATTCAATGTGAAAACAGGTTTGCCTTATTAGAGGAAAAGGATACCTCCACTCGTACAAACATCATCAAGGAAAAAGTGGATTCTAATTTTTCAATCCCAGTGAGTGTTCCTGATCCCTCAGACAGTGTCATCTCACACGAGGACGTTCATTGTGCAGCTTCGTCCTGTCAATCGCAAGAGGAGGAAAAGCACTTAAAACCTCCCCCTAAAAAAGGAATAAATGAGGAAAATAAGGGCACAGATGGAATGAATGAATGATCGTTTTAAGGCCATTTTCCCCGCTAGAGCGGGGGTTAGCCTTGCGGGCCCCATGACAATCATGGTTCCCTGTTTTGAGGCAATGTTTTTAAAGATATGAATGAATGATCGTTTTAAGGCCATTTTCCCCGCTAGAGCGGGGGTTAGCCTTGCGGGCCCCATGACGATCATGTTTCCCTGTTTGAGGCAATGTTTTTATGGCCGGATGCCCTTCCTGGCGCCAACCCTTGGTCACGCTCTTACGATGCGCAGGGATACGGTGCACCTATTCTAAACCGGGGTACACACCGGGATCATTCATCCCAGCAAGCTGGTACTCAATTTGTCGACCTCGGAAGGATGACAGGCTGAGTCAACCCCCCTGGCGTTAATTCAGCGATCGACCGGGATTCAAACCCAGGATCCTAGGATCCCAAGCCAGCACCCTAACCGCTAAGCCAACACCAGGCAATGTTTTTAAAGATAATTGAATGATAATTAAATTTAAATCCACTGAAGGAGAGTGACATCCATGAACCGAGCATCGTGGTCATGTCACAAACAGGCTTTGAGCCCCCCCACCTCGCATCCCGAAGAATCTTCAAATGTGACTCTGGCACAAAACGTTCCTGAAGAAGTTTCTTTTATTGAAGTTGAGCAATCATGTGATGTGCGCCAGGAAGCTGAAACACCAATTGATTCCCCATATGAGGAATCTGATGGTAAGGGTCAAGAGGAGTCCTCTCAGATTCTAAAGGCTGTAAATAGCCCTTCGGATGACGAGCTTCGGGACTTTTTGAGAGATTCCTATTGGAAAAGGAACATTGAACTGAAAGATCATTTCCCCGATCTTCAGGTGTTGATTTTTTAATTGAAGGAAATTGTGCTTAACCCTGACACTCCAAATTTCACTGATGCTCAGAAGCACATGTCAAGAAAAAGTTTTGGCAGTCTAAACATTAACAGTGGTGCTAGTTTAGAATGCAAAGTTCAGGTAAAAGATCTGACCTGGCGTTTGCACCTGGATGTCTTGTTACTGCAAGAAACGCATGGAGATCTGAATGGCTAAGCCCAGTGGAGAAGGCTAATGAAGGGCCAGTGGTTCTTCAGTGATATCAATTGTCTCACTGTTGGAATTGCTTTCTTTGCCTCCTCATTAACACTCTCACAAGTTCAATATAATGAAATAATTCCTGGACATCTGGCTTGTCTTCAATTCACTGCCAATAATCAAATCTTTGTTTTTGTAAACATTTATGCTCCCTGTAAGAATGCTGAAAGGCACAACTTCTTTCTAAAACTAGAGGATTTTCTGAGTGCAATTGACTTAAATTGCTCTTTTATAATGAGTGGTGACTTCAACTGCACTCTTGACCCTGTTTTAGACAGAAACAGTGCGGAGCCACATCCTAGATCTGCCAAACCCTTGGAGAAAATAATTAAGACGACGGGATTAATAGATGTCTGGCGTATTCAACACCCTATGGAACGGCAGTTTACTTTGTCTAGATGTACGTCTCAGATACACACTCTAGCCAGGTTCGACAGAATTCATGTCAATACTGTAATGCTTGACAAGATATTGAAATCTGATATCTTGCCTTCTCTTTTTTCTGATCATCTGGCTGTAACTTTGTCCTTTAAGCTTGCTCTGCAGCAACATGGCAGTCCATATTGGAAGTTCAATGTCATGTTGCTGGAAAATGCTGCTTTTTGTGAAGCTTTCAAAGTGTTTTGGATTAGCCTCAAAGAAAGAAAGAATAATTTTGATAACCTGATATTATGGTGGGACTACGCTAAGGCACAGATCGCTGTCTTTTGCCAACAGTTTAATTATTTCTCTTTTTAGTGTAAAAAAGGAGAGGTTCGCACTAGAAAAGGAAATAATGAAGTTGCAAACTGATGTGGCAAATAACCCCAATAGAACAAATATAATCATTTGCTTATGGAAAAGAAGACTCTACTAAACAACCTAGTCGAATACAAAGCAAAGGGTACAATGGTCCGTCTAGGGATGGATCAGCTATATAATTTAGATGCACTGACCAAATCTTTCTTCCATTTTGATAAAAAGACTACCAATCAAAGGCAAATTGAAACCTTAAAGCTCTCAACTGGTAACACTGTGACGTCACAAGATAATATAAAGAGGGAGATTTATAACTTATTTTCAGGCTTGTTTATGGCAACTGATGTTGACGATGGCTCAATAAGTTATTTCACATCTGACTTACCCATGCTAAGTGCTGCTCAAAGGGATCAGCTTGGCTCCTTACTTTCCTTGGAAGAGCTTACACTTTCCCTTGCTTCTTTACCTACGGGTAAATATGGATTTGACAGCCTCCCAATAGAGTTTTATAAATCCTTTTGGCCCTTATTAGGCCCAGAACTATTGGAGGTCTTTACTACAGTAGTTCATTACGTTGTGGTGACTTGCCGATGAGCTGCCGAAGAGCAGTAATTAGTTTATTACCTAAGAAAGGAGACCCTCAGCTCATTGATAATTGGCGTCCAATCTCTCTTCTAACTTTAGATTATAAAATATTTTCTAAAGTTTTAGCTCGACGCATCGCCCCACTTCTAGAGTCATTGGTTCAAAGTGATCAGTCTTTTTGTATCCCTAACCGACAGATACACGATAACATATTTTTATTAAGAGATCTTTGGGATGTGAGCAAAATTTAAAAAATGACAATCTTGGTTTGATTGTGCTTGACCAAGAGAAGGCTTTTGACCGTGTAAGTCATGTGTATCTTTTCAAGGTTCTAGAGTGTTTTGGACTTGGTCCTGTTTTTCTCTCCATGGTAAAACTGCTCTATAATGGCATTTCCTCAATACTCAGAGTAAACTCTGAACTGACTTCACCTGTAAAGGTTGGAAGGGGTATCCGGCAGGGATGTCCTTTATCTGGTATTCTGTACTCTTTAACCATTGAGTCTCTTTTAATCAAAGTCCGCAGCATCTTAACCGGATGCAGAAATTTGCTCACAAGACCTGTGAAAGTCTCTGCATATGCTGACGATACTTGTGTCATCGTACATAATAGCGATGAGATCAAGAAACTGGTGGACTGCTTGGACTATTATGGTTTAGCTTCTTCAGCTTTGGTAAACTGGAACAAGTGCCAGGCGACGTGGATGGGCCCATGCCAACTGCCTATGCCTGTCCTTCCGAAACACCTCACCTGGTCCCTCAACGGAATGAAGTACCTTGGTGTTTTCATCGGTGATGCAGCAACACAAGCGAAAAATTGGGAGTCTCGCTGACTCTCTCGAACAAAAGCTGCGGAAATGGAAAGGGTTGCTGCCTCTGTTTTCATACCGGGGACGAGTCCTGGTCATCAACAATTTAGCAGCATCTATACTGTGGCACAGAATCAAAGCCATTTCTCCTCCTGAACACTTTCTGCTGAATATACAGAAGACAATAATAAACTTCTTCTGGAGTGGAAAACATTGGCTTCGTCCAGAGATCCTGAATCTTCCCTTAGAGGAAGGTGGGCATGGTCTTGTGGACATCGTATGCAGGGCAATGGCATTTGGCATCGCCTCAATCTGACGGCTTCTCTATGGTCCATCAGACCTAGCCTGGAGGTCCACTGCTCTCCTCCTCCATCAAGCCAGCATGCTGGACTATTTATCTGGTCTATTTCTAATGAACATGAAATGTATTGATTTGTCCTTGCTTCCACCATTTTACGATATAATTTTAAATGCTTGGCGTGTTTTCATGGTCGACCGTGATTATGTTTCCTACACCAAAGAGATGTTTTTCAGTGAACCTCTTTTCTACAACTTTATTTTCAAAAGAATAGGAACAGCTCCTTTGTTGATTATTTTGTTCAGAATGGTGTCCATAGCGTTGCTGATCTAATGATTGACAACAAGAGATGGTTAAGTGCTGCAGCACTTGCAAATAAAGTTTGCATGCGGTCTAACCACATAATATCTGCTGTACTATGTGAAATACTTAACGTATACCGCAGAGATAAGGTGCTCTGGGAGCAATCTCCTCGCACTGGTGATGGCCCAATTGATTGTGAACCAAGCCTCTGTTTCCCAAATTTAGAACTCACCCCCACTGTAATGAATTCTGGTACAATAATAAAATATTTACCAAAAATACGTTTTGGATCTGCAGGTCTGGAAAATCGTGTAATATATCAGGCCTGCGTCAAAGCAATCCGGCCCTCCTTCGGAACTTGGCAGTTGAGGAAGTGGCACAATTTCTTGCCGACAGAATACCCCTCCAACCTAACTGGAGAGCCTATTATCATGTACTTATTCCGAAGAAAACTGCCGACCTGTCGTGGAGGTTGGCACATTGGATATTACCCACTAATAAGCTCTTACATGTTTTTTCTCCTGAAATATCTGACCATTGTCCCTTCTGTGGTGCTCTTGAGACCTTGTCACATGCTTATGTTGAATGTGCACGCTTGATTCCTTTATTCGTTTTGCTTCATGAAATGTGCACGAAGCTTTCTTTAAACTTTACCTTGAATTCTTTTATTTTTGGCTTTGTCTCCAACACACACCCAATAGAAGTGGTTCCAGCGAACTTTCTCATTGCCACGGCAAAGAAATCAATATATCGCACGAGAAAAATGCAAATTGAAAATCCTTTAAGATGTGCAGATAACCTTCCGGCCTGTTTTAAAGGACTTGTATTTGCCCGTATTAAAATGGAATTTTGTTTCTATACATCTATGGATAAAGTACTGATCTTTAAAAGTATATGGGCATTGAATAATGCGCTTTGCTCTGTGCAAAATGGTGTGTTGATCACAGATTGATCACTCCTTGAACATGATCTGAATTTTTGGGAGGAACAAAACACTTTATTATTTTCTTGTTTCTTTTCTTGATGTATTAATGGTCTTCATGTAAATGTTCCCTTTAAAATGGTTTTGCTTGTTGTTTACATTTGATTTGTGAAATGATTTGTGAAATGGTTTTATTTATACTTTACAAAATATACTTTTTGATATTTTTGTAATAAAAGGATGTAAAAGTCTCTCTTTCTCTCTTTCTCTCTTTCTCTCTGTCCATCTGTCACGCTATCTCCTCCTCAAACGGTTGTTCAGAAATCCACCAAACTTGGTAGTTACGATCACCACATGTCAAGAATGTGCAAGAACAGTATCAGTTTTGGCCCTGACATCTCTGTCAAAAGGCCAAAAAATACCAAAAATGCAATTACGGGCATATTTTAAACATTTCTGAATGAAGCTTTGTATATGCAATCAATGTTGGGGAATGTATGAAATATGCAACGGTTTTTTGGATTTGGCCCCTGGTTCATTCAGGTTAGTCCCCACCCATGGTCTTACGTACTTTGACTTAGGAGAGGGGTCAAAACAGAAAAAAAACACGACTCAAAATTTGATATTGGGTCATTTCTGGTGTAACTTTTTGCCTTCTTTCAACTTTGCTTTTGGTGTGAAGTGTTGGGACTTACCATGGCGTGCCATCGACTTTGCTCTAGTTTTTGTTATTTTAACCCCCTACTCCCTCCCCTCCCAACTGCATACATATTGTCATGTCTGAGAGCGTCGAGATCTTTAGTCTCGGGAGATGGCCCAAACAGTCTTTTATTGCACTGCGTTTAATTAATTATAACTTTACCGTTCCCCAAGGATTTTTCAATTGAGTCAAATTGACGGCAAACGTACACAAACAGCAGACAGATAGCTCAAACACGTTTTCTTACCTTTTAAAGGATTTATTTTCTAAAGTAAATAGGGAAGAGGGTAAACAATATGCAATAAACAAAAACGGAACGAACCAAGTGAATCAAAAGGCGACAGAAGTAAATGGAAACGCTCAAAATTGTGTATAATGATTGGAAATAAAGCACAAATCCTAACTCACTACACACCACAGATCACACTTTTACAACTAGCTAATAATGCAGAGGAGACTTCCCTTTTTCTCTAATGCGCAAGGTAGACGCAGCTTTGGAAACGAGGTGTGAGATAAGAGCCAGTGACGAGTAACTCCCAAGATGAAGTAAAACCAAACGGAGCAGGATTAAGATCAGTCACAAGGAAGGCCAGCAACGATCAGCTTCCACTAGGCCTCGTGGACCCCTTTGATCTTTTTAAACCAAAACCTCCTGGTCTTCCCTCTGTCCTCTTCTGTCAGGCCCTCCAAAAACAGAGTGATCCCAGCTTGGGTCAATTCACCCAGAGACAAAGCCACAATCGGTCTCCAAAACACCTCTGTGAACAGCTTGCTCTCATGTGCTCCTTTCACGCTAGGATTCCGGATCTCTCCAAAAAGGTCTTCTTCCTCCTTGCCTCCAGGTCTCTTTCTCGAGCTGCCTCTTCCAAGCAAGGTCTATCTCGTTCTCCTTCTTCCTCCTGAGCCGAGTTCCCTTATGGCCGTCCCATCCATAAGGCGGCGCCAATAACAATTATACACATTGGTACTTCCAACTCCACAGCACATCATGCCACCATGGCTGACATACACTGGCCAGACAGATAATGGTGGCCTTTCACACACCTGACACGTGTGCCTCTCTCGTGGGAAGTTCTCACCTACTAGCCATGCTTACAAACATGAGGTGTTTACATTCACAAAATTTGTCTAACCTGTCTATAAATTCATATGCCACCTCCTCAGCATCACGTGTAACAAATGACCTACTTGTAACAAAGGTCTCTGTTGCATGTCAATCTAACCTACTAGAAACACATGGACCATACTACACTTACCAGTCTAGAAATGGATCTCCCCACCCCTTCAACGTAACAATATAAATACATGGTCCCTAAAAGTTATTACGGGCAACTTATCCTCGTCTTATATGATAGAATCAACAGAACATTGATCATAGTTTGCTAACCACCATGGGAAGCACAAAGAAGGTGACGTTTTGTGCGTTAACCCTGTCATAGAAAAAGTGGTGGTTTTGTGCTCCGACAAGGGGCTAACGCCTAAAACACCTGAGTGTTTATGCTTCTCATGACGGTTAGCATACTTCGATCAATGTTTTCTTGATTCCATCCATTGCCATACGTCTCCATCGATGCAGATTGACACGAGCCTTCACGAGCAAGAATATTTATTCACCCTGTCTTTTATGAGACTGATAATACTGCATCTAAATCAAGACTGGCTTGGCCTAGTTACCCCCTCCTGCACTATGGTCCTGTGACGAGGTTTCCTTGTTTCAGGATTAGGTGAAGGATTTATTCTCTTCTTCTTTGTTTTCCCTGTAGACAGAAAAAAATTATTTGAAGAGAGTTTTAAAATGTATGAGTCCTTGCAAGTCTCAAGATGCTTCATCTATATAAATAAAACACAGTGTGTGTGTGTGTGTGTGTGTGTGTGTGTGTGTGTGTGTGTGTGTGTGTGTGTGTGTGTGTGTGTGTGTGTGTGTTACCGATAGACTCCTAAACGGAGAGGCTCACGTACTTGATATTTGGCACAGACATGGCCATTGAGCCTGGGAAGGACATGGCCTACCGAAAAATATTTGACAAGATCCATATTTTTTATTCATATTTACCTCAGCGCATTTCAGCGAAGAACGTTATACACGGAAGAACGCAAGTCGTGCTAACCAAGATGGCGACATGGCGGCTACACTTTTCACGGAGTATGAGCGTTCTATATATTTTCAATTCAGTGCGCCAGACTCGCTCACGTACTTGATTTGTGGCATAGATATGGCCTTTGGGCCTTCACGGTGTAATTTGTGCGAGGCTTTTGTCCGAGTGAGCTTGAGTCGAGAGGGCGAATGTACGGGTTGGGAATGTACGGGTCTCCCTTCCCCCACCCGGCAATGCCGGTACTGGAGGGCGTCACAGGATCGGTGAGTCTCCAAAAGCCGCTTCGTGCTGTTGTTGTGAAGATGCAGGACAATGTCGCGATTGTTGTGCTGCTCTCCTCCCATGAGAACTGCAACGTCATTGTTGACTGGCCCTCCCCTTCCTCCTCTCCCCTTCCCCCCTCCCCTTCCCCCCTCCCCTTCCCCCTCCCCCCTCTCCCTTCCCTTCCCCCTCCACCCTACCCCTCCCCCTCCCCCCTCCATCCTCCCCTTCCCCCCCTTCCCCTCCCCCATCCCCCTACCCTTCCCCCTCCCCCTACCCTTCCCCCCTCCCTTCCCCCTCCACCCTTCCCCCCTCCCCCTCCCCCTCCTCCCTTTCCCCCCTCCCCTCCCCTTCCCCCCTCCCCCTCCCCTTCCCCATCCCCCTCCCCTCTCCTCCCCGCCCCCCCCCGTTCCCCTCCCCTCTCCTCCCCGCCCCCCCCGTTCCCCTCTCCTCCCCTTCCCCCTCCCCTCCCCCGCCAGGCAATGCCGGGTACTTCTGCTAGTCAACGTGGTCTAGAATCTTGCAAATGAATAGGATTTTCAAACTCATTACGGATGTATCTTTCATGTGGAGGTTCAACATACTCCACTCACTCACTCATAATAATGTGATTTCTCACAAAATTGGTAACAGTTTACTTTCCATTCTCCCTCTCCTTTGTAGGAGATGTTATTACCTTCACCAGAGGAGAGGGTATTGCATTTGAGTCCGTTTGTTTGTCCGCACAGAATCAATATGATTTTTTCTGCAATTGTTGGTCCGATTGACAGGAAATTTTCACCATAGGTGCAAGTCCACCTGTAGAAATTTTTTATGACAATTATGACGTCATAGGTCACGTGGTTTGGCCGCCATCTTGGAAAACCCGAAAAAAAATTGCACCTCTATAGCTCCAAGAAAGTGCTGCATAGAAAAAATTGAGACATTGCTCATTGTAAAGAACTCTCCATGTGGAACATCCGTTAATGATGTCATAGGTGCCTCCATTATGACATCATAATTCGACAAGTACAAAACTTCATCCGATCAAGATGAAATTTTCTTGAGCATAAGCAAGGGATAAATTGGTGGAGAAAAAAAAAAATGATGACGTCATCGGTCACGTGGTTCGGCCACCATATTTGTTTTAATGCAAAAGCCTTAAAAACCAATAAAAACACGTCCTGGCGAGGGTCTGCAATGTCTGATTGCTCTTTCTTGTTTATTACTTAAAAAATCGAAGATTGTTAAAGTATATTGGTTGATCTTGTGCATTATTCTGTCTGTTTGTGTATTTGTTTGTCTCTCTGTATTCTCTCTGTCTCTCTCTCTGTCTCTGTCTCTGTCTGTCTCTCTCTCTGTCTCTGTATTCTGTCTCTTTGTGTATTTTGTGTTTGTTTGTTTGTTTGTCCCCTCTCCTTTCTTCCTCACTCCCCCCTCTCCTTCCTCCCTCACTCCCCCTACAGGTAACAATTTTAAACCGATCTTCACGAAACTTCACCACATGGTAGAGTTGGTCATAAGGTCATGGTAGACTAGGACCAACTCCCACACACTCCTTCAATCCCACTCCTCCCTCCAAGTCTTCAAAACAGCTGTTCACCCACCCATCTCTTATAATCCTCCATCCAAAACCTTGATCTTTTCTACCCCCGTTAAAACACCCCAAATTCACCTCTTTCAATCCCCAACTTCTTTCCTGAAATTCCTAGAAGTGTTCATTTGCTTTATACCATGTACCCCTCCCTCCTCCCCCAGCCCTCCCCCTTCCACAGATCTACCAACGTCCCTGTTCTCTTCTGTTTTTGTGCTTGTGTGCTTCCCTCTCTCCCCCTCTTGTCTCCTGCTCCCTTCATTGTATGTTTTATGTATCTGTGCATGTTTTCATGTTCGATGTGTTAGCTCTGACACGAGCCTCGATTCTGTATACAAAAAAAAGAAGAAAAAAGGAAGAAGCCTATTGATTTTGAGGTCAAAGGTCAACTCGAGGTCAAACTTCAAAAAATCATCAATTTTCATGTGTTAAACCATCAACTTTCATCTGATTGACTCGACAATTAAAGAGCAATTACATAGTGCCTCACTGAATTGGGAAACCAACTATTTTTGATGTCACTTGGTCAAAGGTCAGCTCAAGGTAAAACTTATAATATCATCAATTTTCATTTAAAAATCATTAATTTTAATCTGATTGACCCGAACTTTGAGATCGTCAATTTTAATCTTAATGAAATAATAATAATAATAATAAAGGAGTCTTATATAGCCCCATCAAGCAGAGTAAACTACCCTCATGGCACTTTACATTATCATGCGAACGCACACACACCGCACACACATACACAAACATACACACACACAGACACACCTTCACTCTTGCCCTATTCCTCTCCCTCCCCATTCAAAACCCACAGATGTGTACTCCCCCTCCTCCTCCCCTCCCTCCCCCGCACATGTACACAGACATACTCTCGATCTCTGTCCCACCTCAAACCAAAGGGAAAACAGGACTTAGACTCTGAAAGACTTGTGAAACAGATAGGTTTTGAGGGAGGTTTTAAAGGCAGGAAGAGAGTCAACATGTCGAACAGAGGAAGGCAAGTCATTCCAGAGCAGAGGTGCAGCAAAGGAAAAGGATTTCTCGCCAAACAACTTGGTGCTGGTGCGCGGTGGCTCTAAGGTCATAGTCGTCGCTTGAACGAAGCCGTCGCCGAGGTTCATAGAGAGTGAGCAAATCGGAGAGATGGTGAGGTCCCGCTCCACACAATGATTTATAACATAGTGTGCAAATTTTGTATTGCACCCGAGCAGAGACAGGCAGCCAGTGTCAAGATTCAAGAAGCGGAGTAACATGGTCAGACTTCTTCGCCTTATAGACAAGACGAGCGGCAGAGTTTTGAACCTTTTGTAACTTATCCAAGAGAAACTGAGGGCAGCCAGCATACAAAGAATTACAATAGTCTAGCCTTGAGAGGACAAGGGCACAGACCAGAGTTAGAGCAGCTTGAGGAGTAAGAAAATGGCGAATGGATGCGATCTTTCGCAGCTGAAAGTATGCTGATTTGCAAGTTTGAAATACTTGCTTGGAAAATGTCATGTTACAGTCGAAAACCACACCAAGGTTCTTGGCCGACGAAACAAAGTTTAAATCGGTTTCACCAACATGAATAGTGGTAGGAAGTGAACATTGTAGAGGACATCTGTGCGGTCTTACAATCATAGACTGTTTTAGCATCGTTCAGCTGAAGTTTGTTTTGGGTCATCCATGCCTTCACGTCGGCAATACAGCCTACTAACACTTCAACAGTGGGCACGATTTGTTGAATCGTGCTTCCTTTGTACAGCTGATTGTCGTCCGCAAAGGCGTGGTGATCAACTGAATGTCTGGCAACAAGATCAAATAGAGGCTGAGTGTACAAAAGAAAGAGGATAGGTCCCAGGACTGAGCCCTGGGGAACGCCAAAGGAAAGCGGAGAAGGGGCTGATTTCTGGCCATTGACAACAACTGTTTGCACTCTATCAGTAAGATAGGACATCAGCCAAGAAAGGGGAGTACCAGTTATACCAAATGTGATTTCAAGACGACGAATTAAGACACTATGGTCAATCGTGTCAAAGGCGGCAGACAAGTCCAAAAGAGCAAGAACGGAAACCTTACCACAGTCAAGAGAGGTCAGAAGATCATTGGTTATTCTTAGGAGAGCGGTCTCGGTGCTATGGCCTAGTCTATATGCTGACTGGTGAGAATTGAAACGATTATTTGAAACTATATGGTCATTCATCTGTGATAGCACAATTCTTTCTGTGATCTTTGACAGGAAAGACAGGTTGGAGATAGGACGGTAATTTTTCATGTCGTTAAGGTCAAGGGTGGGCTTTTTAAGAAGTGGTTTAACAAGAGCTTGCTTAAAGAGAAGCGGAAATGAACCCGTAGTCAGAGAATCATTGATAACTGCAGTAATAAATGGGAGGAGGGTGTCCAAACACTCAATAAACAAATCGGTGGGAAGGGGGTCAAGATCACATGTTTTTGTGTTTGACTTGAGGATTGTACATTTGACAATTTCCTCAGTAACAGGAGTAAACGAACTAAGAGGTCGTCCGTGAAAGCAGTGTTCAGCATCATTGAAGGAAAGGAGTGACTGCTTGTCAAGATTGTTTCTTATTGACTGAATTTTATTGTGAAAGAAATGCAGGAAGCGTTGGGGTAGTTCGTTTTGAGGAAACACAGTGGGAAGAACGGATTTATTTTTGGTGGCAAACAGGCGGTTGGTGATGCTGAACAGTTGCTTGCAGGAGGAGCTCCTAGTAATCCGATCAGAAATATATGACATTTTTGCTTTCAGAATGATTTTTATGACGAGTCTTTTAGCTATGTTATACAACTGTTTATGGACTGTGAGGCCAGTCTTCAGCCACTGTCTCTCGGCACGTCGTCGTTCCTTTTTGGCAGCCCTGACTTCGTCGCTGACTGCGCTGAACCACGGAGTACTCCTGCGTCTGGAAACGGCGTGCCGTGTCGCTGGAGCATGACAGTCCAACGCTGTGCGGAGGCAACAGTCGAGGTCTTCTGCAGTGACATAGGAACGGCCAGAGAGATGGGTGTGAAGGTCCTCTTTAAAGGCGGAACGGTCGATGGCACGAATGTTGCGGGCAGTGATGAAGGTGGGCTGAAGACGAGGAACAGCAATACTCAGGTGGCTGGTGACACAGAAGTGGTCCGAGGTGATAGCACAGGTCACTGACGTGGACTGCACCAACTGATCATCGCATCTGTGCACTAACCAATCCAGGATGTGTCCTTTAACGTGTGTAGGTTGGGAGACAGACTGAGACAGACTAAAAGTAGAAAGGAGGTCAATGATCTTTGAAGTGAGAGGAAGTTGTGGTTGGTCGTAGTGGACGTTGAAATCTCCAAGAATCAAGACGAAACCAGGAAGAGTATTGCAGTGGAAGCTGGGTCACGAACATAGAGTCAGTAAGCTTGTTTTTCCGGTTAGGTGGAGGTCGGTAGAGGCAGAAGAAATGAAGAGTGTTTTCTGACAGAGTGAAGGTGACATGGGCTAGCTCATAGGATGAATGGTCGACCGAAAAAGTCGTGGTGAAGGAGACAAAGGGAGAGAAGAGTTGTCTCTGTAAATAACAGCCACGCCCCCACCCCTGGAGGAGCGAGGAAATGACTGCAGGGTGTATCCAGGTGGGGTGAGATCAGCACATCTCGCTTCGTCGCCACTGGGTCGGAGCCAAGTTTCGGTCAGAAAAAACACGTCAATATCGTTATGTTGAATAAAAGAGGTAATTTCGGCTCGCTTTTCAGGACTACTTACAGACTGATATGAGCGTTGAATAAGGCGAGATACAGGTCAGAACGGTGTTGTTTTAGTGCTGTGTATGTTCTACAGGGATAGATGAGGTTATTGAAGTTGACAGAGGACACCTTTTCGCAGGAATTATTAAAATGTGGGCCGGGCCGTCGCTGGTCGCGAAGAGAAATCACAATCGGTATTTTTCTCTGCTTTCTCCTCCCGCCTCGCTTTGTGCGTTTTCTCAGGAGACCAACGCCGATTTCAAGTTCTCTGAGGCCTTACACGAGTCCAGGAGTCAATCGAGTGGTGTTGTTTGAAGACAAAAGTTTTTGCCGAGTGTAGCGAATAGGCCTCGGGATAGAGGAGTTAGAGCGGCTAGTCGAGCTCGGTACATGCAGCGGTGCATGCAGAGGTGGGGCAAGCGATGGGGCGAACGGTGGGACGAGCGGTGGGACGAACGATGGGACGTGCGATGGGCCGGGCGATGGGACGAGCGGTGGGACGAGCGATGAGGCGAGACGGGGAAAAGGACTGTCTTGTTGAGAGGGGCACACCGGGGCTGCGTGAGGCTCAACGAAAAAACATGGCGGGTACTTACAGTTCGAAATTTTCAACTTGGTGGCGAGTAAAAACCACAGTACTGCAAATCTCATGGGCAGACACGCCGCCATAAGCCAGGAAACGAAACAGGGATCCATCACAATCATTCACACAAAGCACAACACGACAGCACACGCTAAATCCAACAGAATCAATCAAATACACAGGACGACCGACTCAGCTCAGCCTGCTAGGCGAATGACCCGGAAGTTCATTCATGGACAATTTGATGTATCCATGGCAACTTTTTGGGGGGAGGGGGGAGGGCATTTTGCAATTATCTTGCTTGTTTGCAACATAAACTGTCATTTTCAGGGGAATAGCAGTCATTTAGCAAATAATTATTCTCCCTTCTAAAATAATTACAACTATTACCTCTGCCCCCGGTGTGTACCTTGGTTAGAATAGGTACACCGTATCCCTACGTGTCGTAAGAGGCGACGAAGAGGGTTGGCGTCAGGAAGGGCATCCGGCCATAAAAAAAACATTGCCTCAAAAAGAGAACCATGACAATTACAACTACATATGGGCAGGGTACAACCCAAAGTGGAGATCGGTTTCTGAGGTTTGGGACATGGAATGTAGGGACAATGACAGGGAGATCAGGAGAAGTGGTGGAAGTATTGGTCAGAAGAAGAGTGGACATATGTTGTGTGCAAGAGACGAGATGGAAGGGAAGTGGTGTGAGAATGGTAAAGGGTAGGCAGGGACAGAAATACAAATTTGTGTGGCAAGGGTGCCCGGAGGGCGTGAATGGTGTTGGTGTCCTGTTTTCTGAGGAGTTTGTAGACAGTGTGGTGAGTGTGACTAGAGTGAGTGATAGGTTGATGATGGTGAAGATGATTGGAAAGCT
The DNA here is from genome assembly GCF_964187855.1 of Myxine glutinosa. Lineage (NCBI taxonomy): Eukaryota > Metazoa > Chordata > Myxini > Myxiniformes > Myxinidae > Myxine > Myxine glutinosa. The sequence continues at coordinate 135,006,388 of NC_136261.1, forward strand.
CTTGGTGAACGTCATCCCGGGATATGCTCCGCAGGTTGGTCAGAGCGATGAAGAGAAGGACAAGTTCTGGTGTGCAATAGAGAAGCTGATGGAAAACGTGAAAGATGAGTAAGTTGTTGTGGTAGGAGGAGACCTAAATGGACATGTGGGAAGGAGTATGGACGGTTTTGAGGGAGTTCATGGGGGTTACGGATATGGTGTGAGAAATGGAGAAGGTGAAAGGATTTTGGAGTTTGCTGATTGAGCTGATTTGTTGATTTGTAATACTGAGTTCCAGAAAGGGGATAATAAGCTTGTTACATACACGTCAGGTGGGTCGACGACAACCGTTGACTACCTGATGGTGCGTAGGCGAGATAGGGGGCACCTCCGGGACACAAAGGTGATCCCGGGGGAGGAGGCTGTTTCACAGCACCACTTGGTTGTCTGCGACATAAGGGTGAAAGGTGCGAGGAGAGCTCGGCGGGTGAAGTACCAACCGAGAATGAAGGTGTGCAGGTTGAAAGAGGTGACAGTAAGGGAGGCATTAAAAGAGAGGTTGAGTAGGGTAGAGGATGATGTGGTTGAGCTTGAACGTGGTTGGATGTCAATGAAAGATAGTCTGTTGGGAGCCATTGGTGAGGTATGTGGATGGACAAAAGGACCACCGAGGCACTCTGAAACATGGTGGTGGGATGATGAAGTTGTAAAGAGGATTGACGAGAAGAGGAAGAAGTTCAAGGAGTGGCAGAAGGCGAAGGGTACGGGAGCAGAAAAAGCAGAGCATGAAAGTTACAAGGCAGCCAAGAAGGCTGCAAAGAAAGAGGTAGCAAAGGTGCAGGAGGCATGTAGGAAAATGTTTGGAGAATGCTTGGATTCGGAAGAGGGTCAGAGAGCGGTATTCAGGATTGCAAAGCAGATAGCGAAAGAGAGGTGTGATGTGATGGGGGTGAGTTGCTTGAAGGATGAAGTGGGACAAATCGTTGTGGACCCAGATGGAATTAAAGGAAGATGGAAAAGATGTATGGAAATGCTGTTGAATACAGAGAATGAATGGGATGGCAACATAGAGCGTAACCCAGTTTTAGGACCGGCAGAGAAGATAACTGAGAAGGAAGTTGACGAAGCGATAAACCAATGAAGAGTAGAAAAGTGGGAGGGCCGACGGGAGTTGTGGGAGATATGTAGAAGGCAGCAGGAAGTTGGGGTGTGAAGAGAATGACAGAGATCTGTAATCTGGTGGTGAAAGAAGGCCGCATTCCAGTGGATTGGGATCTGAGTACCCTCGTCCCTCTATACAAGGGGAAAGGTGACCCTGTGGAGTGTGGCTCATACCGAGCAATAAAGTTATTGGAGCATGGAATGAAGGTATTGGAAAGGGTGTTGGAGAGGAGGATAAGGAAGAAGGTGAAGATCGACGAAATGCAGTTTGGATTTATGCCAGGAAGAGGAATGACAGACGCGCTCTTTATTGTGAGGTAGTTGCAGGAGAAGTACATGGAGAAGAGGAAGAAGTTGTTTCTTGGGTTTGTTGATCTGGAGAAAGCATTCGATAGGGTTCCACACAAAGTATTGACATGGGCATTGAGGAAGTTAGAAGTGGAGGAATGGTTGATCAGAGTTGTGATGGCAATGTACAAAAGAGCGCACAGCTGTAAGGACGAAGGACGGGAACAGTGATGAGTTTGAGGTGAAGGTGGGAGTGCATCGGGGTCGGTACGAAGTCCACTACTATTTGTAGCTGTGATGGAGGTGCTGGCTCAGAACGTAATGGAGGGTTTACCGTGGGAGTTCTTTGCAGATGATCTGGTGTTGATTGCGGAAAGTATGGATGGACTAAAGGAAAAGATGAACAAGTGGAAGGAATGTATGGAGACAAAAGGTCTGAAGGTGAATATAGGAAAGACGAAGGTGATGGCAAGTAGTAAAGCATGTGGTGAGGTGGAAAGAACTGGGAAGTGGCCATGTGCTGTGTGCAGGAAGGGTGTCGGAGTGAACTCCATTCAATGTACAATGTGCGCTGAGTGGGTTCATCATGTAGTGGTCTGAGAGAGTCATTAACCAGTGTGGCAGCTACATTCAAATGTAAGGTGTGCACAGAGGGAGCTGCAGATGGAGGAAATGTTGAGTTGGATCTTGGAGACGGCGTGAAGCTGGAAGGTGTGAAAACATTTTGCTACCTCGGAGACATGCTGAATGGAGAAGGTGGATCAGACTCGGCAACGGTTGCTCGAGTGAGATGTGCATGGAAGAAGTTTCGGGAACTGAGTAGCGTGCTGATGAGGAGGGGAGTGTCGTTGAAGCTGAAGGGAAGGTGTATGCTGCATGTTTGAGACGTGTTATGATTTATGGGAGCGAGACATGGGTCATGAATGTAGAGCAGCAACGAAGGCTGGAAAGGGTGGAAATGCGAATGGTTCGGTGGATGTGCGGAGTATCGTTGAGAGAGAGGAAGGCAAATGATGAATTGCGAAAGATGATGGGAATAGAGCCTGTGATTGATGCTGTGAAGAGGAACAGGTTGAGATGGTTTGGTCATGTGTTGAGGAAGGATGAAAGTGACTGGTTGAGAAGAGTGATGGAAATGAATGTAGAAGGAAGTAGAGGACGGGGAAGACCGAGAAAGACTTGGCTGAAGATGGTGGAAGAAGAAATGCGGGCAAGGGGGTTAACAAGGAGAGATGCAGAAAATAGGGCAAAATGGAGAGGATTGTCATGGGGACCGCAAGGCTAACCCCTGCTCTCGCAGGGAAAATGGCCTTAAAATGCATGTTGTGTTGTTGTATTACCTCTGCCACCAAATGTGGATGGAGGTTACGTTTTCACACCTGTCTGTTTGTCTAAGGGCGGGATATCTCGAACAGTTATCGACAGATTCGGACGAAATTTGATGGACAGCTTTGATGGGTGAAAAGGACAATCTGATTAGATTTTGGTGATAATCTGAATCTGGATTCGGATCCGATAAAAAAATTTTTAAAGTGATTCTTCACCATTGAGAGATAAAGCCAAAAATGATACTAGTTGTAGCATATTTCAAAAAGTCATGTGATAAAACTTGGTGGACGAGTAGGGGAGTTGACAAGAAGAAGCCGGTGAGATTTTGGTGTGTGACAAGGACGAATGGTCTGGATGCAGATCTGGCCTATCAGCGGGACACAAAACGTACAAGCTGTTCAGCCTGGCGGAGGTATGCGCTCTACCGAGTGTAGTTCTGTTTCATAATTTGACACTTATTCAAAAGTTTTGCTGAACAAATTCTAAAAGGCCTTTTAAAACAATAACCTGAAACAAAACTTCATAATGAAATATACAGCAAATGCACTGTGCAAGTTACTACAATAAACAATATTGTCATGCTGTCTGGGATCATGATTTCCTAATGCGTGACCAAATATGACCATGTGTCAAAGGCAGAAACATGCCATTAATCACAGAGCCGTTTGTGGCCCCTGATACCGAATGATCAAGAATAGGTCTATCAATTACTTACTCAGGAAACAGGAGTCATCTATCAATATCAGCAATCTCTAATTCTAATAATTTCGTTTGCTGCACCTCGCTGTGGGAAACCTCATTTGCTGGGGGCGCATCTGTATTCCAGTAATGAAAATGTTAAATCTTAATATAGCTATCTCTCTATTATATAACCATTAATGTTATGCTAATTATAAACCTTATTTTACTTGGCCTCAACCAAAACACTTGAAAGAGGGAGGCAGACAGTATTAAGCATTCCAGTTCAACATAAGGACTATATGAAAAGTGTCAGAAACCAGGTGCATCGTTTGGAACTGTGAAGAAACCCATCTCACAGTGAAGGTGTTGATGTAACCACCGTTAGAGGCCATTTTTCCCCGCAGAGCAGGGGTTGCCCTTTTTTGGGCACCATGGTCCCCTTTTTGAAGCAATGTTTTACAGCCGCATGCCCTTCCTGCTGCCAACCCTGATAGTCGCCTCTTGCGACACGCAGGGAATTACCAGTGACCTGGTACTCAATTTGTCGACCTCGGAAGGATGACAGGCTGAGTCAACCCCCTGGTGTTAATTCAACGATCGACTGGGATTCAAACCCAGGATCCTAGCATCCCAAGTTGGCACCCTAACCGCTAAGCCAACACCAGGCTAAGTGTACTTTTATATATACAGGGTGAGTCAAAAGTAGTGCCCGATTTCTGTTTATATATATATCAGTCACTATGCGATTTCATACCATCAGTGGTGAACCGCCATTAAGGTATCCAAATACCTTCATGGATACCTTAAAGGTATCCAAATACCTTAATGGATACCTTAATTAAGGATAAGAATTAAGGATAAGAATGGATACCTTTGATTTCCCTGTCAAAGGCTTTTCGTATCTCTCACGCAACTCCGGTGCAACTCTGAACTCTCTCCCAGTGGACTGCCAACCCTCTCACGCACCTGGACTCATCTGCCGTATCTCTGGTGTAGCTTGTCCCCGCGATCGTCGCACCCTTCTCTCATACCTTCAGCGCGGGTCTGACACGCCCTCTTCGGTTTCGGTACCGCTCCCCCCCCCCCCCCCCCATGCTCTGTTTCGTGACCTTGTATGGTAATCCCACGGGCTTGTCTCCTTATTTGGGCATGGCGCCGACGGCACGCCCCTCGTGGCGAGCCACGGGCTTGTTTCCTTATTTGGGCATGGGGCTGAACAGCCCCGCCCTTCGTGGCGCGCCCTGGGCTTGCCTCTCCCTGGCGACCCCGCCCCTCCTGTTCAAACAGAGCACGGAGCACATATTCACTATAGCAGCGAAATGAGAGGGCGTGCACCCCACGCTTGTGAACTGCTTTACCCGCAGATGGAGAGTTTGGCTGGGAAATGGAAGTATTGAAGGGGAGCTATTCTTAATTGATTCGGTGCAATGGAGTGTCATTCTAATGGAAGACAAGGCCTCACTCTAAAACACATAATAAGATATAAGCTACTGAACAAGGGTTTTATCGTGTCCTTCAATGTGGTGTTTCATGGAATTAACTACCGAGACGCCCTTTTTACCTTTACACAACTCTGGAGGCAGGAGGGGCCATATCCAACCAATGTTACACAACAATTTACCACTACAATACACACAATCAAAAAAATACAATCCTCATATCCGCCAGAATATATATATATATATATATATATATATATATATATATATATATATATATATATATATATATATATATATATATATATACGAGGTGTGTTCAAAAAGTATCCGACCTTTGTTCATAAAAAATACTCGTATCCAGATACAACAAACTTACACTAATCTCCTTCAAAGTAGTCCCCTTGGGCTGCCACACACTTCTCCCAACGGTTCTGCCACTGTCAGAAACAGCGCTGGAACGCCTCTTTTGGGATGGCGCGCAGCTGGTCCGTCGCATTCCGCATGATGTCTTCTCTGGACTGAAATCTGGTCCCTTTCAGGGGCATTTTCAGCTTGGAGAAAAGCCAGAAGTCACACGGAGCCATGTCGGGAGAGTAGGGAGCCTGACGAAGCACAGGTGTGTTGTGTTTGGCCAAGAAACTCTGTATCAAATGTGAAGAATGGGCGGGTGCGTTATCGTGATGGAGCTGCCAATTGCCCGCTGCCCACAGGTCCGGCCGTTTGCGTCGCACAGCGTCACGAAGGCGACGCAGAACCTCTTGGTAATACTCCTTGGTGATGGTTGTGCCGTGTGGTGCGTACTCATGATGAACCACGCTACTGGAGTCGAAGAAGACGGTCAGCATGACTGACATTGCTGCGGACCTGCCTTGTTTTTTTTGGCCTCTGGGATGTTGGATGCTTCCATTGTGATGACTGCAACTTGGTTTCTGGGTCGTACCCATAAACCCAGGACTCATCGCCAGTGATCACTGTGTTGAGGAAGCTGGGATCGCTGTTCACAGTCTCCAGCATGTCCTGTGTGATCTCCAAACGGAGTTGCTTCTGCTCAATCGTTAGCAGCTTTGGTACGAACTTCGCTGAGATTCTCCTGAAGCCCAAATCCTCCTTCATAATGGAATGAACGGATCCAATGCTGACGCCCACCTCATCTGCAAGTTCTCTGATCGTGATTCGACGATCCTGCATCACCAGGGTCCTCAATTGGTCAATGACGATCTCATTTCGGGATGTTGAGGGCCTACCCGAACGTGCTTCACTCTCCACTGATGTGCGGCCATCTTTGAAGTGGTTGTACCACTCCTTTATCTGTGTGGTGCTCATTGCTTCGTCTCCGAAGGCCTGTTGAATCTTGCGGATCGTTTCCACTTGGGATTCGCCAAGCTTTACACAAAATTTGATGCAGTAGCGTTGTTCAAGTTTTTCCGTCATTTTGTCAAAAACGAAAATCCGGCGGCGCTCACTTACACTTCCTCACTCATCGGCGGTCTACCGTCGAATAACAGCTTCTGCAGGTGGGAAAAAATTCACACGTGCGCATTAGGATCGCCTACATACGTGCACCAATCAACGCCTCCCTAGCTTCATTTGTTTACGCACGACAAATTAAGGTCGCATACTTTTTGAACACACCTCGTATATATATATATATATATATATATATATATATATATATATATATATATATATATATATATATATATATATATATATATATATATATATATATATTTCTGTCAGTTGATTGTTTGTTTGCCATTTGTATTACAGTGTACAAGAAGGTAGAAATAAATGAATGACATGTTTATCTAACCATTTATTCGGGGGAAAATTATTATGGAAAATTATTACGGGGGAAACCCTTAGCTACATTCGTTGCCGTTTTCGGACGACCGGACTTCTTTGCAGTGGCTACCGACCCTGTTGCTTCAAATTTCTCGACAATCAATCGTATGTTTCTTCCCTGGGGTGGGTTAATATCGAATTCCTGTGCCAAACGGCGTGCGGCCATCATTGGTTGTTCATTACATTTGTAGTAATGTTTCACGGCCGCAATTTCAATTCATTGAAAGGTAATTCATGGTTCAATTTGGTGCAACTTCAATAACTTTCCAAACTCTCAGCATTAATCTGCAAGACAACAACAACAACAAAAATTAAGAAAATTAATAATCTACAAGACAATTATTAACAACATGACATCCCAGAAAGAATCTGACAGCCGAAAAAACAATTCGGGCGCTACTTTTGACTCACCCTGTATACACGACGAAAGGACCGCCAGTGAAATATTTTCATCTTCCACGTGCCTGTCACGTAGTGTGGCGGCCCAATACTTAGCATCTATGTGCTACGGCCCATGTACCCTGTTTCCATTATTTGTCCACGATTTGTATCTCATGAGTTCAGCATTGTTTTTCACGACTTGTTCTGTTGACACACTACTTGTGCTGCTTTCCTGCTCACAGCACATGAGAGCAGTCATTCATAAAGGTACCAGACCTTCCTATTTCATGGTGTGGTAGTCGTGGTATGACAAGATCAATAGGACATTCATCCTTTGTATGGGATGGATTGCATCTACAAGCTTTAAATGATGCTGATGGACTTGCTATTTCAGGGCTCCTTCTTGTTCATTTCCCAGTGGATAATCCATTCCAAGTTGGGATCTCTTCTTTGTGAGAAATTCCAAAACTCAGTTTCCTCTGAATATGATGGCATAAGACAAACCAGAAGCAGACACATAGATTCTCACAACAGAGTTGTTTATATGGCAGATAAAAAAGCAATATTGAAATGAAGACCTTGCGTAATTGAACTAGTACCATACTGTAAAGAGGCTTACTTGTGACTTCTTTGAAAAGGGCAAAAATGTGCTGAATGGCTGAGTCAAATGTCACAATGGTTCATATTATTCAGAGGAAACTGAGTTTTGGAATTTTGTACTTACTTTTGAAGTATTTGAAGTAGTGATAAATGTGGGGGTGTACTTACTTTTTCCACATGCAAAATTTGCATTTATGTTTATTTAAATTATACAATGGACCACAAAATGTAAATGTTTCATGATATTTGTTATATTATATCACCTTTATATATCAATATTGTTGAAATGAAGATCAAATAGCTGTATGTTGAAATATGTTGAAAAAAGCCAAAACTTTACATGGGGTGTACCTACTTTTTCACGTGACTGTATATAAGCAAGTTGCGGCTTGAGTCTGGTACTGAGTCAGTATGGCCACAATAGGAGACCCCAGTGACTTGGAATGGGGTGTAATTGTTGGTGCACTTTTGGCAGGCACTAAAGTGATAAAGGCTGCGGATATTGCTAACGTGTCACGAATATCTGTCTCGAAGGTAATGCCAGCCTGGGAAAAAGAAGGAAAGATATCATCATCAAAGGACAATGCTGGGCAACCAGCATTGTCCTTTGATGATGGACAAACTGTGTGTGTGGAGTTCAATGTGGTTTGTGAGCATCCTGTGTGGTCAAAAACGGTCAGAATGGAACAACACAGGGCAGGATACCATCGCCTGTTTGCTATGCATAAACCGCTCACAACACCCACAAACAGCTGTTTGTGTGTGCATCGATGCAAAGTGCTTCAGCAATGGACTGCTGAGCAGTGGAGCAATGTGATATGGTTTGATGAGTCGTCCTTTGCCATGTTCTCAATGAATGGATGTGTGCACGTGTGGCGACAGCACATGGAGCTCTTCAGCCTCATGTACCTGCATGGTTCCAATGGGGAGAAAAGGTTCTGGTGGTTCCGTTATGGTGTGGGTCATGTTTTCCTGGCATGGCCTGGGTCAATTGATTCCATAAGGAGGCAGGAATGATGCAGCATGCCACATTATCCTCATGAGTGGTCATGTGCATCCCACAATGCAGCATTTATCCCTCACTCAAAGGGGTGTCTTCCTAGACGATAATGTTCCAGTCCAGAGGGCATGTTCTGTCACTGGGTTGTTAAAGAAGCACGAGTATGAAGTTAACCATCTTTCATGCCCCTCCCGATCATCAGACCTCAATCCTACAGAGAATTTGTAGGACTGTCTGGAGAGGAGCCTATGTCAGCAGTTTTCGACTCCATCACACCGACGTGAATTTGAGGACTTCCTTATGGAGAAATGGTGTCACATTCTTGCAGAACAGTCGTGCATACCTGTGTGTAATAGTCGTTTAGTAAATCGTGCATACCTGTGTGGAATAATCGTTTTGTTCATGCCGCGTTTGGGGCCTGGTCCCTTGAGGCTTCCCTGTCTCCTCGGCGGTCGTTTGTTGACGTTGTCTATTTACTGTCGTTCTCTCACTGTATTGCTTTTTTCTTTGTCTTTCTTTCACCCCATACTTTCCCCGAACATCTTACCCTATGTTTACAGTCTTAATTTAAAAAGAACTCAAAAAAAAAAACATAATAATAATAATTTCCTTCTCTCTCGCTCCCCCTCCCCCGACCACGTGTTTCGCCCCACCCGTTTTTCTCTCCTTCCTTCATATCTCAACCCTCTCCAGTTGATACCTTCCGATTCTAGTTTTCCCCACACTCCTTCGACCTTTCTCCTTCTTCCTCAGATCCACTTTCATCTGACCTTCAAAAAAAAAAATGAACAAATACAGGTAATGTAAAACGTAGGCCCCTCCTCCCGTACTAACACATTGCTTATACACCTCCCGGTTCCTTCGTTCTCTGCTCATCTGGCGGTCAATCTCCTATTCTTCTGTTCCTCCTTTTGAACCTGTTCTAGAATCCTTCATCCCCCTTAGCCTCCATGCCCTCACTTCAGGGAATTTCCCAGATAGTTTTAAGTTTCATTTTAAAATGTTTAAACTTTCCCCTGCAGTGTTGTCAGGGGTGCTGTAAGGGGGGGGAAAAGTTAGTATGATTCCAAGGGCCCTGCACTGACAAGGGCCCTAAAAATTATTAGAACATTAGGTAAAAATTCTCAATATTAAATTATTAACCTATCTTCTTTAATAGAACTAGGGCATGCCCGTACTATATATATATCTAAAATTATATCCCCCCCCTCTATTTACATGAAATGGTTTGGTCCATTCGCAAAGCCAAAGCGAACGGCTTGCGAGTACGGTAGAACCCCCCCCTCTATTTACATGAAATGGTTTGGTCCATTCGCAAAGCCAAAGCGAACGGCGAACGGCTAAATCGCCATAGCTCGGTAGCTCGCTGCTCTCTGATTGGTCGAATCGTTTTTTGGACATAGCTCGGTAACTACTTGTCCGATTAATATGAAACCTTGAAAAGGCACATCCTCGGGTCCCCAGCAATATACCTGGCAAGTTTCAAGTATATCGGACCGGTAGTTGTCGAGAAACAGCGGTCGCATACACACAGAGATTACTGGAATTATAGATAGATAATAGACCAATAAAACTAAAGGTTCTTTTTCTTTTCTTGTTTTTGGCAAAAAGTAAACATCCAGAGAGCCTCTGTATTGCCCAATCCCCCCCCCCTTCTATTTACATGAAATGGTTTGGTCCTGCCCCCAAACCAGACGCGAACGGCTTGCTAGCAGACAGTGAATTGAGCGTGAGAAGTGCCGGTTCAGGAGCGTCATGTCTCAGCTAAAAAACAAATCTGGGTGTCAAAAAAGAAAAGAAAGACAGGAGAGAGAAAAGAAAGGACAACAGTATGTGACCCAATTTTTCACAAAGGAAGGTGGGTATAGTCCGTGAGTGCTGGAAATTAACCTGTTTGCTTCGCTAGTCCATAGGCTAGCTAACGTTACAATTTGCTCCCCTAGCTAGCAATGTCGGCTAAAAGAGGCGCAAAATGCAGAGCTAGTTAATATCTTCACAGAAAATTCTGAGTGTTTACATTTTGCTCCTCTTTCAGCCAACATTTAATCAATGCAGGCAAACTTTTAGCAAGCTATTCATACTAAATCACACCGGGCTCTTGGTGTGTGAGGCTGAGCAAGGACCAGTGATAACTAAATGGCATGGCTATGGATATTGGATCACTACACTTGGTATGTATACTTGTATGTATACTCTGCTGCTGATTTTATTATTTTGTTTGCTATATCATTCGATAGATGATAATGTTAATTTATTTTAATTGAAGAGGTTAATGTATGTTGTAATTCTTACCATTAAAATTACATTTAGACTGTAAAAGATGGCCTTTAGCACATTTCTTGTGTGGGTATCAGTCTTGCATGAAATAGTGAATTCCATACTGTATGCAGAAATATAAGTATCGTTTCAACCTCCTGGCAAAAACGTCGGGGAAAAAAAATGTGTGCGCGTGCTTCATAGGGGCCCATTGTGATATCTTTTCATGGGCCCAAAATCCCTGGCGGCACCCCTGAGTGTTGTCTTCTGTTGTATATTATAATATAACACGCTTTTCTACTTACTCTTTAAAAGGTTTTCTTCAATTTGTTCATCAAATCACTCCATTTTGAAAAACAATTCAATCTCTTACAGTTCTTCCTTTCTACATTCCTTAAGCTCACCTTCATTCCCTCCTCTAACGTTTTCAAACGGATCTCCGACTTAAAAATCACAAGAAACTCATTTTGCAATAAATGTTTGTTTTCCAATAATCGTCCAATCCTTTCTAAAATCCCAACCCAACCCTCCCCTCATAAACTCCCCCCCCCTCACACCTCCCCTCCTAAATGCACCCCTCACCCCTCCCCTTCAAATCTCCCCCCTCACCCCTCCCAAACTCACCCCTTGCCCTCCCCTTCGAAATTCCCCCCTTCCCCTCCCCCTCTCCCATCCCCTTGTGATCCCCCCACCCCTCCATTTTGCTCCAATTATTCCCTCTCTCCCCTCCTCCTCAAACGGGCCTCTTCCCCGCTTCCTCGCCCATCCAACTCATACCTCCACCTCCTCCAACCTTCTTCCTCGCTCTGCCCCCCTCAAACAACACCTCACTGTCCCTCATCCCACCACCATAAAACATTTGTCCTCCTCATCCTTCCCTTTCTCCTAGCTCTTCTGAAATGTCCGAAACACTATCAACAGCTCTCCCTATCTCCTCCACTGCCTCATCTTACCCTAACCCTCCCTTCCCCTGTCCTGTATCCGATGCTTCCCCCTTCCTCTTCCTCTTCCTTAACGGTATTGACCTCAAACTTCCGGGGCCTTTGCTCAAACCTGATTGATCTCTCTATCCAGGATGCTTCTGACAAACCAGACGTAATCTGCTTAACAGAAACTTTCCTCCTTCAAGATGTCTCTGATTCCTTAATATCTCTCCCTGGTTACTCCCTCCTCCGGTATGATAGACCTGATCCTCGTCCTGGTGGTGGGGTTGCTATCTTGATCAAAAACTCTCCTCATCACTCTCCCTGCACTGTACTCACCCCCAGGAGTACCTCTGGCTACGGCTTCCCCTCTGCTCCCACCTTTTGTTTCATATGTGTGGTGTACCTTCCACCAAACAGTGATGACTCCATTTACATCTCGCTGTCTGACAACATGGACCAACTTCTATCCAAACTCTCTCTTCCTCATATGTGGCGATTTCAAGTGTCATCATGCCATTTGGCTGGGTGTGGGTACCTCCAGCACCAGCCATGGCACCTCAGCAAAGGATTTCTGTGACCAACTAAGCCTGACACAATCTGTCAATTTCCCAACCCGGATCTCAGTCAATGGTACATCTTCTCTTCTAGACTTGGTTATGACTAACTTCCCTGCAAATGTCTGCTGCTCTTCTTCTGCTCCAATCGTTTCATCTGATCATTTTCTTGTTAAAGTGGACATCTCTCTGGCTATTCTCAGAGAGCCTCCTCAGCGTCGACGAGTCTGGCATTTCACTCAGGCCAACTGGCACGGTCTTCAAGCAGCCATCAATCATCTGGACTGGTCTCCCATCTCTACTGCCTCTGACATTAACTCATCCTGGGAATTCTTCCAAAGTAAATTGCTCTTTCTCATGCACAGATTTATCCCTTCTCGTCTTCAGTTGTCATACCCTTCCTCCCAGCCATGGTACACTGAAGCTTGTGGTGAAACAACTTCCTTTCGCATCATGGAAGGCAAATCCAACTGAAGGTAATCTCAGTTCCTTCCACAAAGCTCGGAACAAGTGTGTGTCTATCTTCAGGAGTGCCAGGAAACAATATCTCTCCACTCTCAAGACTGAACTCTCAAACCTTTCTCCCTCATCCAAATCCTGGTGGTGTCTGGTCAAATCTGTTTCTGTTGTTTGTTGCTCCTCCATCCCTTCCCTTACCTCAAACGGATCCATAGCTGACACTGCACGTGAAAAAGCTGAATGCATCAACTCTATGTTTGCCTCAAAGTCTTGTGTCCCAAATCCATCTCTCTCTGTACCCACTGTACCCAGTCGTACCCAGCTGGTCCTGGACTCTGTGTCCTTCTCTCCTGACAAGGTGAAGAAGTTTCTGTCAAACCTCGACTCTGATTCTGCAAATGGACCAGATGGCATCAGCCCACGGGTCCTAAAATCCTGCTCTTCCGCTCTATCTCTCCCTCTCTGTTCTCCTCACCCTCTCTTTTGCTCTCGGTCATCTGTCAACTGCTTGGAAATCAGCCAAAATTACCGCTTTACATTACCGCAAAAAATTACCGCAAAATTACACAAAAAGGTGCAAAAACAGATTCTCGCAACTACAGACCAATCAGCATGCTCCCAATCATCAGCAAGGTCATGGAATCCATCATTGCTTTGGATTTCAAATCCTTCCTCCTCTCTAATGGCTTGATCTTGGATCATCAATTTGGATTCAGACCAGGTCACTCTACTCTGGACATGCTGCTTCTGCTGTCTCATCAATGGATGGAGGCCCTCAACGCCAAAGAGGAAATCAGAGCTGTCTCCCTTGACATATCTCGTGACTTCGATACGGTCTGACATCCCACACTGCTCACGAAACTCTCCTCCTGTGGTATCCATGGAAACCTCCACATATGGCTTGCCGACTTCCTCTCTGGTCGTAGTCAACGTGTGGCCCTGAATGGAATTCTCTCATCTCCCCTTTCTGTTCAGGCTGGAGTTCCCCAAGGCAGTGTTCTGGGCCCTGTGCTTTTTCTGATCTTCATTAATGATCACTCTGACTGTCTGGAAAATTCTCTCTATCTCTTTGCTGTTGACTCAATTCGCTCCCGCGCCATATCTCAACCCTCAGATCGGCAGTCTGCAGCCTCTTCACTCTCTGCAGACCTGGACAATATCTCAAACTGGTCAAAGAAGTGGAACATGTCTTTCAATCCTGACAAATCTCACACTCTCTCTTTGTCTCTCCGTAAAGACCGTCTGGATAACCCTCCCATCGACTTTCTGAACAATTCTCTTGAAGAAGTTATTTCACTCAAGCTTTTGGGTATCACTATCTGCCATGATCTGTCCTGGGAAAACCACATTTCCAAGATGGCCTCCAAAGCCTGTCACCGACAGGGCATCCTCTGTCGTGCAAAGTCCTTTATGGGCACTTCTGAGCTCCTCACCACATACAAAGCTTTCATCCGCAGCTCAATGGAATACTGCTCTCCCCTCTGGGCTGGTGCTCCTGCCTCACACCTAGGTGGCTTCAGGCTGTTGAAACCAAAGCTTTCAGAATCATTGGAATCTCCCACGATGAAGCTGATTCTGAGGGTCTTGCTCTCTCTCACTACAGGCAGGTTGGTGGTCTTTCTGTCTTCTACCGATTTCTCTCCGGCCTAGCTCCCCCTGCTGTGTCTGTGCTCTGTCCTCCGAATTTTCCTGCAGGACGCACACAATCTTCCAGCAATGCTCTTCTGGTGAAACTGCCAAAATCAAGACTCTCTGCTCATCTTCACTCTTTTATTCCTCTTTTCTCCCGCTCTGGAACAAACTCCCACACTCTTCAATCCCACTCCTCCCTCCAGGTCTTTAAAACAGCTGTTCTCCACTATCTCTTATCTTCCCCCATCCAAAACCTTGATCTTTTCTACCCCTGTTAAAACACCCCAAATCCACCTCTTTCAATCTCCAACTTATTTCCTGCAATTCCTCGTAGCGTTCATTTGCTTTATACCACTGTGTACCCCTCCCCCTCCCCCGCCCCCCCACTCCCCTGACTCAGCCCTCTCCGCTGACCCAGCCCTCTCCCTTCCTCAGATCTCTCAATGTCCTTGTTCTCCACTGTTGTTGTGCTTGTGTACTTCCCTGTCTCTCCCCCTCTTGTCTCCTGCTCCTTTTATTATATGTTTATGTGTCCGTTTATGTTTTTTGTGTTTAATGTGTTAGCTCTTACACAAACCTCGATCTTGTATACAAAACAAAAAAAACGGTTCCAGACCCTTCTTGACTCCATGCCACATTGTATCTATGCTGTCCTGGATCCCTGTGGTGGCCCAACACTCTACCAAGTGTCATTCTGTTGGGTTTTTTTTTGTCCACTACCTGCTATCTCTCTGACTGAATATGCTTTGGCCTCCAGATAATGATTGTGAGAGGGAGAGAGAAAGAGAGAGCATGGCCCCAACTTGTATGGTACCGGTATTATAGATTGAGAGTGAGTCCCGAAAATGAGAATGAGAGTTTCCACCGCCATGCTTTACAGTTGGTATCAGGTTCTTGTGGTCAAATGCTGTCTTTGGTTTTCGCCAAACATGTCTTCTGGTACTGTGGCCAAATAGCTCTACCTTTGACTCATCTGTCCAGAGCACATTGTTTCAGAAGTGCTGGTCTTTGCCTAGGTGTTCATTGGCAAACTTTAGTCTTGCCCTGATGTTCTTTCTGGACAGCAAAGGTTTCCTCCTGACACACCTCCCATGTAGATCAAATATGTGCAGCCTCTTTCTAATGGTAGACTTGTGCACTTTGACATCAACAGTGGCAAGAGCTACCTGTAGGTTCCGTGATGACATTCTGGGGTTCTTAGAGACTTCTTTCAGCACATTGTGGTCTGCTCTCGGGCTGAACTTGCTGGGGCGGCCTGGCCTGAACAAGTTCGCAGTTGTTTGGAATCTTCTCCACTTGTAAATGATCTTCCGGACAGTCGAATGATTGATTTCAAATTGTTTGAAGATCTTTTTAAATCCCTTCCCAGACTCGTAGGCATCGAAAACCTTCTTTCTGAAGGACTCAGAGAGCTCTTTTGATCTAGGCATGGTGACGCCGCACACTTCAACAACAAAGAGCAAACCAAACTAAATGTCTGAGGTTTAAATAAGACAGGTTCCTCCAGGATCCTCCCTAACGATGTTCTAATCATTTGCACCTGAGCTGGTGCACCTGTTTCTAATTTTAGGTATTTGAAGTAGTGATAAATGTCGGGGTGTACTTACTTTTTCCACATGCGAAATTTGCATTTTTGTTTATTTAAATTATACAATGGACTACAAAATGTAAATGTTTCATGATATTTGTTATATTATATCACCTTTATCTCTCAATATTGTTGAAATGAAGATCAAATAGCTGTATGTTGAAATATGTTGAAAAAGTCAAAACTTTACATGGGGTGTACTGACTTTTTCACGAGACTGTATATTTGTATTTCCGGCCCAAAGGTCACAACCTGAAAGAGCATTTGGAATGCTTGCTGTGTAGGTTTGACTTTCTGTGTCTGCATTCATGTGGTTTGAGTGTGCAAACTAGGCTTTCTATCGATCGATTGAGACGCATGGAAGAGCTGCATGACTGAAGGGTGATTTTGAGGGAACGGAGAGGGTTGTGATGCAAGACAGGACGGATAAACGAAGAAGGAACAAACCCATCTAGCGGCATACAGACATAACGAGGGAACTGAGCAAGACAAAGTAGACAAGGGAACTGTAAGCAGACACAAAAAGCTGACAAACAGAGTGAATGTTTAAAAGTGTGGATGGACAGGACAGAACAGGAGAATCAGTAAAAAAAAGAAAATATGAGGAATTCGAATAAGAATTAACATTAGGTGAACCTCACTTCATGGAATGTAGACAAGAATATGATTGGACATACTCGAGGAGGTAATTTCATAGTTGAGAGATGAAGGGGGCAAAAGACTGAAGGTGTGCAGTTAGCCCAGATTTGTGGACAACCTCACTAAAAGTAGTACAATGGAAGCCTCAAGCTCGAAGGAGGAGGGTTGGCCAACGTAGAGACCTTGAGGCGTACGGTGGAAAAGGAGCTGAGGAAGCAAGAAATCACCTGGACGGTGGGCCCAAGACAGACGGAAGTGGCATGAGCTCCTTAAGGCGCTCCATATGCTGGCAGACTTGAAATGATCATAAGCAAGTAACCAAATAAAGTGTGGGTTACCTGCAGATTGAGTGCTGCATGGTAAGAAGGACAAATAGCTGAGAGGACACGTGAGGCTCCTGCTGAAAAATACCTTTTAGCCTCAGGACCTTCCATTCCACCAGATCCAGGGATGCAATAGGTGATCTGAAAGTACCAGCCTACAGAGAACACCCAGAACATTAGGGCACTACAGATCAAGGCTTTATACATTGCAAGGAGCTGAGAGCCACTGAGAATAACTTAGTTCTCTGGAGAAGTGAAGGATTTGACCCAAGATGATGTGGGTTAAGCATGGAATTGGTTGTGGCTGCAGGATTGAAGGATAGCATAGAAAAACCTCGACAAGAAAATTTTGGAGCTTTTGCTCGAGTTTCAAACTAGAACTTTTGAACATTGAAGAGAACTTTGAAGCACATTCCCTGGTCAATGTTGAAAGTCAATGTTGAAAATGAAAATAAGTTTTCTTTTTGCCTCTGAAGCTTTAACACATGCCAGTCAGTAATTTATGGAATGTGAGGATACCAAAATTTGAAAACCCATTTTGCCACATCTGACTGGCTCAATGTGGAATTTTCCAGGGTAATTTCACTGACGTTGGCTTGAATAGGATATTTATCTACAACCCTCCCTCCCCACATCCCACCCAATTACACTGCCATTGCAGGAGGGCGCCAGATCATTTCTTTAGTCACCACACCATTTTCCTTCCTCAACACTAAAGAGGCTGACATTGCATCTTTTTGGTTTAACTAGAGATAACTTCTTATAACATTTTAGTTGTCTCAGATAGAAGCAAAGGGCAGCTTGATAAATTGTCTTTTTGAACAAGTATATTAGGGACCATGTATTTATTGTATACATGTACAATGTACATGGGTGTGGGGAAGGAAAGTAAGTTAAATTTAAAGTGATTTAATGCAGAAAGGGAAGGGAAGGGGGAGAATGGAAGACAGAAAAGTGAGGGATTGAAAGAGTGGTGGAAATAAGGGCTTTATGCCACTTCCATAAGGGCGTCTGACCAGGACTTGATGCAAATTAGTCAAAAGCCCTTGCTGATTATGCCTCGGCCCCCGAATTTTGCTGAGAGGTATTATATTTTCAGGTTGTCCGTCCGTCCGTACGGGCTAAACCTCGTTTTTCTCACCAACCACATGTCCGATTGAGACGAAACTTTCAGGGTAGGAGTGACACCCATGCAGAATGTTTTTATGATAATTGTGGACACGTGAGGCTCCTGTTGAGCAACACCTTTTAGCCTCAGGATCGTCCATTCCACCAGATCCAGGGATGCAATAGGTGATCTGAAAGTACCAGCCTACAGAGAACACAATAGGTCATGTGGTATGGCAGCCATCGTGGATAGAAAAACGAACCTTGTCCGATCAACACGGAACTTCACAAACGTGATCCCCTACATATGCAGTGTACATTTTTAGCTCACCTGGAACGATATTCAGGAGAGCTTATGCGATGGCGCGTCATCAGTCCGTAAACACTTGAAACCTCTTCTCCGAAACCGCTGATGGTATTGTGACCAAATTTGGCACAAATTATATTTGTTATGTTGTGACTAAAGTTTGTTTGCGGCATTAAAAAAAAATCATGGTCTAGGTGGATCCAGGTTTGACCCCCCAAAATAGAAATTTGGTTTTTCCTCTGAAACTACACATACAATTTCGATGAAACTTGACCACA
Source organism: Myxine glutinosa (assembly GCF_964187855.1). NCBI lineage: Eukaryota > Metazoa > Chordata > Myxini > Myxiniformes > Myxinidae > Myxine > Myxine glutinosa. The sequence continues at coordinate 135,025,163 of NC_136261.1, forward strand.
ACCTTCACCACCCATGATGTACCAAAGTTTGTTCACGGCACTAAGGAAATCGGAGTCTAAGGGGGTCTAAGGGGGTCTAAGTGGGTCCAGGTTTGACCCCCTAAAATAATAATAATAATAATAATTCATTTATTTTGTATAGCGCTTTTCCAGAAGCCCAAAGGCGCTTTGACAGAGTGGCAAACATAATGCATAACAATACATGAAAACAACAATTGCAAAAAGACAAGAATCAATAGGGAAATATTTAAAGCAAAAGGAGGGAGAAGGAGAAGAGATAGTCAGGGGTTAAATGCTGTGGGTTGAATGTTGAATGCAGTGTTGAACAGGTGGGTCTTTAGTGATGTTTTGAATGTGGTGAGTGAGGAGGAGTCTCTGATGGTGTGAGGTCGTGAATTCCAGAGGGTGGGAGCAGCGATGGAGAAGGCCCTGTCCCCCCAGGATCTGAATTTGGTCCGGATGGAGGGGGTCAGGAGGTTGGTACCAGCAGAGCGGAGGTTGCGGGTGGGAGTGTGTCTGGAGAGGAGGTCAGCCAGGTAGGATGGGGCCAGGTTATGGAGGGCTTTGTATGTCAAGAGGAGGATTTTGTACTGGATTCTCTGGGGGATGGGGAGCCAGTGAAGCTTGTAAAGGACGGGGGTGATGTGGTCACGGGTCCGGGAATGGGTGAGTAGACGGGCAGCGGAGTTCTGAATGTATTGGAGTTTATTGGTGATTTTTGAGGGTGAACCATAGAGGAGGCTATTGCAGTAGTCCAGACGGGAGGTGATGAAGGCGTGGATGAGGGTTTCTGCAGCCGTGGAGGAGAGGGATGAGCGGAGACGGGCAATGTTTTTCAGGTGAAAGAAGGCTGACTTTGTGATCTGTTTAGTGTATTTGTCGAAGGAAAGGGTTTGGTCAAAGATGACGCCAAGATTCCGGATGTGAGGGGAGGTGGATACTGGGATACCGTCGATGTTGAGGGCAAAGTTATGGGTGGATTTTGTGAGCGTTTTTGGGCCAATGATGATTATTTCAGATTTATCACAGTTAAGCTTGAGGAAGTTGATTTGAAGCCAGGATTTTATTTCAGTGATGCAGTTTGTCAGGATAGAGTGGGTGTCGGTGGAGACGGACTTGGTGGAGATGAAAAGCTGGATGTCATCGGCGAAGCAGTGGAATTGGAGACCATGACGGCGGATTAAGTGACCGAGGGGGGACAGGTAAAGGATGAAGAGGAGGGGGCCAAGAACTGAACCTTGGGGGACACCTTGGGGGAGGGGAGCAGTGGGGGATTTGCAGTTATTGATGGAGATGAACTGGCGTCTGTCAGAGAGGTATGATTTAATCCAAGAGAGGGCAGTGCCGGTAACGTTAAAGGTGGATTCAAGTCGGGTGAGGAGGATAGTGTGATCGATGGTGTCAAAGGCAGCGCTGAGGTCGAGGAGGACGAGAATGTTGAGGTTGCCAGCGTCAGAGGAGAGGAGAAGGTCGTTGGTGATTTTGAGGAGAGCAGTTTCAGTACTGTGGTTGGAGCGGAATCCGGATTGGAATGTTTCATACAGGTTATTGGCAGAGAGATGATGTTTGAGGTGAGTGGCTACAGCGCGTTCCAAAACTTTTGACAGAAATGGTAGGTTGGAGATGGGTCTGAAGTTGTTTAGGGTGTCAGGGTTTAGACCAGGTTTTTTTAGAATGGGGGTAACAGCAGCAATTTTGAGGGAAGGTGGGACGATGCCTGTAGACAGGGAGGAGTTTATTGTTGCAATGATAAGTGGAGAGAGAGCAGGGAGGGAGGCTTTGACAAAGCTGGAGGGGATGGGGTCAAGAGTGCAGGTGGCAGTTTTCATTCCTATGAGGAGTTCAGAGAGGTCAGTAGGGGAGATTGGGGAGAACCGAGACAGGGGATGGCAGGACAAGGGGGGGCAGGTGGTTGGAGGGGGAGCGGGTGCAGCGGTGGTCAAGCTGTTGTAGATGTTGTCAATTTTGCGTTGGAAGAAAGAGAGGAAGGAGATGCAGTTGTCTACTGTGAATGACTGGGTGGTGGTGTTCAGGGGGCGGAGGAGTTTGTTTATTGTCGAGAAGAGTGCTTTTGGGTTTCCGGAGCCAGAGTGGATAATTTGAGAGTAGTAGGCAGAGCGGGCGCGGGAGAGGGCATCTTTGTAGTGTTGTAGGTGGTCCTTGTAGGCTTGGGAGTGAACTGTGAGACCCGTTTTATTGCGGAGTCTTTCAAGTTGGCGAGCACGAGTTTTCATCAGGCGGAGTTCAGGGGTAAACCAGGGAGCAGAATGGGTGAAAGAAACTGTTTTGGTTTTTACAGGCGCAAGCTGGTCAAGGCAGGAGGAGAGAGTGTGGTTGTAGTAGTCAGTGAGGTCGGAAGGGGTGTGGAGGTCAATGAAGGGAGAAGTGGACATTTTTTCAGAGAGGGTGGATGAGAATGAGGTTGGTGAAAGAGCGTTTAGCTTACGGAAGTTGATTGTGCGATAATGCCTTGGTGTTGGGGCGGGGATGTTGATGGTCAGAGTGATGGCTAAGTGGTCAGAGAGGGTGAGGTCGGAGCCAGAGAGATGGTGCAAATTTAATCCAGTGGAGCAGACAAGGTCCAAAATGTGACCACGGATATGGGTAGGAAAGTCGACATGTTGAGTGAGGTTAAAGCAGGTGAGTAAATCAGTGAAGTCAGTGGTTATTGTGGAGTCAGTGGAGTCCATGTGGATATTGAAATCACCAAGGAGGAGGATTGAGGGGGAGAGGGAACATAGCTGGGTCAGAAAGTAGGAGAAGTCAGACAGGAATGATGGGTGTGGTTTGGGAGGGCGGTAGACGACAGCCATGACTGACTGCGTGCAACCAGAGAGTTTAAAAGCCAGGTGTTCAAATGATGGAGCAGATGAGATGGAGATGAGGTTGGTCTTGATGTCTTGACGGTGGATAACGGCAATTCCACCACCTCGGCCCTCCGAGCGTGGTTTATTGACGTAGGAATATCCATTGGGTGTGGTGAGGTTGAGCGTGTAGTAGTCCAGAGGTTGTTGCCAGGTTTCGGTGAGACAGAGAAAGTCCAGTTTGTTATCCAGGATGTATTCGTTCAGGATGAGGCATTTGTTGTTGAGGGACCGGGTGTTGAACAGGGTGAGCTTGATGTTGTTTTGAACAGCAGGGATGAATTCAGGTGATTTAGCCAGGGTTCGTAGGCAGGACGTGCGATCGTGTGCGTTGCTGTGACCAGGTGCGCTGGGACGAAGAGTGAGAGTGCGCTGAGCCGACCAGAGGACGGGGATGGAGTGACCTGATTGCAAATAAACAAACTTACGACCGGAGCCACGGTGAATGTACCTGGGTCGTCGGAGGAGTCCATTTGATTTGATGGCAGAGATGCATGATGGGGTGGAGCGGGTATTGAGCAAAATAGGTATTTGCTTTCTTCTCTGAAACTACACATACAATTTTGATGAAACATGACTACAACCTTCACCATCCGTGATGCACCAAAGTTTGTTGATGGCATTAAAAATATATATCTGCTCCATTGGGGGTCTACGGGGGGGGGGGGAGGGGGGGTGGGTTCTCCCAAAATAGGTATTTGCTTTTTTCTCAGAAACTACACAAGGAATTTCGATGAAACTTCACCATAACCTTCATCACCCATGATGTACCAAAGTTTTGTTCCTGGCATTAGAAAAATTGGGCTCTGAGGAGGTATGTGGGGTTGGGGGAGGGGGAGCTGCCACCCCAAAATAGGTATTTTTTTCTTTGTTTGTTTAAAGTCTTATGATTCCCCCCCCCCCCCCCCCCCCCACCCCAGACTTCTTCTCTTCCACAGATCTCCCGATGTCCCCGTTCTCTACTGTTATTGTGCTTCGCTCTCTCACCCCCTCTTGTCTCCCACTCCTTTTATTATATTGTTGCGGATATGAGGATTGTGTTTTTTTATTGTGTTGTATTGTATAGTAAATTGTTGTGAAATATTGCTTTATTCTGGACCCTCCTTACTCCAGTTATGTATAAAGGTCAAAGGGCGTCCCATAATTAGGTCATAAACAATCACGTCAGCCAATCATAGATTTCCCCCTGGTTAATAGTTATATCTTTATTATGTGTATTAGGGTAAGGCCTTGTCTTCCATTAAGATGACACTCCATTGCACCAAGTGAAATAGAGTAGATTCCTTTCACATTCCCCTTTCATCATTGCCAAGCCTCGATTGCCAATTACATCCCCTCCAAGCCTCCATTGCCAACTGCACAGGGCACAGGTTTGTTACAGCGGTGGGTTGCTGATTTCACCCCAATAGCCACCATTAAGCATGTGCTCAGCTCGGGGTCAGAGGGCCTGTGCCCACCAATCAGGGCCGAGGCGAGCTGACCGATGGGCGTGTCCTAAAGGCCGGCGGCTTGATCGCCGGAGGCGCTATAAAAAGCGTGCGCGCAAGGTACTGCCGGAGGATATCCAGGGAAGCACAAAACCTGCTATTCATCGCCTTGCTCGCCAAAGTTGGACCAAGAAAAGGAGTTAACAGCAAGAAGCCTGGAGAAAGCACGCGACGTCCATGCAACAACACAGCAGCAACAACAGCAGCAGCTTCAGTAAACGCAGTTTGGGGCCTGGACGGCAGTTTGAGCGGGGCCGCGAAGGAACGGCGGCTGCCAAACGCGCCGATCGTGCGGCAGCATCCTTGGACCTTCCTTTCCCTCCAGCCATCCACCTCCTGCCTTTCCATCCTTTTGTGTACGTGAGTTTGTTCCGTGTGTCTTGTCCCTGGGTATTTAATTAAGCTTGTATAAGTTAATAATTGCACTGTGTCTCTAATATCTTCTGTAAATTATTTTCTTATCTTTCCTTCTTCCTTGGTTACTTTGGCATGTAAATAATAGGAATAAATTTATAATAATAATAATAATAATAATTCATTAATTTTGTATAGCGCTTTTCATGAAGCCCAAAGGCGCTTTGACAGAGTGCAAAACATAATGCATAACAAAACATGAAAACAACAATTGCAAAAAGACAAGAATCAATAGGGAAATATTTAAAGCAAAACGAGGGAGAAGGAGAAGTGATAGTCAGGGGTTAAATGCTGTGGGTTGAATGTTGAATGCAGTGCTGAACAGGTGGGTCTTGAGTGATGTTTTGAATGTGGTGAGTGAGGAGGAGTCTCTGATGGTGTGAGGTAGTGAGTTCCAGAGGGTGGGAGCAGCGATGGAGAAGGCCCTGTCCCCCCAGGATCTGAATTTGGTCCGGATGGGGGGGGGGTCAGGAGGTTGGTACCAGCAGAGCGGCGGTTGTGGGTGGGAGTGTGTCTGCAGAGGAGGTCAGCCAGGTAGGATGGGGCCAAGTTATGGAGGGCTTTGTAGGTCAAGAGGAGGATTTTGTACTGGATTCTCTGGGAGATGGGGAGCCAGTGAAGCTTGTAAAGGACGGAGGTGATGTGGTCACGGGTCCGGGAATGGGTGAGTAGACGGGCAGCGGAGTTCTGAATGTATTGGAGTTTATTGGTGATTGTTGAGGGTGAACCATAGAGGAGGCTATTGCAGTAGTCCAGACGGGAGGTGATGAAGGCGTGGATGAGGGTTTCTGCAGCCGTGGAGGAGAGGGATGAGCGGAGACGGGCGATGTTTTTCAGGTGAAAGAAGGCTGTCTTTGTGATCTTCGCGAGGAGGTAAATTTAGTAGTATTTCCAACCTTTTCGTCTTCTTCTTCTTCTTCACATCCATGTCGCTTTTGTCTTTTCCATATTGAATATCTGTGGCGCGAATTTGGCCAACGTTCGGGAATCGGGTTAGTCGGGGTAACTGTTAGGGCCGCGGGGCCATCCGCTCGGCAAACACAACATCTTATCCACGGTCCGTAACAATTGGTGTCGGGAGCGGGGTCGGACCCGAAGCGCGCTTAACGCGCTCAAAATTACAAGGTGCCGAAATTTGTTTTGTTAAAAAAAAAAAAAAAACCCGAATTTTGAAATCGCGCCATGGATAGTCATTAGTCAAGGCGATCGGATGCAGGTGGGTGAACTAGGAGAGGGGTTAGGAGTAACCCAGGATCAGAGGGAGGTGAACAATGAGGAGGTGGTTGAGGAGGTTTCAGGCGCGCAAAATGGCGCTCTCGCGCACGAGGTTACGGGCGCGCAAAATGGCGCCTCGCACATGGCTACGGCGACCGCGCCCGCGACCGTAGCAGCGTCGCCGGTGGATTCGAACCTTTTTTTGCTGCAAATGGGGGCCCTTATGGACAAAATGGGTAAGCAATTAAGGGACGAAGCGAGGGCTGACAGTGAGCAATTAAGAGAGGGGTTAGACAAGAAATTTGAGGGGTTAGACAATAATTTTAAGGGGTTAGACAAGAAATTTGAGGGGTTAGACAAGAAATTTGAGGGGTTAGACAATAATTTTAAGGGGTTAGACAAGAAATTTGAGGGGTTAGACAAGAAATTTGAGGGGTTAGACAATAATTTTAAGGGGTTAGACAAGAAATTTGAGGGGTTAGACAAGAAATTTGAAGGGTTAGACAATGGGATAGAAGGGGTGAAACATGGGTTAACGGGGGTGGAAAATAGAATGGCTGCCCAGGAGAATCAGATAGAGGGAGTGAAAGATGGGTTAAGGGGGTTAGAAAACACAATGGACGACAAATTGCGGGAAGTAGGGGAGCAATCCGCCCGGGAAATCAAACGGATGGGGAACCAGATAGAGGAGGTGAAAATCGGGTTAGAAAGTAAATTGGATGCTCAGAGGAATGAATTGGGACAGATGAGGGTGGCATCTACAAAAGAGATGGAGGAGATGAAAGAGGAGATACGACGAGGTGTAAGCGAGGAGGTCTCGAGGGTACGCGAGGAGGTCTCGAGGGTATGCGAGGAGGTCTCGGGGGTACGCGAGGAGGTCTCGGGGGGTACGCGAGGAGGTAAAGCGAGGTGAGAAGCGTATGGAGAAAGAGGTGAGGAATAATACGGCTAGGTTACAGGGGGGCATAGAGGGTCTGACGAGGGGAGTAGAACAGCTGACAGTGGGACAAAAGGAACTCGTAGACCAAGTGGAAAAGAACACTGCAATAATCGGGGGGTTAAAAGTGACACAAAAAGACATTAAAAATGAATTAATAGCGACACAGAAGGAATGTCAGATGGTACATGAGGGGTTGACGAAGAAGTTAGAAGAGGTGACAGAAATAATGGAGACGAAGGACCGAGAGGTGAGGACGCACGTAGAAACGGTTAAAGTGGCGTTAGAGGAAGAGATAGAGGGGGCGCACCGGGAGATGAAGGAGGTAAAGGAAAAATTAGAGGAGGTGGAAGAAGGGGTGAGTGAAATTAAGAAGAGACGGAGGGAAACTAAAAAGGAGATAAGGGAGGAAGTGATGGAGTATGTGCAAGGTCTGTGTTCAAATCATGACGATGTGCTCACTAACCAAATAAAGAGTTTGCAGGTGGCAGAGGAGGTGCGACGACGAGGTACCGAGGTGAGTGACGATATACGCGGAAATGTATATGGTGTGAGGGGAGATTCAGTCGGCTTGGGGGGTGGTGTACACCCGGGTGTTCGTGAGGGACCAATGGTGAGATGTATGACTGGTCCGGAGTGTATGGAAAGAGGAGGTGTGCAAGGAGGTCTGGCTATGGGGAGTGAGGGGGTGCTGGTGAGCAAGGGTGTGCGGGTATGGAGTGGGTAGCGGGTTGCGGAAGGGCGGCCCAGGCATCGACACCAGGAGGGGTAGTGTTTGGAGGGACGGGGGACGCGCGGGAGCCCCCCGGGAATAGCGTACTGTGGGAGCCCGAACGGTTTGGTCCCGCGTTGATCCCGCAAGGAGTGACGCGCGGGGTCCGACCTTCGGGCGCCCACAAGGTCCCACTCGCGCCGTATGACGGCAAGAGTGATCTGAGGGCGTACCTGGCGCAGTTTGAGTACGTGTGTAAAGGCAACGGTTGTAATCCGGACGAAGGTGGAGTACACCTGGTAGGGGCGCTGCGCGGTGCGGCGGCGGAGGTGCTGACAGCTTTACCACCGGGTGCTCTCACCCTGCCAGCTCTCCATGCGGCTTTAATTAACCGTTTCGGTATCGAGCAGCAAAGCGAGCTTGTTGAAGCTCAACTTGCGCAGCGTAAACGCAAGCCCCAGGAGACCATCGGGGAACTTGCTCACGATATTCGCTGCGCGGTAGGGATTGCACACGCGGACATGGCAGCGTGTTCCCAGGAAAGCCTGGCGCTGGATCACTTTATCCAGGCCCTTCCGGATCTGGAGCTCCGACAACAGCTCGCCATGTGGCGCCCGCAGACCATGAGTCAGGCGGCCGACGCTGCAGCCCGTTGGGAAGCAGCGAGGCCCCTGGCCCGGGGAGGCGAGCGCCACGCAGTGGCGGTGCGTCAGGTGGGGCCCGTGATGGGGGGCGGCCCCCCAAGGGGGCCCGCCCCCGACGGGGACCCTGACCTGGAGAGCATGGTCCGGAGGTTAGTGGATCGGCGTCTGGCAGGACCTGGACCATGGCAGGCGGCTCCAGCGGTGGCACCCGGTAGTCCCCGACAGAGTACCCCAATTCGGACATACAGGGGGGGAAATTCGGAATACCGGAGGCAAGCACCTTACCAGGTAAGGTGTTATAATTGTGCTCGGTTGGGTCACCGTGCGTGGGAGTGTCGAGCCCCGCGCCGGGACGTTCCCCACCAACCGATGCCCTCAACTCTGCCCCGTATAGATCGGCCTAGCCGACCTCAGACACCCCCCCGCCAGTGCCCGGGAAACTAGAACGTGCCGGGCATGCAGGGCGGTGTTCGGCAGTAGGGGATGGAGAGGAGCCCTCATTGACGCGACAGGTCATTCATTGTGGCCAAATTGGAATCGGGAGTTTAACAATTAGATGCAAAATTGCCGGCGTGGGGGTGGACGCCGTGGTGGACACGGGAGCCAGCGCCACGATCATCAGCCCCGTGATCCTTAATTCGAGTGCAGACGGCTGGGGTAAAATCCAGCGTCTGGAAAATCATAGTTTGCAGTTGGCTACCGGGGCAACGGCTCCGATCATAGGGCGTGGTTTTGTGACCCTCAAGTTGGGATCGGTAAAGCAAGAGATAGAGGTTTGGGTGGCGGAGGTGTGCGACCCGTGCTTAATAGGGTTGGATTTGTTGACTGCCAGCGGTTGTAAAATCGACTTGAGCCGGGGGATCCTGCGATGGGGAGTGGAAGAGCTACCATTGGAGGGGGTGAGCACGGCCGAGAGGGTGGAGCTGGAGGCTCCTGAGGCCGTGACCATCCCTCCGGGGGCCGAGGCCATAGTGCCGGCCCGATGGTCAGCTCGCCTGACATGGCAGGAGTCCTGCGGCCTGGTCGAACCGGTGGCAGCGCGATCCATACCTGGTTTAATCGTGGGCCGCACCCTTGTAAAAACGGACGGGCCGGTGGTGGCCGTCCGAGTAATTAATATTAGCACAGAACCACGCACTATAGTGAGGGGCACGAAGGTAGCTGGCTGCACCCCAGTTAGAGAAGTCGCGTCAGTGAGGAGCGAGAACGTCCAGCCGAGCCGGCCCCAGAGGGAGCCTTCAATAAGTTCTAGGAATTGGCCCGATCCCATTTGCGAGATGGTAAATCGGAGTAGCATAGAGTTGGGAGGTACCCAGAGGGAGGCCTTACACAAACTAGTTGGGTCCCATTTGGACCTCTTCTCCTTGTCCACCGAGGATATTGGACGTACGGGCCTGGTGAAACATCAGATCCACACCGGTGAGGCCCGGCCTATTCGTCAGGCCGCCCGACGGCTCCCTTGGAGCAAGAGGGCGGAAGCTGACGAGCAGGTTGAAAAAATGCTCGACGCAGGCGTGATCGAGCCCTCGGGAAGTCCTTGGATGTCACCTGTTGTGCTGGTCAAAAAGAAAGATGGGACCACGCGGTTCTGCGTGGACTATCGCCAGCTAAACAACGTGACACTCAAGGACTCATATCCCCTGCCGAGGATTGATGACACCCTCAATGCCGTTGCGGGCTCAAATTGGTTCACAACTTTGGACGTCAAGAGTGGGTATTGGCAGGTGGAGATGGATCGGACAGGGAAGGAGAAAACGGCATTTTCCACAGGTAAGGGGCTGTATCAGTTCACTGTGATGCCGTTTGGTTTGTGTAACGCCCCCGCCACCTTTGAGCGATTAATGGAACATGTACTAGGCGGCATGCCATGGCAATCATGCCTGGTATACCTGGATGACGTCCTAGTACATGCCAAGACCTTCCCCCAGGCGTTAGCTAATTTGGACCAGGTGTTCGGGTGCCTCAGACAGGCAGGGTTGAAGCTGAACCCGAGTAAGTGCACCTTGTTTGCAAGAGAGGTGGCTTATCTAGGTCACGTTATCGGCCGCGAGGGGGTAAAAACGGACCCAGACAAAATTAAAGCGGTGGAGGAGTGGCCCGCACCACGTACCATCAAAGAGGTGCGGGGATTTTTGGGACTCTGCTCCTACTACCGGCGTTTTGTGGCGAAATTTGCGGAGTTGGCCCGTCCCCTCCACCGGCTTACGGAGAAGGGGACGCGATTTAATCGGACAAGGGAGTGCCACGAGGCCTTCCAAAAATTGAAGGGGTGTCTAACATCCGCACCCATTCTAGCTTACCCCACTAGTGACGGGACGTTTACCCTGGACACGGATGCGAGCCAGGAAGGATTGGGTGCAGTTTTGTCTCAGACACAGGAGGGCGTGGAGAGAGTGATTGGTTACTATAGTCGGGCCTTAAGTAGGCCCGAGCGAAATTATTGTGTCACTCGCAAAGAGTTATTGGCTATGCTGGCTGCCATGAACCATTTCCACCCGTACCTGTACGGGCGGAAATTTTCGGTTCGAACTGACCATTCCTCCTTGCAATGGCTCCTTCGGTTCAAGGAACCTGAGGGCCAAATTGCAAGGTGGTTGGAAAAGTTGCAGCAGTACGATTTTGATGTGACCCATAGGGCCGGGAAGGCCCATGGTAATGCGGACACACTCTCTCGGCGTCCTTGTCTGGGGGAAAACTGCAAATTTTGTGCGAGACACGAGGAGAGGGAGCAATTGGGCGATTCTGCCCCGATTCTCATCGTCCGGGCAACCGGGGTGAGAGGACCAATTTTGCCACTAACCGCAGATGAAGAATTTGGAACTTTGGCGTGGAGCACGGCCCAGCAGGAGGATCCCGTTCTGGGGCCGGTGTTCAAATGGGTCAAATTGGGGCAAAGACCAAAAGGGGAAGAGGTCACCCCCCTCGGGGCGCAGACAAAGGCGTATTGGGCTCAGTGGCAGACCCTGGAATGGAAAGGCAACATCTTATATCGCAAGTGGGTGGAGGTTCCCTCTGATAGAACTTCCTGGCTGGTGATAGTCCCTGACAAATTTAAGAACGTCATATTGCAACAGGTGCATGGTACCCGCTCCGGCGGCCATTTGGGCAGGACAAAGACAACATCTCGGGTCCGCCGGAGGTTCTATTGGGTGAATATGGGGCGCGACATACAGGACTGGTGTCGGAGATGCGACGCCTGTTCTGCCAAAAAGGGACCAGCACGGAGGATGAGGGCCCCCCTTCAATTACACCAGGTGGGGGCCCCCCTTGAGCGGGTGGCTATGGATATTCTACGACCGCTGCCCCGCACCCGCCAAGGTAATAAGTATATCCTCGTTGTAATGGACCATTTCACCAAGTGGCCGGAGGCCTATGCCCTCCCCAACCAAGAAGCCGGGGTAGTAGCACAGGCCTTCGTGGAAGGATTTGTATGTCGGCACGGGATTCCACAGGAGCTGCACACCGATCAGGGACGAAATTTTGAGAGCCAATTATTAAAAGATGTGTGCAGACTCCTGTCAATTCGGAAAACCAGAACCACGCCCTTGCGGCCACAATCTGACGGGATGGTGGAAAGGTTCAATCGAACCTTGATCCAACAACTGGCATTGTTCACCACCACCCGTCAGGATGACTGGGACGAACATCTCCCGTACTTGTTAATGGCCTACCGAACCAGCCAGCACGGGGCCACCGCATGCAGTCCAGTGTTGCTTATGTATGGGCGGGAGTTACGGGCTCCCGCCGACTTGCTATGCGGTCCCGTGCCAGACACCATGGATACACCGCCGAGGGAGGGTTACGCACGTCACTTGGAGGAAGGCATGGAGCGGGTCCATGCCTTCGCCCACCGCCAGCTCCATCTGGCGGGGGCCAAGATGAAGCGCAGGTACGACGACCGGAGCCAGGGGAGTCAATATGCTCCGGGGATGAAGATTTGGTTCTTTAATCCCCGGAGGCGGAAGAGCAGGTGCCCAAAACTCACCTCCCCCTGGCAAGGCCCGGGAGTTGTCCTGTCGCAAGTCTGTGACGTGGTCGTTAAGATAAAAATGGGGCCACGGGCCCTCCCTCGGATCGTCCATGCCGACCGGATAAGACCTTATGCCGGCGAGCAGGCGCCCTCATGGATCGCCTCGGCTCTAGATGCCGAGGCAGGACCCAGTACCTCTTGCGACGGGGGCTCGTAGCGTCAGAGGACTGGGGGGATGGTAGTGGGAGATGCCCGATGTGGTGGGATGGCAACTCTGTCATCCTTCACAGAGGGGGCAAAGGAGCACTAGACTTATGGGGTTTATGGCAGTGAAAACTAGCCCGGGAGGGTTAGGATATAATGATAGGGATCTAGAGAAGATGACCTTAGGTAACGTTAAGATTAGGTAGTGACAATGATACCTGTAGTGGGGACGCAGGTAGATTAGTGTGGATGATAATGACGTGGTATGTGCTTAGTTTAAAGGGAAGACGGGGAGCACTAAGTTAGCAGGGCAACAGGTAGATTAGATGATGCCGTGTGTAAGGAACAGGTGTGATTGCACAGGTGTGCAACTGAACAGGTGTATGGAGCAGTGTTTGAGTGAGTGATGGTGATGAGTATTGTGCTGACCAAATGGTCCAGGAAGGAAGGAGGGTGCAGGTGGCACCAGGTAAGATTGCACAGGTGTGCAACAACAGGTGAATGGAGAATGGTTGTGTGAAATACATGGAGTGTGGAATACATGGAGTGTGGAAGGGGTAAGGGCAAGGGTAGAGTAGGTGACAGGGGGGGGTGACGTACGGTAGGGACGAGCTTTTCTCACTTCGCTCTCCGTACGCACTTCGCCTTGCATTGCCTTGATTGATGTGTACCCTTGTGACCTTACCCCTCGCTCATCTGTCTTTCCCCCCTTTGTCTCCCACATGAGGACCTGTGCACCACTGGGCACCGAGGGGAGCGTGCGTGAGTCCGCCATTGTGCGCCCGGAACTCCCAGAACCAGCTGTCTGCATCGATGCACCACCTTATGGACCACATGTCTGTGGCCGAGCACCACTGATGGACCCCATGGGTTGGGGCATGGCCCCTCTGCTGGAACCGGCCATGAAGGCCCGAGATCTTGCTGGCGGACCTTGGCCACAGGGCACCGATGCCCCACAGGTGAACCACACTAGTCGGCCCTGTGGGCCATAAATAAATAAAAATGGACACGTTGGGTGCATTTTATTAATACAAATAGGCCGCCAGCAAAGGAAAATGACAACATCTGGAAGAAAGCAAATAGCCAGCAGAGGGAGCCGAAGAACAAGAGACCACCTGCAGGGTTAGGGGTTGTTGTTTTTATTTTTATTGATGAACAGTGATGACTGTGCACCGATTGGTGCTTGAGGGTGTGTTGGTGCGTTTTGGGTGCTTTCATGGTGCGTCGATGCAGAGCAGACTGTCTCTCCCCCCGAAAAGAACAATCACAGGTCCTGGGTTAGTTTTGTAAATAAAAGCAGAGCCATTGTAAATAATGCTCCCCACCGTCAGTGTATAGTTTGAAGACCAATTCCGCAATTCGGTTAGCTGTGGGCGTGAGTCTGTTAGGTAGGGTGCAATGGAGCAGCGGGACATATTTATTTATGTTTTAAAACTGTCGCACTCAGGGTCAGGTTAAAAGTAGAGGGAACTACACCTACGTGTCACACTAAGTTAAAGTTATAGGCCCGGGACGTGCCTAAGAGGAGGAGGGTGCAGTGTTGCGGATATGAGGATTGTGTTTTTTTATTGTGTTGTATTGTATAGTAAATTGTTGTGAAATATTGCTTTATTCTGGACCCTCCTTACTCCAGTTATGTATAAAGGTCAAAGGGCGTCCCATAATTAGGTCATAAACAATCACATCAGCCAATCATAGATTTCCCCCTGGTTAATAGTTATATCTTTATTATGTGTATTAGGGTAAGGCCTTGTCTTCCATTAAGATGACACTCCATTGCACCAAGTGAAATAGAGTAGATTCCTTTCACATTCCCCTTTCATCATTGCCAAGCCTCGATTGCCAATTACATCCCCTCCAAGCCTCCATTGCCAACTGCACGGGGCACAGGTTTGTTACAGCGGTGGGTTGCTGATTTCACCCCAATAGCCGCCATTAAGCATGTGCTCAGCTCGGGGTCAGAGGGCCTGTGCCCACCAATCAGGGCTGAGGCGAGCTGACCGATGGGCGTGTCCTAAAGGCCGGCGGCTTGATCGCCGGAGGCGCTATAAAAAGCGCGCGTGCAAGGTACTGCCGGAGGATATCCAGGGAAGCACAAAGCCTGCTATTCGTCGCCTTGCTCGCCAAAGTTGGACCAAGAAAAGGCGTTAACAGCAAGAAGCCTGGAGAAAGCACGCGACGTCCACGCAGCAACACAGCAGCAACAACAACAGCAGCTTCAGTAACCGCAGCTTGGGGCCTGGACGGCAGTTTGAGCGGGGCCGCGAAGGAACGGCGGCTGCCAAACGAGCCGATCGTGCGGCAGCATCCTTGGACCTTCCTTTCCCTCCAGCCATCCACCTCCTGCCTTTCCATCCTTTTGTGTACTTGAGTTTGTTCCGTGTGTCTTGTCCCTGGGTATTTAATTAAGCTTGTATAAGTTAATAATTGCACTGTGTCTCTAATATCTTCTGTAAATTATTTTCTTATCTTTCCTTCTTCCTTGGTTACTTTGAGCATGTAAATAATAGGAATAAATTTAGTCGTATTTCCAACCTTTTCGTCTTCTTCTTCTTCTTCTTCTTCTTCACATCCGTGTCACTTTTGTCTTTTCCATATTGAATATCTGTGGCGTGAATTTGGCCAACGTTCGGGAATCGGGTTAGTCGGGGTAACTGTTAGGGCCGCGGGGCCATCCGCTCGGCAAACACAACATCTTATCCGCGGTCCGTAACAATATGTTCGCTCTTATATGAGCCTTGACGTAGTATACAAAAAATATTTTTCTGAGATAATCGCATGTGGATCATCCAAAAAACACACTGATTACATCTTTAACATTAGACGAAGAACTGTTTATGACCTCAGACGAAGTTATCAAGCCATTGGATCAAAATGAGATAATGCCAATAAGTGAACATCCCAGGATAACAATTCCCATTTAGGACTGAGACATTTTTGTGACCCATCTATGCAATCGTTTTCAAACTGCCCAGAGTACTGCAAGCACAATCTCTGGAACTCACAGCATAAATGCCAACACCATAATGAGGTGTCTCCGTGATGCAGGGATCTGTGCTCGTCATCGTGTTCAGCATTCAACACTTCATCTAAGCATGCTTGCAGTGGTCAAACTAGAACGCCACTCAGTAGAGCGCATACTCCCACGGTGGGTCAAGTTGGAATAGAACGATTTCACAAAAGTTTGAGGGAGTAGTTCAGTGACAACACAAGACAAGACAGACACTGCACAGATATATATTTAAAACATATAGAAGATACCGTAATGTTAAAAAAAAGAAGGCAATTTCACTTACATTTTCGGATTCAGCGTTCAATTCTATATAAGTGAGTGTATTTTGAAGCATGTGTGACTTCGAATAAAATTGTAAGCCAGGAAAAAACGTTTGTTTCATTCCTTAGGGATACAACATGTAAAACTGGCCCAAACGTCAAAACAAAACTCGCTCATCTTAAGTCGTACAACTTATAACTCACCTAAGTCTTTATAAGTTCATCAAATACTGACACCGCGATTGACATTCGCTGAGGTAAATGTTGATATCTCTGCTGAGGTAAAAAAACAAAAACAAAAAACAGTTATAAAGCATTATACGTATCAAACGATAATTTTATGAAACGGGGAAACCGAATACACACTTTGGTGGTTTTAAAATAACAGAATATGTCTTTATTAGAAAAAAAAGAACCTTGAAGACGACGCTGCTAATAAAATACACCACTCTAATGCATAACCACGAGTTTAAACTACATTTACAACAAATATGAAAACTATTTTCATATCACAATGTTAAATATAGAATATATAGAAGATAATGTAAAAAAAAAAAATGAGCCCTATCTTCCAATGGTAAACAATCCTTCAAAAAATTCCTGGATCCAGAATAATATCCTGAGCTTCACCAAAAACTAATCAATTCTTCCTTATCCCAAGGGCAATCATCCCACCAACCTTTAGACAAAAACGTTCAGAACTTTTGCAGATATCTTGTTCACAAACACACGAACACGGTCGAATGCATTACTCCCTGGCGGGAGTAATAAGCATGTCCAATCAATGGACGTGGAGGCAATGGGAAAGTGTTATGCTTATTGACGAATCCAGGTTTCTTCTTGAAAAGCATGATTGCCATGCATGGGTCATACAGAAGATGTAATGAGTGATACACCCCAACCAGCCAACCTGTCTCAAGAAAGCCACACATTTTGGACATGGAAGTTTCATGATGTGGGGTGGTATTGCTGAAACCATTCGCAGCAACTTGATCCGCATCCATGGCAATCTGATGGCAGATCGGTCTGTTCATGAGATCTTTCAGCAACATGCAGTTTGTGTTGCCTACCCTTCAACATCATGGCCCAGGAATAATATTTAAGCACCATAATGCTCCTGCTCACAGGGCCATTCAAATAAGGAACCTCTTGTCAATATCAACGTTAGTTTGGACATTCTGGTTTGCCATCTCACGAGATTTCTTTGTTTCTTTGTCTGTCTGTTTGTGAACAGGATATCTCAAAAAGTTATTGACGGATTCAGACGAAACTTGGTGTCGAGGTTGTATGTGAGAAAAGGACGAATCCATTTTGGTGAAGATCCGAATACGGATCCGGAAACGAGACTTCTTAAAATGTCAAGTGATTCTTCACCATTGGGCCAACAACGATATATATAACCAGATATCTCAAAAAGTTGTGGATGGATTATGGCAAAACGGGCTTGACAGGTTGGTTGTGTGAGAAGTATGAATCAATTCAATTTTGGTGAATATCGGAATCCGGATCCAGATACGAGATTTATTTAATTTTTAAAGAAATTATCCATCATTGAGTAAGAAGGTCAAAATCTAAATATAGCATGATATTCCAAAAGATTGTCGACGACTTATGACAAAACTAGGTGAATGAGTTGGTTAGGCGACAATAACAAGCCGATTCGATTTTGGTTCATGTCCGAATCCAGATCCGACCTATCAATGGGATACAAAGCGTAAAGTGTACAGCCTGGCGGAGGTATGCTCTCTACCGAGTGCTGTTGTTGTTCCTCATGATTTCAACACCACATTAATAACCTTTGATGTATTTTGTTCTCTTATTTGTGCAACCTCAATATGATGCTGTACATCTGGATGATGGCAACGCCATTTGCTGTTGGAGAAGGGAAAAGCACTCACCATGCAATGCACTTCTTATTTTGAGTCCATTGTTCAAATAATTGTTCATGTCATAAGCATAAGGTTTGGTTTGTCTGAATTACAGTACTTGGCTTTTTGATCATGTTTTACAAAAATATCTTTAAAAGCACCATGATGCTTTTGTGCAACTGTTTAATATATTCTGATTCACACAGTCTCCTTATCCTGTTGGTTTAGCTCTGCGGATGAAGCTCATCGTTGAATCAAAAAGGTTTCTTCAATGATCTGCATACCGGTGTAAAATTGTTAATTTTGAACCAGCGCTGCCTTGTTTCCTACATGCAGGGCAATGGATTCTCACACCATGTTGTTAATGTTGCCATGTCGCCATGTTGTTCACGCCATGTCGACATGGCTTTGTTTGAGGTATATGAGCAGGATGTGGACGGGTCTGGGGTTAGCGATTGCTTTGAAGCCCTTGTATCTGAGCTGTCTGCAACCGTGACACCCGCTGCTCCCCGAGAGAAGCCAGAAATGCAGGTGGAGCTGGTAACTGTAAACTTGCCATCCTCATCACCAAATGTGATGCATTTGAACTGGTGTAATCACCACATTGGAACTCCAACTTAGTCTCCGTGCAGATTTTTTAATAAGATGGAGAAGCACACGTACAGCCCAAAATAACAGCTTCCACACATGCTGTCTTGAGAGTTACAAGCACTATAGTCAAACACAAAAGTCACCATGAGTATAAATATATATACACACTCCATGACCAAAAGTAAGTGGACACCCAAACATCAAACATCTCATTCCAAAATCATGGGCATTAACATGGAGCTGGTCCCCCTTTGCTGCGAAACAGCCTTCAATCTTCTGGGAAGGCTTTCCATTAGATGTTGGAACATTGCTTCGGGGATTTGCTTCCATTCAGCCACAAGAGCATAAATGAGGTCGGGCACTGATATTGGGCGATTAGGCCTGGCTCACAGTCGGCGTTCCAATTCATCCTAAAGGTGTTCGATGGGGTTGAGGTCAGGGCTCTGTGCAGGCCAGTCAAGTTCTTCCACACCGATCTCGACAAACCATTTCTGTATGGACCTCGCTTTGTGCACGGGGGCACTGTCATGCTGAAACAGGAAAGGGCCTTCCCCAAAATGTTGCCACAAAGTTGGAAGCACACAATCGTCGAGAATGTCATTGTATGCTGTAGTGTTAAGATTTCCCTTTGCTGGAACTAAGGAGCCTATCCCGAACCATGAAAAACAGCCCCAGACCATTATCCCTCCTCCACCATACTTTACAGTTGGCACTATGCATTCAGGCAGTTAGCGTTCTCCTGGCATCCGCCAAACCCAGATTCGTCCATCGGACTGCCATGTGGTGAAGTGTGATTCATCACTCCAAAGAACGTGTTTCCACTGCTCCAGAGTCCAATGGCGGTGAGCAAAACTTTACATGGGGTGTACTTACTTTTTCACGTGACTGTATATATCTACATATCTGGGAAGTGTCTGTTGTCACTGAACTACTCCCTGAAACTTTTGTTTCCGTGGTTGTGAAGTGTTTTTAATTATGTGGTGGTGAGATGTTTTGAATTATGTGGTGGTGAGGTGTTTTAAATGATGTGGTGGTGAGGTGGTTTGAATTATGTGGTGGTGAGGTGTTTTGAATTACGTGGTTGTGAGGTGTTTTAAATTATGTGGTGGTGAGGTGTGATCGTCCCAAACTTCCAGTCTGCACCTACCCCTCCCCAATGTATGTGCTGAGGGGTTCTTTTTTGAATTGTTTTTTTTTTCAACCCAAATCTTCAACCTAAATTGCTTATAAAAATGTGATATCACAAACACTACAAATAAATTTGTGCAAAATAATTGTTTGTATTATGATTGGTGTAAATCATGACAACACAGCAACTCAGGTGCAGTCATTATCCTCAGCTAAAAGAAACTTGTTCTTCTATAACACCCCTCAATGACCCTAAACATGTAAAGTTTTGACTTTTTCAACATATTTCAACATACAGCTATTTGATCTTCATTTCAACAATATTGATAGATAAAGGTGATATAATATAACAAATATCATGAAACATTTACATTTTGTCGTCCATTGTATAATTTAAATAAACATAAATGCAAATTTCGCATGTGGAAAAAGTAAGTACACCCCTATATTTATCACTACTTCAAATACCTAAAATTTGAATCAGGTGCACCAGCTCAGGTGTAAATGATTAGAACATCCTAAGAGAGGATCTTGGAGGAACCTGTCTTATTTAAACCTCAGCCATTTAGTTTGGTTTGCTCTTTGTTGTTGAAGTGTGCGGCGTCACCATGCCTAGATCAAAAGAGCTCTCTGAGGCCTTCAGAAAGAAGGTTATAGATGCCTACGAGTCTGGGAAGGGATTTAAAAACATCTCCAAACAATTTGAAATCAATCATTTGACTGTCCGGAAGATCATCTACAAGTGGAGAAGATTCCAAACAACTGCCCGAGAGCAGAACCCAATATGCTGAAAGAAGTCTCTAAGAACCCCAGAATGTCATCACGGGATCTACAGATAGCTTTTGCCACTGTTGATGTCAATGTGCACGAGTCTCCCATTAGAAAGAGGCTGCACAAATTTGATCTACATGGGAGGTGTGCCAGGAGGAAACCTTTGCTGTCCAGAAAGAACATCAGGGCAAGACTAAAGTTTGCCAATGAACACCGAGGCAAAGAGCAGCACTTCTGGAACAATGTGCTCTGTACAGATGAGTCAAAGGTAGAGATATTTGGCCACAGTACCAGAAGACATGTTTGGCGAAAACCAAAGACAGCATTTGACCACAAGAACCTGATACCAACTGTAAAGCATTGTGGTGGAAATATTATGATTTCGGGCAGCTTTGCTGCATCAGGGCCTGGGCAGCTCACCATCATAGAATCCACGATGAATTCTTCATTGTACCAGAGGGTGCTTGAGGATAATGTGAGGCCATCTGTCGGAAGTTGAAGCTCAACCGAAGGTGGACCTTGCAACATGACAATGACCCTAAACATACCAGTAGGTCCACCAAGGAATGGATGAATAGAAAGAAATGGAGGGTTCTGGAATGGCCAAGTCAAAGCCCGGATCTAAATCCCATCGAGGTGTTGTGGGGGGATTTGAAACGAGCTGTGCATGCAAGAAACCCCTCAAACATCGCACAGCTGAAAGAATTCTGCATGGAGGAGTGGGCAAAAAATTCTCCCAGTCGATGTCAGAGACTGGTAGACAGTTATAAGAAACGCCTACTTGAGGTTGTTTCTGCCAAAGGGGGCAATACCACCTATTAGAGCCAAGGCCAAGGCTATTAGAGCCTTTATCTATCAATATTGTTGAAATGAAGATCATATATCTGTATGTTGAAATATGTTGAAAAGGTCAAAACTTTACATGGGGTGTACTTACGTTTTCACGTGACTATATATATATATATATATATATATATATATATATATATATATATATATATATATATATATATATATATATATATATATATATATATGTATATATATACAGTATATATATATATATATATATATATATTATATATATATATATATATATATATATATATATATATATATATATATGACTCCATGGTAAGATCTCCAACCTTTAATTGAACAAACAATGACTCAACGTTTCGATTAACAACATGTGAAGCCACACGCCTCCGTTAATCTTCCTCAAGAGTGATAAAATCATCTCAACATCCCCTTACATGCACAGTGGGTGGGGTATATGCAAAGTGGGGTGGGCAATGCTGGACAGCCAATGAAACCGTATCACACCGCTCTCGTGAACGGAGACGTTACCGACCAAATTCAAAAATCAACCGCATATTAACAGCTCAAAATAATCCTGTAAGCAATGCTGGATTATAACGCAAGTGTTGAGAAAATCCGGAACAATCATTACATTTAATCAAAAGTTAAACTTGCAAACAATTAAATTGTAAATTAAATTAAAACTGTAAATATATTAAAGCCAAAAATTTTTAAGGCAAAATAAAATTGTCACATTATCAAGATCATCACATGTGGCCCTATGCGGTAAAGGTGAATGCGGGAAGGAGGTTGGTTTTAGGGGGGATAAAATGGGGGGGGGGGGAACCAGAGGGGGTTGGAAGTGGAGGGGGGGGGGTGTGGGAGAGGGGTGGTTTGGAGGGATTGGAGGTGGGAGGGGGCAATTTGTCCGAATAAAAACCTTATGTGATATATTATGTGGACTCGTTGTTCAAAGTACCGAATGCCTGCTTCGTTTACACAAGAGTGGGTCAAAAGCGACCGGTAAGTCAATGACCTCTTGTGTGATCGAGGTAACAGTTTCTTCTGTTACCATTGCCAAGCCTCAATTGCCAGCTACATCTCCTCCAAGCCTCCATTGCCAACTGCACTGGGCAGTTTGCCAGGTTTGCTACAGCTGTGGGTTGTTGATTTCGCCCCAAAACCACCATTGAACATGTGCTCGGGTCGGGGAAGAAAGGCGTGTCCCCACCTCGTCATAGAGGGGAGGAGTGAGTCAGCCCCACTCAACCAACCATGAACAAGGGGTTGGACTTGGAGAGGGTGTGGAGAGAAACATCAAGGAGGTTCGCGAAGGTTCAGGGGCGTGGCATATATAACCCGCAGAAGACGCCCCCACCTCAGATGAGTCCTGGAAAAAGCACGCGACGTACACACAGCAGCAGCAGCAGCAGCCACAGCAGCAACAACAGCAGCAGCCACATCAGCAACAACAGCAGCTTCAGCCACAGCAGCTTGTGGCCTTGACGGCAGTTCTTGAGCAGGGCCGCGAAGGAACGGCGGCTGTTAAACGAGCTGATCGATAAAGGGCGGCGGCTGCTAATCCCCGACCCGACCGTGCTGCGGGTCCAGCTGAACCTTCCTCCCCCTCCAGCCATCCACCTCCTGCCATTCCTATCATCATTCCCCGCGTGAGTCTGTCCTTGTTTGTTCTGTCCCTGGGTTAATTAAGACTGTAGGTAAGCTAGCGTTGCACTGTGTTTCTAATATCTTCTGTAAATTATTTTCTTATCTTTCCTTCTTCCTTGGTTTCTTTCAATCCTGTACATAGTAATAAATTTAGTAGTATTTCCAACCTTTTTGTCTTCTTCTTCTTCTTCTTCACATCCTTCGCTTTAGTCTTTTCCCCATTGAATATCTGTGGCGCGATTTTGGCCAACATTCAGAAATCGGGTTAGTCGGGGTAACTGTTCGGCCGCGGTGCCATCCGCTCGGCAAACCAACATCCTTATCCGCGGTCCGTAACAATATATATATATATATATATATATATATATATATATATATATATATATATATATATATATGTTGTGGTTTTGGAATAAAGGTTAATTCCCCCTCATAGGTAGACGCACCACAACATGAAGCCTCGCAATAGTTCATTTATTTCTTCGTGAATGTAAGCGTCGTCCTTTCCTGTGTTTAATTTTGCGTTGAGTAGGCCAGTGAGCTTAGGTGTTCTTTTGGCGCTGAAATGCCATGTGGCAGACCTGAACAAGTCTACCGAGGCCGAAGGGAGGCGCTGCAGGAGGAGTGGCCGGTAAGGAATGAGCCGCCAATCAGGGCTCGAAGGGAGTGGCTAACCACGATGACCAGAGGCGGGGTTTGGAACATTCGAGTGAGACTTTGGGGCGGGGCCATAAAACCCTGCTCCGAACCCCCCGGACGTCAGTTGAGAAGGTAGATGGGTTCGAGACGGCAGTTGAGTGAGACGAGGTCGGTCAGAGTCGTGTGCTGAGTTACAGTTCCCTGTGAGATGAGTTACAGTTCCCCGTGAGAGTGAGTTGGGTTGAGCTTGAGAACGCGAGTGGAGCTGAAGAACGAGCGACTTGAATTGCCTGTTGTACACGAACTTTCCCCGTGCCCTGCGCTCTGCGCTGTATTAATCGCGCGCTCGAGAGAACGAACCGCGCAGGGCCACAGACACGTGATTTCCTCCTGCCTGCCTTCGCCTGCATACGTGCCGTGAACATCCTAGGGCTATGCCCGGCGAGCTGCACGGGAGCGACCGACGGCAAAGCGCGCTTGGCGCGCGAACTTCTTCTCTTCTTTTCCCCATGTGAGTGAGTGGGCCCTTTGTCTGGGCTATAAGTTAACATTGTTAAGCATCTGCTCTGTGTCCCCTTGCCTTCATCCTGATCATTGTACATAAATAATAAATTGTGTTCTTCCTCTGATTTGACCGTTCCTGTCCCTTCCATCCATTGGCTTCGCATGGTACGAATAGAACCGCTCGAATCGGGTTCCAATAAAAGTAACAGCACGAGTCACGTGGTACGCATACCGCTCGGGCGTACTCGATTAAGCGTGGCTTGTGCGAGGTTCGGTCCCCGCTTTCGTGGCAGCATGGGTTAAACGTACGTGCGAATTTGTCCCGATACCCTTTTTCACCATTGCCCGGAAGTGGCGTTTCGGCCTCACGGACCCGAAGACCCAGAGGGAAAAAGGGGTTTAATCCCCCCGTTATAACGGGAACGGGCTTCGGGAGATCCGCAACAATATATATATATATATATATATATATATATATATATATATATATATATATATATATATATAATATATATATATTATATATTATACAAAGTCAAGGCTCGTGAAAGAGCTAGCACACTTCATCGATCAGAACACAACAGTACAAAAGGAACAGCAGAAAGAGAGGGAGAAAACCAACAGCAGGGCCCATAGGGGGGGGGGGGCCTGGGGCATCAGTCACTTCAAGTTTTTGAAAAAGTTTGATTTTTGGTACCATTTTGAAGCTTAGGGTCTAAGTAACAATTTTGGTCCGAGTGGACAAAGATCACATGGAGTCTTCATACATTCCCGCCATTTTCCAAGATGGCCGCCATCAAAATCTAATACTGACAATATCTCGGAAACTAATCAACCTAGAAACATGAATTTGGTGTCTATACCTAGGTTTTCATGGTCAAGGAATCCAATAAAACCATTTCTGACTACATCAGAGTATTTATTTGTCCCGAAATGGTAAATTACACAACAAACGTTATAGCAGAATTTTGCAGAATTATGCATGTTAACAATTAAGCACATACGAACGTAAATTCTATAAAATACCATGAATATAAACCGAACATTCTATTTTCATTGTTCTTAGTGATATTTGATTGATTAGGTAAGTGCAACTAAAAAATCATTACTCATTCTCACAACCATCATGGTCATTTAGTTGGGACATGTGCACTTGCATAAACGTGAGCACTTCAAGTCAGCTTTTTTGCACTTGCATGACGAGCAAGGTTTTGTGCACGCGCATTTTACGTCTAGATCAAACACATCCCTGGCAAGGGGCAACGTGGTCCAGATGGGAACCAGTTGGCCATCTTTTTCCATCCATCCATGATTGCTTGGGCTTGGGACTAGTGCCAGTGGCTCGTGCGCTGTAGTCCAGATGCTCGCCTGGAAGACACTCCTTTTGAGATGTTGGTCCAGCGCATCACTTGTAGGGGGTATTTTTTCCACATCCCTAGTCCTGTGACAGAAAACCCTCATTCGAACAAGGTCAACGTTGGTGTCATCAGTGATAGGTTCGTTGGAGTACATTTTGCAAACAAAGTGACTCACCACTTCCCTCAACTCTGGCGATGTAAGAAACGGGGTGCTAGCAATTGTCGCAAACTCACTCAAGAGGGGTGGAACCTCATCTTTCCGCTTGAAGCAGTATCGCTTGCCCTTGAATTTGAAAGCTGACGTGCTGTCTGATCCAGTGAATGCATGAAAGAGAGCCAAGGCTTTGCACGTTGTCACACCCAAACTTGAGGCAATGTTGTTGAGGGAGATCATTTTGACTGTCTTTCCTGCTTTGAAAGAAATCCAGATATCTGACTCCGGATTCACCGCCTTGATGTGGTGGAAGTTACACAGAAGTATTACGACAACGTCTGTGTCGCCAGTATAGACCATTCCCAGTGATGAATATTGGAGGGCATGAAGAAGATGTACCAGGACACGAGTGTCTGCCTCCTCATGATTACATCGTCCCATGGGCGGTCCATTCCCTGCATTGAGGACTTGGTCACCAGAAGTGATATAAACCTGTTTGCCATCTTGGAATGGTGTTTGCACAATGCTTGTTGACAGGAATGAGAAGAGCTCTTTTTTATTTTCGGCATTAGCCAAAAAGTTTTGCCAGTTTCCAGGCACTTTGGCAGAACCAGATACTCGCTGTCGTGTGCCTGTTCCTCGCTTTTCTCTTGTGGTCGCTTTGATTGACATTGTGCGATACTGATCCCATACAATATCCACTCTCGCTGCTCTTTTCAACTCATGCTGGATTCTTGGGCAGAATACTTTGGTGAAATATTCATCAAATGTTTTGCCTTGGACAGTTGTGCCAGGAAGAGAGTGGATCAGTGCACCACCATCAATAACGATGACCCCATAATCATCTGGTGCGACGAGCTCCTCATCCGCGGATAGTCCGGTACTTGCACTTGTTTCCATAATGCACGCCAATAAATCTGACTTGGTGCAAGAGTTGATGGACCCATCAGAAGCCAGTGCATCTGGTGATGAGGAGGATTCGTGACGGAAAAATTCCTCCAAATTTCCACCCCGGCTATCAACCATAATGAATGCTTGTCTATACAGCTCTGTATGTTGTTTGAAGTGCTGCACCTTCTTCTGAAGTGCTGTCTTTTTTCGAGTTTTCTCCTCATGGAACAGCAGCAAGTTGTTTTTCTTGATCGGAGCTGCCAGAGGTACATCATTTGAGTCCAGCACATTCTTCCGAAAGTGGTCATACTGCTCTTGTCCTCTAGATTCTAAGACACGGACCGATGTGGTGGCAGACTTGTCAACACACACTTTATTGTCTAATGTAACTAGTTCTGCACTACTCTCTTCAAAGGGATTCCCTCTGCTTTGCAGCACATCCATGAGATTTGTGACATGACGCCTAAATCGGTGCTGGGATGTACTTCCTTCCTCGTGATGAGGGAGCTCTTGATCTTCGTCGTCATCTACATCAGTGAATTGCTCTAGAACACGGCTAATTTCTGGACCAGTTGCAATCCAGCGTTCTAGCATCTCAGGGTTCTCTGTGATCCCGATCACTCCCCCAACCCCTTTCACCCGTTTGTTGGCCTGCTCGTGTGCTTGATCAATCGGAATGGAAGAGTAACGATGATTGCTTCGACTTATTGCCCAGTGACCTGCTTCAAACTCCTCTTGGATGCTAGATGGAAGACTTTCAAGGTCTCTGATGAATACGGGAACCCACCTTGCATAATTCTGGTGATCAAGTGCAAAGAACAGAAGCACAAGGTTTTGCAGAGTAGCCACCATAAGTTTGAACTTTCGCTCTCTGTGTGATCTAATAAACATGAAGATGAGCTGTTCGTACTTGTGAATGAGTAACCAGAACTGCACTGTTGGTTTCTCTTTGCAAGCTACAGAGACCCAGTCGTCGAAGGTCATTTCACTTCCGCCGTCCTCATAGGCTCGTTTCAGTAGACTATCGAGCACCACAACAGTAATCTGGTGAGCATACCGTGTTCTCATTGGATCATTTGCTCTCAAGTAAGATGTCGCTGCAGCTACTGTCAAGGCAATGCCAGCCTCTGCAAAGGCTTCAGGCCATCCAGACCCTCGTAGGAAATCTCCCATAGTCGCCCACAAAGCCATTTCGATGTGGAGCCCTCCCAACATCACCAGAAACGTATCTTCTCCAAAGAGTTCAGGAAAGGTCCATTGCATTTTCTTGGCAATATCAAAGAGTGGCTGGTCCACTGCCATGATTGGGATTTGCTGTGGGTTGAGGAACTCGGTTGTTTTCTTGACCAGGTCCATTCCATGTCGAATCATTTTTGGTGTAGCTGCTTTATCACGGAATAGTGGTAGCATGGCTTCAATACATTTCTCTGTTGATCCCACAGCATCCGATCGAGAAGCATGATATGCCGACCACATAATTGGAGGAACAGTTTCACTTTCAAATTCCATTTGCATATTTTCCTGCACCATTTTCATCCAGGCCTTTTCATGGTGTTCCTCCTTGTCAAATGACGCCATGGACTGTGGCTGCACGTCTTTCACAGGAGGTTGGGTGACAAGATTCCGGCTCATAGGTGGAACAAACGTGTACAGAGGAGGCAGCATTGGTCCCTTGGTGCTTGATGCTCGTCGATGGAAGTCGATTTCTATAGGTTCTTGGTCCAGCCCTGGGTTTTCTACTGAAGGAAACTGAAACATGGAGATACCTGTTCCATGAAATGAGGATGTGGCTGTTCTGGACATAGGATTGTGATCTAGATTGTCAAGGGCTGCAACCGTAAAAATCTGCTGACGAAGGTTGCTAGGACAGACTATATCAGCGTTGGCATGTGCTCTTTCAGCAGCAGCTTGTGCATATCCAACTTCAATGGTAAGCACTCTCTTATATGACACGCTAAGGCAATACTGATGTAGCAGTTGTACCAGTTTCTTGCTCCTTGTTTGGGAATGCAGTTTTAAGGCCAAAAACACTGCAAGAGGAGGCTCACATCTCCAGTTTGCAGGAAGAGAAGTGATGTTCAACATGGTTAGTTGACTCATGGAGAGAACTGTCCTGGAATTGTCTTGCATAGGAGATGATTTAGGACCAGTAAGCAGTTGACGAAAGAAATATTTCAGCTTTGTTGGAACAGCAGATTCCTCACAACCTTCAGGAAATGACCCCTTGAAATTGAAAGCAGTATCATGATCCAAAACTGCTTTATGTAGAATTGATGCTGCCAACAGTAAGGTACGTGATTCTTCCTCTGGTGTCTGGCTCGCGCTGGAGATGATTTTTCGAGCTGTCTCTGAGCAAACAAGGAATACTCGATTTCGGATCCCTTTTTCTTCTGTCAGATGTGGGAAGTGTTCAAGTACTCTCTCTTTCAGGCGTGTGCAGTTCACTGTCTTACGAATCTCATGCTGTCCCAACCTTTCCGTCATCATATCTGTCAAATCTTGGAGAGCAAAGATTCTACGTCCTCCAGCAATTTCTTCACTGACGAATTGTAGTAGCTCATTTTCTACTGTGATTTCAGTGTCTTGGGTGACTTGACCTTGTTTTGTACTGATTAGCATTTCATAATGCCGACGGTTGAATTTAGTGTAGCAATATCGATGATAGTTAGCTTCAATAGCTACCAGATCTCCTTCTGCAAGCCGTGCTACAATGCGATCCTCTCCCAATGAAACTGCTTTGTCATGGATGTTCTCGGTGAGGGAAACTTTTTGGAATGAATGGTCATCTTTACTCGTTTCTTCATTACAGAAGAGACATAAATTTCGATTAGTTTCTGTGCTAGATCTTCTTGGTCGTTTTCGTAGAGGTGGCAAGCCTTTGGAAGAACGTGTTTTTGCCCGGTCAAGTGCTGATGCCTTGTACAACTGACGACATGTTTTGTGCCAGGATGCTCGATTTGCTTGCATAGATCCTTCATCTGGAAGTTCCAAGTTTGGGTGAGGTGCAGCATCAACATCTCGGAATTGATTTACAAGGCTGATAATATCTTTGTATGCCTCCGCCCTACGTACACCAACTGGGTTGTCAAGAGGACAGACAAGTTCTTCGTTTGTTTTTTCTTGGCAGAGGACACACAACTCACAGTTCGTTGTCTCAGCCATCACACTAGCCTGGAACGAAAAGAAAATACATGTAAGTATATAATAACCAAGCATAATCAAGTATACATGGACATAACATAACACAAAAATCTGACAAGTAGGGATTCAGCAGAAGCAGTTGCACATACATATGAATTATCCAAACCGATTTCCAAATATACAAAATGTATTCATGTGTGCTGACTTATATAACACAATGGCTATTGTATTTAGATATTTGGATACATACTGATATATCAACAGATATATAATGCGACTAGAAAATGTGCTAATGAGTTCGTGTACTGCACAGATATTCCAGCAAACAACCTAAGCTGATTCCATGATCACAAAGGATAAATGTGAGATCCTAATTGCCATGGTTATTTTTCTACTTTTGGGGAACAGAGATACACCTACTGATTTAGAGACATAACTGTTTGCTTCCCTGGCCATAAAATTCTAGGCATGGACACCAACAGCATGACTGAAGGTTTAGTGGTTTTGGAAGTATAGCCGATATAGGATTTTGGTGGCGGCCATCTTGAATTTTACCATTTCGGGACAAATAAATACTCTGATGTAGTCAGAAATGGTTTTATTTGATTCCTTGACCATGAAAACCTAGGTATAGACACCAAATTCATGTTTCTAGGTTGATTAGTTTCCGAGATATTGTCAGTATTAGATTTTGATGGCGGCCATCTTGGAAAATGGCGGGAATGTATGAAGACTCCATGTGATCTTTGTCCACTCGGACCAAAATTGTTACTTAGACCCTAAGCTTCGACCTGGTACCAAAAACTAAACTTTTTCAAAAACTTGAAGTGAAAATGAAAATTTGTTCATGGTGGGAACCCCACTATGTGCATGTCTTCCACTTGTCGCGTAACCGTGATTAACACCACAGAGTACGGATGACCGATTTGCGAGACTTTAACTCCCGAGGCGAACAAGTACCAGGGATAAAATGGTCAGAGATGGACAAACCAGGGATGCGGATAAAAATGAGAGGTAAGGGAGGATTGGTGCAGGAGCAAACTCTGAGGAGGGTAAGAAATTGAAATGTTGGAAGGAGGTGGGCTTGAAGGGGTGGGAGGTTAACAGGGGAAGAAAATATCATGGCCTTGGATGAGGGATGATCTGAGAGGATGTAGAAAAACTGAGTTGAAGACCTGGCTCAGGAAGGTGTGAGGCAGGTGTACCAGCCCAGAGGGAAGAGTAGTGCTCCATCAAGCTACAGATGAAGGCTTCGTAGGTGGACAGGAGTTCAGGTGTGCCAAGGAAGGACTTTGCACGACTGGAGGATGCCCAGTCGGGGCTGGCTTTGGAGTCCAACTTTGAAATGTGATTTGACCAAGAAAGATCATGGCTGATAGTGAGACCCCAAAGTCCACATGACTAAACTTCCTCAAGAGGGTTGTTAAGAAAGTACATGAGAGGGTTTGCCAAACTGTCCTTTCACAGAGAGAGAAGGAGAGAGAGTGTGAGATTTGTCAGGATTGAAAGACATATTCCAATTGTTTGAGCAGCTTGTGATTTTTTTTCAAGGTCTGAAGAGAGGGAAGAGGCTGCAGAATGTCTGTCTGAAGGATGAGGGATGTTACAGCAGTGGGTGGAGTCATCAGCAAATAGATATAGAGGGTTTTCCAGAGATCAATGATGAATATCAGGAATAAGACTAGGCCCAGAACACAGCCTTGGGGCACTCGAATCTTGATAGGGGTAGGAGAACATGCAGAGAAGGAGAGTAGCGACGCATATCTGCCCACATGAATACAGGCCAGTCAGACCCCGCTGTTCGTGGTTCCGCTGTTCACGGATTCTACGTATTCGCGGGTGATAAAATGCGACCTGTTTGTCGATTCGCGGGAAAGTGTCCTACGAATTTGCGTTTTTTTTTTTCTATTCGCGGCCGTGTTCCGCGAAATCGCGGTTTTTTTTCCTGTTTGCGGCTGTGTTTCGCGAATTCGCGGTTTTTCAGGGGTGCAAATAAATACATTTCACGAGCCGCTAGCTTGACACGTTTATAAAACCCATCTTTCAACAGCCATGCATAAAGCAGCTGGACGTATGCAAAAAAAACAACTTTAAGCCATGAGCATGACCTGCTTCTACATTCACTGCTGTGTGCTTTGCGTTTTCATGGCTTTCGCAACCGCAAATTTTAGCCGCACTATAATCGAGAGCTTCACGGGATATTCCACCAGCTGCATAATGCGTCATCGCTGCGAGTTACTGTACAGAATGAAAACACTCCACAGTATCTATTAGTGCAATTAGCTGTCTCCCTTTTCCCCCATTGAAACCGGCACGATATGCATTCACAGATTTTCATCGACATTCGCAAGATTTGTCTTGCCATTTCCGGGATTTTCATCGACCTTCACGGATTATCGTCGACATTCTCAGGATTTGCCTCACCATTTGCAGATTTTGCCTCACCATTCGCGGTTTGTTCCTCTCTATTCACGGATTTTCGCCACTCGGCAACCTATCCCCCCTTTTTCCATTGAAACAATACCCCGCTATTCACAGGTTTTGCTATTTGCAGATTTTCCAGGAACGTATCCCCCACGAATAGTGGGGTTCCACAACAACAACATAACATGCATTTTAAGCCCATTTTCCCTGCCATTTTCCCTGGGGTCCCACAGTATATACATAAAAGATAAAAAGAATACTAAGAAATACATCGGTGTTTATTCTTTGTGGACATGCTTCGTTCTCCCCAGGGGTCTAAAACCATCACAATAAATACTGTTTATGAAAAAATTAATGCTGTATAATATTGTGAGTTATTAATTCATACCTTGATCCTTAAGAATGTTGTTGGCAGCAATTTTGTGAGGAAACTTTCAATCGTCTTCTGGTTATCGACCTCATCACATTTTATTTGGTCTTTCTGCAGGATTAACTTATCTTAGTTGCAAGTTTATTTTAGTCTTCACCAAGCTCTAATGAGCAGCTATCCAAAGCCAAGGTGCTTAAGCTGGCATTGCATGTACAAGCATACAGCATGTGGGTGCTGAGAATTGTATGAGAACCCAAATGGCTGAGAAGCTGTCATAAGTTCATGGTATCACAGTTGAAGTTTCTCTATTCCTTTTGTTTTGTTTTTTTCCTCCCTCCTGTCTCTTGTTGTATAGTTCAGTCGTCGACAATGCAGAGTACATCTCCATGTCAGCCTCCACAGGCATATCATTTTATTACCTCTGTGACAGAAGGTGGATGGAGGTTATATTTCACCCACTCTTGTTTGTCTCTCTGTCTGTTTGTCTGTCTGCGAGCAGGATATCTCAAAAATTATGGGCATATTCGGACGAAACTTGGTGGGCAAGTTGTGTTTGTGACAAAGACGAATTGATTCCGTTGCGGTGAAGAACCGGAACCGGATACTAGAATTGTAAGTGATTCTTCACCATTGAGAGATAGGGCCAAAAACGACATATATCACGATATCTCAAAAAGTTGTGGACAGATTTGGACTAAACTAGGTCGATGAGTGGGTTAGGTGACAGGAACAAACTTATTCGATTTTGGTTCAGATGCAGATCCGGCATTTGAGTGAGATACAAAACGTAAACTGTTCAGCCTGGCAGAGGTATGCGCACCAACCGAGCAAGATGTTAGTGATCTGTCTGTGCATCTTTATGTTGTCTCCCACTATCATCTGGAGCAATGTAAACCTCTTGCCTGATAAAGTGCAATCTTCAACATATGAATGGAAACCAGATGAAATTTTTAGAGTCCTTTCCTCTGTATTCCCTCAAACATCTTTCTAATCTCCACCTCCACCCACCTCTCCTTGATTTTCCTCTTGTTTCCCCTCTGTAATATTTTCACACACACAGCCTTCTCCACCCAGACTATCATATCTCTTTCCTCGTTCAACCCCTCTCCTTTTCCTTTTTATAACTTTCTCAATTTACCTCCACCAAATTCCCTTCCTTATGTGATGCGTTAAAATCCCAGAAGATGTAACAGGATACGTGCGAGCAAAGCCCACTGCAGTCACCCAAAATGGCATAAAGGGCCAGGTTCGTTTATCTCCGCACTTCCATTGCGCGGATATAGATTTCATGTAAATTACACGAGTATGCTAAGAGCCTTTTTCTGCAGAATAGTTTTTAAAGCTCATTAAAGCAAAGCTAACTTTTTTTTTCCTTTCTTTTCTGCTTACATTTGCAAAAGTTAAACGAAATGCTGCTCTCATGGAGTCATGCATGACTCATTGTGGAACACAGAGATATTCCTTCAGGGTATGGTTTAAATACCAACCAATCCGAAGGTTCCCAAGCGCACAGTGGCCTCCATAATTCTTAAATGGAAGAAGTTTGGAACAACCAGGACTCTTCCTAGAGCTGGCCGCCCGGCCAAACTGAGCAATCGGGGGAGAAGGGCCTTGGTAAGAGAAGTGACCAAGAACCTGATGGTCACTCTGGCTGAGCTCCAGAGATCCTGTGTGGAGATGGGAAAAACTTCCAGAAGGACAACCATCACTGCAACACTCCAACGATCTGGGCTTTATGGCAGAGTGGCCAGATGGAAGCCTCTCCTCAGTGAAAGACACATGAAAGCCCGCTTGGAGTTTGCAAAAAAGCACGTAAAGGACTCTCAGACTGTGGGAAACAAGATTCTGTGGTCTGATGAAACCAAGATTTAACTGTTTGGCTTCCGTCTGGCCACTCTGCCATAAAGCCCAGATCGGTGGAGTGTTGCAGTGATGGTTGTCCTTCTGGGAGTTTTTCCCATCTCCACACAGGATCTCTGGAGCTCAGCCAGAGTGACCATCGGGTTCTTGGTCACCTCTCTTACCAAGGCCCTTCTCCCCCGATTGCTCAGTTTGGCCGGGCGGCCAGCTCTAGGAAGAGTCCTGGTTGTTCCAAACTTCTTCCATTTAAGAACTATGGAGGCCACTGTGCTCTTGGGAACCTTCAATGCAGCAGAAATTTTTTTGTAGGCTTCCCCAGATCTGTGCCTCGACGCAATCCTGTCTCTGAGCTCTACAGGCAGTTCCTTCGACCTCATGGCTTGGTTTTTGCTCTGATATTCATTGTCAGCTGTGAGACCTTATATAGACAGGTGTGTGCCTTTCCAAATCATGTCCAATCAATTGAATTTACCACAGGTGGACTCCAATAAAGGTGTAGAAACATCTCAAAGATGATCAAGAGAAATGGGAGGCACCTGAGCTAAATTTCAAGTGTCATAGCAAAGGGTATGAATACTTGTCAATGTGATATTTCAGTTTTTTCTTTTTAATAAATTTGAAAAACTTTCTAAAATCCTGTTTTCTCTTTGTCATCATGGGGTATTGAGTGTAGATTGATGAGGGAAAAATGAATTTAAACGATTTCAGCATGAGGCTGCAACATAACAAAATGTGAAAAAAAGTGAAGGGGTCTGAATACTTTCTGAATGCACTGTATGTCTGCAACTCATCCTTCTGTTCTTTTGTATTTTAGATAAGTTCAATAAACCGGTTTCCAATCTAGTTGGTTACTCTACCAGGCACTCCACAAACCCTCCACTTAGCTAACAACCCCGCATGGAGTACATTATCAAATGCATTCTGAAATATCTAGACAAACTGCATCCACTGCACCTCCCTCGTTCACACAATCAGCAACAGGTTCATCTATCTCAGTTAAATTTGTTCAACATGACCTCCATTTAGTACATCCTCACTGACTGCCTTTAATTCGTTTGAATTGATTTCATTAGTTCCCCATTTATTCCTAATTAACGTCTTGAATATCGTCCACACAACTGAAGCTAAACCAACAGCTCTGTCGTTCTCTAATTCTTCCATAGATCCTTTAAAAACCTGTAGTTGCATCTCACTTCTGTTACATTGACAGAAGCTATCAATCATCTCTCACCTAATAAATTGCTCCAGCTACAACTAGGACATTATATTTACAAAGAGAATTGTGCAACAGTTCAAGATCTTGGCCATCCTTCCAGTTTGGGGTTGCTCCACGTGTCGTCAAATCTGCAGCGGCTTCTTCCACCTCAATCAAAGGTAAGATTTCCGAACCAGATCCATTGTGCTTTTCTGTTAGAATTTCGTCTCTGAGTTGCTGTTTGTATGTTCATCAAAATGTTCTGTGTTAAATCATAGCTTGTTGTCGATATTGTTGAATTCGTTTTCGTGCAGCCCTGGCCTGCTCTTTGGATCCAACTCCCAGCCCAGGCTCTGTTTTGATGTTGTTTGTTGTTCTGGTTCTTTTTCCCCCCAAAATTGTGTCCTTTCTGCCTCTACCTACCAGGCCTCCATCCACAGCTTGATGGAGTACTGCTCTTCCCTCGAACCAAGGTTTTCAAAATCATTGGAATCTCTCATGCTGAAGCTGAGTCTATGGGCCTTTATCACTTTCCCATCATAGATAGGTCAGTGGTCTCTCTGTGTTCTACCGCCTCCTTTCTCTGCCTTGTTCCCTTTGTTCTTTCCGTGCTTTGCCACTTGCTCAGGTTTTTCCAGGGCACACACAGTCCACCATCAACCACCTTCTCGTGAAACTCCCAAAATACAGGATCAGTGCTCATCTCCACTCATTTGTTCCTCTTTTTCCCACCTGTGGAACCAACTTCCACTTTCTCTTAAATCTCATTCTCCCCTCCAGGTCTTCAAGACACCTATTCACCACCATCTCAGATCACCCGCCATACAAAACCATGATATTTTCTACCCGCATTAACCCCCACTCCCATGCCCACCTCCTTCCAAATTTCCAGTTTTTCTTTCCTGTGTGTTTCCTTCTGTATCCATGTCGTCCACACCATGCGTCCTTTTCTGCCCCTCATTTCTCCCTACACCCATTGTTTGTCCAGGTTTCCCTATATTTTATCCTTCAACTCTGCTGTTGGTGTTTCCCCCAATTTTAACAGTTTTGTCAACTCTGCCGTTGGTGTCACAGTTTTGACCCCTCGTTTTCCCCTTTCCTTTTGTTCTGTTTCATCCTGATCTGTTCAGTGTTCTAGCTCTTTTACAGGCCATGACTGCATACAAAACCAAATTCAGGACATCAAAATAACCTGTCTTGCTAGCAAGCTTGTCACTATTTCCCACCAACATGAGCAGTTCAAAAGCAAAAATAATTGGCACATGGCACAAAAGCAGGCAATTTCAAAGTTGTGTGACCATTCAACCATCATACCAATTTCACCACGAGTTGGCAGATTATCAGTGACAATATAAAATAAGCCACGGAACATCAAAGTTACAAGCACCATATTATGTGCAATGCCAGAAGCAAGACGACCTCAAGCGAGTTATAGTCATTACGAGTCACAAAACTCCAATTGCATGTCTCACACGCAATTGGCAAAAACAATGAACCTCTCTCATCTAATTAATTGTCACAAAGCTACAACTGATATTATATAATTCTCAGGATGACTGACCAACTCGTTAAAAAGCTGCAGTCTAACAAACTCCAAGGTGAATCTGACATGGAAATTGATTGGTCACACAGTTTTTGGAGTTTTGTCACGTTTGGAATTTTTTTTGCTATGGGATGGTTCAAGATGGCGACGAGCTTGCTAGTTTGCAATTATTTTTGACTTGTTGGGAAATTATCTTTGCATGTATGTGCAGTGCCTCCATAAGTATTGGAACAGTGCAATCAAATTTGTTATTATTGTGATATACTCAAGAAATTTGGATTTGAGATCAAAATATGAATATGAGGCAAGAGTACAGGTCAGCTTATATTTTTGGGATTTCTATGGATATATGTTTTACCATTGTAGAACAATCGCAGTTTTTATGTTCATTACCCCTATTTTAGGTAAGCATAAATATTGGGGTTTGTAGACAGGAGAAGGACATCTATGGGGGGTTGCCTCCCCCCCCCCCCCTCTAAAACAGGTATTTGCTTTATCCTCCGAAACTACACACACGATTCCGATGACCTTTATCACCTTTATCACCACAACCTTTATCACCCATGATGGATTGAAGTTTGTTCACAGCATTAAAAAATTAGGGTCTAGGAGAGTATATGGGGGTTCAAAGTGGGTCCAGATTTGAACCCCAAAATAGGAATTTACTTTCTTCTCCGTTACATATTTACATATTTAGTGGGTCATCCATGCCAGCGGTGATTCCCTGCTTCTACCTGGTGAGCCATGGGGCATTGCCCATATTTTTTGTATGCATGATCGAGGCTCATGGAAGAACTAGAGTATAATGAAAGGGAACAAAATCGAAAGGGGGAAGCAACAGCAGAATATAAATGAGAGTGAGATCAAGTGGAGGGGGAGAAGGCCACATGGTGGGGAACAAATTGTTCACAAGCTGAATGAAACAGTAAAAAGAGGAAGAGGACATTACCTGGCACTCTGGTTTGCTCCGGACATCCAGTACTGTGCAAAATTTTGGGTTATTCCAATGATATTCATACTTCAGGGGAAATTCATCAAATTAACAGTGATAACAGTCATATGTATTTATTATTGTGAACTGACGGTCTTGATAAATGCACATGAAACAAACTGCTTAAGTAAATAATAAGAACAGTGGGATTTTATATTATCAGTCAATACTTTGTGTATCCGTGCCCTTTGCCTTCTTGAGTACCTCACAATGAAGCATTCTTTCAAAAATATTGTGCCAAATATGCTACTGTGGCGGACACGAAAGCCCACTGGCGTGGTGACATCATTCCGCGCACCAAGTGGGCGGCGGCCACGCCCGAGGGGTAGGCGTGGCCTCAGGATATACACCGGGCGCGCAGCCCGGAGCGCGCCAGTGCTACAGTGACCTCTTTTAATAAAGAACATTAAACTTACCGCGTTGTCCGCTTCCTCCTTGGTAGCAAGTCGCGCGCGTAGCACCGCGCACTTCATTGGTGACCTCCGACATTCGAGTCAGCCGTCGCTGACCACCCGAAACCGCCACAACAATGGATACCAACGCGGTCTCCATCAAGCTCCCCGAATTCTGGGAGTCACAAGCCGAAGTTTGGTTCCTGCAGGCAGAAGCCCAGTTCCGACTTCGAGGCATCACGGTGGATGAGACCATGTACTGCCATGTGGTCGCCGCCCTCGGGCCCGGCACGGCCACCCGCGTCGTATCGGTCCAAAGGGATCCGCCTGCCGACGGCAAGTACGAGGCGGTCATGGTCTCCTCCTCGCCACGTTCGGCCTTACGGTGGACGCATGGGCCGATCGCCTCTTGGACCTCCCCGAGATCGGGGACACGCGACCGTCGGTCCGTATGGATCATATGCTGGCGCTCATGGGCGACGAAACCCCGAACGCTCTATTCCGGGCGTTATTTCGACGCCACCTGCCAGCACGAGTCCGCCTCGCTTTGGCCGGTTCCGCGTTAACGGAACCCCATGCGCTCGCTGCCGAGGCCGACAAATACTACGCGGCTTTGGACACGCAGGCGAGTCTTGGTGCGGTTGCCGCTCCCGAGGCTCCCGAGGCTTTCCCTGATGCACCGCACCTCGTGTCCGCCGCCACGCCCCACCCACCACCACCGCCGCTGCCGCGAAGAAAACCGCGGCCTCCGACTCCGCAGCTGCCCACCTGGTGTTTCTTCCACGCCAAGTTCGGCCACGAGGCTCGGCAGTGTCGCCCGCCGTGCTCATTCGGCAGGTCGGGAAACGGGCGAGCCGACGCTCGGTGCCAACTGTGAGCGTCGGCAATTCAAACAGCCTTCTGTACATAACGGACACCTTGTCCCGGTGCCGTTACCTGTGCGACACGGGGGCGCAGGTGAGTGTCGTTCCTGCCGGTACGTCCGACAAGCACACAGTGGGCCGAGGTCCCGCGCTGCTTGCGGCCAATGGTACGTCTATATGCACGTACGGAAAACGCTGTCTCTCTCTGCGGTTCGGAGGGCAGGTTTTCCGTTGGTCGTTCGTTACGGCCGTCGTGCCCATGGCACTGCTCGGCGCGGAATTCTTATGTGCTAATGGATTACTGGTTGATGTAAAGCGCAGAAGGCTTGTCCAGGCTGAGACGTTCAGCTCGCTCGCGTGCGCGCTGCCTGCCTCGTTGAGCAGCTCACAGAGCGGCTCACCGAGCGGCTTCCTGAGCGGTTCCGTTCCGGCCAGGTTCATCTGTACGCTTCCGGCAGCGGACGAATTCGCCCGCCTCCTCGCGAGTTTCCCGGCCCTCACGCGGCCCACCTTCTCGGCGGGGACCATCAAGCACGGGGTGGAACATCACATCCCCACCGCCGGCCCACCGGTCTACGCCCGGGCACGCCGCCTCGAGCCGACGAAGCTCGCCATAGCTAAAGCGGAGTTCGCTACGCTGGAGCGGCTCGGCATCGTGCGGCGCTCCGAGAGCGCGTGGGCGTCCCCGCTCCACATCATGCCCAAGCCCGGTGGGGGGTGGCGACCATGCGGGGACTACCGGCGCCTCAACGATGCCACCACCCCCGACCGCTACCCCGTCCCCCACATCCAGGACTTCTCCGCCCGGTTGGTGGGGATGTCCTTCTTTTCAAAGGTGGACCTCGTACGCGGCTACCATCAGGTCCCTGTCAGGCCGGAGGACATCCCGAAGACGGCTGTCATCATGCCATTCGGGCTTTTCGAATTTCTTCGGATGCCCTTCGGTTTGAAAAATGCGGATCAGGCGTTCCAGCGCTTCATGGACAGCGTCTTGCGCGGCTTGGATTTTTTGTACGTATACCTGGACGACATCTTCGTCGCCAGCGCGTCCCGCGAAGAGCACCTTCGTCACCTCCGCACGCTCTTCGAACGTCTGGGCCAGCACGGCCTGATCGTGAACCCCGCCAAGTGCCAGTTCGGTGTCGCTGAAATCGACTTTTTGGGGCACCGCGTCACCAGGCACGGGGCCGCCCCCTACCGGCCAAGGTGGAGGTGGTGAAGGGGTTTCCGCGCCCCCCGCACGATCAAGGGGCTCCAGGAGTTCCTGGGCATGGTAAACTTTTACCATCGGTTCCTGCCCCGCATCGCCCAGCTCCTGCGCCCCTTACACGAGGCCCTTCGAGGGAAGCCGGGCAAAGGTGACGTTACCTGGACCGAGCAGATGGACGCGGCGTTCTCGGGCGCGAAGCTCGCCTTGGCCAACGCCACCATGCTCGCGCACCCGGCGCCCGATGTACCGAACGCCCTCACCTCCGACGCCTCGGACTACGCGGTGGGCGCGGTGCACGAGCAATGGGTGCGTGGTGCTTGGCAACCGCTGGGATTCTTCAGCCGGCAGCTTCGCCCGCCCGAACGCCGTTACAGTACCTTCGACCGCGAGTTGCTTGGACTTCACCTGGCCGTCAGGCACTTCCGCCATCTGCTCGAGGACCGTGCGTTCACGGCCTTCGTCGACCACAAGCCGCTGGTTTTCGTGATGGGCAAGGTCGCCGAGCCGTGGTCGGCCCGGCAACAGCGTCACCTCGCGGCCGTGTCCGAGTACACGACGGACATCCGACACGTCGCGGGAAAGGACAACCCGGTGGCCGACTGCCTTTCCCGGGCCGTCGCCCACGCAGTCCACCTTGGCATCGACTATGCCCAGATGGTGGCGGACCAGGCCGCCGACCACGGGGTCCAGGCCTTGCGGACCGCCGTCACGGGACTCTGCGTCACCGAGGTGCCCTTCGACGGCGCGGGCACGGCCCTCGTTTGCGACGTCTCCCTCGGGCGGCCTCGCGCCATCATGCCCGCAGGCTGGCAGCGCCAGGTTTTTGACGCCATCCACGGCCTGTCCCACCCGGGCACGAAGGCCTCCCAGAGGTTGGTCGCCGACAAGTTTGTCTGGCATGGCCTCCGGAAGGCCGTCCGCGGCTGGACCAGGACGTGCCTCGCGTGTCAGTGCGCGAAGGTGCACCGGCATACCCAGGCCCCATTGGCCCCGTTTACGGTGCCGGCATGTAGGTTCGACCACGTGCACGTGGACCTGGTGGGACATCTGCCCCCCTCGTGGGGTTTCACCCATGTCCTTACCATGGTGGACCGCACCACCCGGTGGCCGGAGGCCGTGCCTTTGGCGGCGACGACGGCGGCAGACGTCGCGCAGGCGTTCATCGCCACCTGGGTCGCCCGGTTCGGCGCCCCCTCGGACATCTCGTCCGACCGCGGCCCCCAGTTCACCTCGGAGCTCTGGGCCGTGGTCGCTCGGGGGCTCGGGGTCCAGCTGCACCGAACCACGGCCTACCACCCCCAGGCCAACAGCCTGTGCGAGCGGTTCCACCGCTCATTGAAGGCCGCGCTCCGGGCCACCCTCCGTGACGGCGGCTGGGTCGACAGGCTCCCCTGGGTCCTGCTGGGCCTCCGGACGGCGCCCAAGGTGGACCTGCGGGCATCCGCGGCGGAGTTGGTCTTCGGACAACTGCTGCGGGTGCCGGGCGAGTTCCTCCCCGACCCCACGGCACCTTGGTCCGCGGCGCAGGAGCGTTCTGCGCTTCAGGAGACCGCCCGGAGGTTCGCCCCGGTGCCGACGGCGCACCACGGGCACCCTCCTACACACGTCGCCCCGGAGCTTCGCACCGCGGAGTACGTCTTCGTCCGGCACGACGCCCACCGGACACCACTGCGGCCCCCGTACGACGGGCCTTTCCGCGTGCTGGAGACCGGGGTGAAACATTTCACCCTGGACATCGGCGGCACTCCTGACCGGGTCTCCATAGACCGCCTCAAGCCGGCCCACCTCGACGTGGACCACCCACCGCCGGTGGCTCGGCCCCGCGTCGGGGCCGCCCCCCTGCGGGCAGACCCCCGGCGCAGCCCAGCACCGCAGGCACGCCGCCCCCCGGTCCGGCACCCATCCCGGGTACAGCCGGGGGCATCCCACCTGGCATCCCTGCACCCCGGACGCCGCCCGTCGCCAGAGGGCGCTTCGGCCGGGTCATCCGTTTGCCCCGCAAACTGGCTCTCCAGGTGCGCGGGAATTCTGGGGGGGCACGTGTGGCGGACACGAAAGCCCACTGGCGTAGTGACATCATTCCGCGCACCAAGTGGGCGGCGGCCACGCCCGAGGTGTAGGCATGGCCTCAGGATATACACCGGGCGCGCAGCCCGGAGCGCGCCAGTGCTACAGTGACCTCTTTTAATAAAGAACATTAAACTTACCGCGTTGTCCGCTTCCTCCTTGGTAGCAAATCGCGTGCGTAGCACCGCGCACTTCACTATAGTACATTCCACAATGTGTGTAATGTTAGTTGGGTTCCTCTTGTTCTTCTCTGTTTCCATGTAATCCCATATGTCATTGATGGGACTCATGTCTGGAATGTGGGGTGGGCCATTCTAACACTTGGATCACACCATCTGTAATCTCGTTCACCAAATACTGTTTTAATATATTGGAAGTGTGTTTTGAACCATTCTCTTGTTGTAAAATGAATCTTTTTCCAATTAAGTGATTCAGAAACAACGGCGATGCAGTATCTGCTTGTATTTCTTTTGTTAGCGTCCCATTTATTACTTCCGCCAGGGAGTAATGCATTTGATCGTGTGTGTGTGTGTGTGTGTGTGTGTGTGTGTGTGTGTGTGTGTGTGTGTGTGTGTGTGTGTGTGTGTGTGTGTGTGCGTGCGTGCGTGTTTTCGTGTGTTTGTGAACAAGATATCTGGAAAAGTTCTGAACGGATTTGGATGAAAGTTGGTGGGATGATTGCCTTTGGGATAAGGAAGAATTGATTAGTTTTTGGTGAAGCTCAGGATATTATTCCGGATCCAGGAATTTTTTGAAGGATTGTTTACCATTGGAAGATAGGCCTCATTTTTTTTTTAACATCATCTTCTATATATTCTATATTTAACATTGTGATATGAAGATAGTTTTCATATTTGTTGTAAATGTAGTTTAAACTCGTGGTTATGCGTTAGAGTGTGGCGGACACAAAAGCCCACTGGCGTGGTGACATCATTCCGCGCACCAAGTGGGCGGTGGCCACGCACCAGGGGTAGGCGTGGCCTCATGATATACACCGGGCGCCCAGCCCGGAGCGGAACAGTGTTACAGTGAGCTCCTACAATAAAGATGTTTACAAGTTACCGCTTGTCCGCTTCCTCCTTGCTCACAAGCAGCGCGCGTAACGCCGCGCTTTACTGGTGACCCTCGACGTTGGATCTGCCGGAGCGATCCTTCCACACGCGACACCATTGCCATGGCCAACTTCGTCAAACTTCCGGAATTTTGGGAGGCTCAGGCCGAAGTCTGGTTCGTCCAGGCCGAAGCCCAATTTCAGCTTCGGCGCCTCACCGGCGATGACACGCGCTATTGCCACGTCGTCACCTCCCTCGGGCCCGGCACGGCCGCTCGAGTTGTGTCCGTCCTTCGCCACCCACCAGACGGCCACAAGTACGAGCCACTCAAGCGGCTACTCCTAGCCACGTTCGGCCTCACGGACGACGCACGGGCCGACCGCCTCCTGGATCTCCCCGAGCTCGGTGACACGCGCCCGTCGGTCCGAATGGACCATATGCTGTCACTGTTGGGCGACGAAGCCCCCGGTTCTCTATTCCGGGCGCTTTTCCGGCG
This sequence comes from Myxine glutinosa, assembly GCF_964187855.1. Lineage (NCBI taxonomy): Eukaryota > Metazoa > Chordata > Myxini > Myxiniformes > Myxinidae > Myxine > Myxine glutinosa. The sequence continues at coordinate 135,068,860 of NC_136261.1, forward strand.
CCAACTTCCAGCACAGGTTCGCCTCGCGTTGGCCGGGACCGGGCTAACGGAACCCCGAGCATTGGCAGCCGAGGCGGACAGGTACTTCGCCGCTTCGGACACGCGGGCGAGAGTCGGCGTGGCCGTCACGGCCCTCGAGGCTGATGCTGCTGCCGGGCCTCCTGCTGCTGCTCCCATGCTGCTGTTCCACAGCATCAGCTTCTACAGCATACGCAGCATGTTCCACAGCATCAGCTTCTACAGCATACGCAGCATGCGTATACGCACCTCGTGAACGCCGCCACGCCCCGCCCACCGCCGCGGCGAAAACCGCCACCGCGGGGAAACCCGCCAACTCCACCGGCCTGGCGGAGCCAGCCGCGCTCCTCCAGCTCCAGCACCTGGTGCTGGTTCCACGCCAAGTTCGGCCATGAAGCTCGGCAGTGTCATCCGCCATGCTCCTTCAACAGGTCGGGAAACGCCCGGGCCGGCGCTCAATAGTGGCGATGAGCGCCGGCCGTTCGAGCAGCCTGCTGTTCATAACGGACACCTTCTCCGGGCGCCGTTACCTGTGCGACACGGGAGCGCAGGTGAGTGTCATTCCCGCCAGCACGTCAGACAAGCACGCCGCGGGTGGGGGCCCCGCACTGCTTTCCGCGAACGGGACGCCCATCCATACGTACGGAAAATGCTGCCTCTCTCTGCGGTTTGGAGGGCAGGTTTTCCGATGGACGTTCGTCACCACCGACGTGCCCATGGCACTGCTTGGCGTGGACTTCCTGTGCGCTAATGGGCTCCTGGTCGACGTCAAGCGCAGACGTCTTGTCCAGGCCGAGACGTTCAGCTCGCTCGCTTGTGCGTTGCCCAGCTCAACGAGCGGCTTGCCAAGCGGCTTGCCGAACGGTTCGGTTCCGGCCACGTTGGTCTGTACGCTTCCGGCAGCGGACGCATTCACCCGCCTCCTCGCCGGCTTCCCGGCCCTCACGCGGCCCACCTTCTCGGCGGGGGCCGTCAAGCACGGGGTGGCCCATCACATCCCCACCGTCGGGCCACCGGTCTACGCCCGGGCACGCCGCCTCGAGCCGACGAAGCTGGCGGTGGCAAAAGCGGGGTTCGCTACCCTGGAGCGACTCGGCATCGTTCGGCGCTCAGAGAGCGCTTGGGCGTCGCCGCTGCACATCGTGCCGAAGCCCGGCGGGGGATGGCGACCGTGCGGGGACTATCGCCGTCTCAATGACGCCACGACTCCCGACCGCTACCCCGTCCCCCACATTCAGGACTTTTCCGCCCGTTTGGCGGGCAGGTCCTTCTTCTCGAAGGTGGACCTCATACGCGGCTACCATCAGGTCCCCGTCAGGCCGGAGGACGTCCCGAAGACGGCGGTCATCACACCATTCGGACTCTTCGAGTTCCTGCGCATGCCCTTCGGTCTGAAGAATGCGGCTCAGGCGTTCCAGCGACTGATGGACAGCGTCCTGCGCGACTTGGATTTTGTCTACGTCTACCTGGACGATATCCTCGTCGCCAGCGCGTCCCGTGAAGAGCACCTCCGCCACCTCCGCACGCTCTTCGAACGCCTGGGCCAGCATGGCCTGATTGTGAACCCCGCAAAGTGCCGTTTCGGCGCCGCCACAATCGATTTTCTGGGGCACCGTGTCACCAGGCACGGAGCCGTCCCCCTGCCGGCCAAGGTGGAGGCGGTGAAGGGGTTTCCGCGCCCCCGCACGATCAGAGGGCTGCAGGAGTTCCTGGGCATGGTGAACTTTTACCATCGGTTCCTGCCCCGTATCGCCCAGCTCCTGCGCCCCCTGCACGAAGCTCTCCGAGGTAAGCCGGGCAAAGGCGACGTTACCTGGACCGAGCAGATGGACACAGCGTTCACGGGCGCGAAGCTCGCCTTGGCTAACGCCACCATGCTCGCGCACCCGGCGCCCGATGCACCGATCGCCCTCACCACCGATGCCTCGGACTACGCGGTGGGCGCGGTGCACGAGCAATGGGTGCGTGGAGCTTGGCAACCGCTGGCGTTCTTTAGCCGGCAGCTTCGCCCGCCCGAACGCCGTTACAGTACCTTCGACCGCGAGTTGCTCGGACTTCACTTGGCGGTCAGGCACTTCCGCCATCTGCTCGAGGGCCGTGCGTTCACTGCCTTCGTCGACCACAAGCCGCTGATCTTCACGATGGGCAAGGTCACCGAGCCGTGGTCGGCCCGGCAGCAGCGTCACCTCTCGGCCGTGTCCGAGTACACGACGGACATCCAGCACGTCGCGGGGAAGGACAACCCGGTGGCGGATTGCCTTTCCCGGGCCGTCGCCCACGCAGTCCACCTCGGCATCGACTATGCCCGGATGGCAGCGGACCAGGCCGCTGACCCCGACGTCCAGGCCTTGCGGACCGCCGTCACGGGCCTCCGCGTCACCGAGGTGCCGTTCGACGGCGCGGGCGCGGCCCTCTTGTGCGACGTCTCCCTCGGGCGTCCTCGCCCCATCGTGCCTGCGGGCTGGCAGCGCAAGGTGTTTGACGCCATCCACGGCCTGTCCCACCCGGGCGCGAGGGCCTCCCAAAGGCTGATCGCCGACAAGTTCGTCTGGCATGGCCTCTGGAAGGCCGTCCGCGGCTGGGCCAGGACGTGCCTCGCGTGCCAGCGCGCCAAGGTGCACCGGCACACCCAGGCCCCGTTGGCCCCGTTCACGGTGCCGGAACGCCGGTTTGACCACGTCCACGTGGACCTGGTGGGACCTCTGCCCCCCTCGCGGGGTTTCACCTACGTCCTCACCATGGTGGACCGCACCACCCGGTGGCCGGAGGCCATGCCCTTGGCGTCGACAACGGCGGCCGATGTCGCGCAGGCTTTCATCGCCTGCGGGCGGACCCCCGGCACCGCCCAGCCCCGCCGCCACGCCACCCCCCGGTCCTGCACCCATCCCAGGGGCAGCCAGGGGCATCCCACCTGGCATCCCTGCACCCCGGACGCCGCCGATCGCCAGGGGGCGCTTCGGCCGGGTCATTCGTCTGCCCCGCAAACTGGCCCTCCAGGTGCGCGGGAATTCTGGGGGGGCGCGTGTGGCGGACACAAAAGCCCACTGGCGTGGTGACATCATTCCGCGCACCAAGTGGGCGGTGGCCACGCACCAGGGGTAGGCGTGGCCTCATGATATACACCGGGCGCCCAGCCCGGAGCGGTACAGTGTTACAGTGAGCTCCTACAATAAAGATGTTTATAAGTTACCGCTTGTCCGCTTCCTCCTTGCTCACAAGCAGCGCGCGTAACGCCGCGCTTTAAGAGCGGTGTATTTTGTTAGCAGCGTCGTCTTCAAGGTTCTTTTTTTTTTCTCTAATAAAGACATATTCTGTCATTTTAAAACCACCAAAGTTTGTATTAGGTTTCCCCGTTTCATAAAATGTATCGTTTGATACGTATAATGCTTTTAAACTGTTTATTTTTTTGTTTTGTTTTTACCTCAGAAGAGATATCAACATTTACCTCAGCGAATGTCAATCGCGGTGTCAGTATTTGATGAACTTATAAAGACTTAGGTGAGTTATAAGTGTGACAAGCATGTGCACGGGATTCTTCCCAGAAGAATGAGTGGTCGCATTAGCTTGTACGACTTAAAATGAGTGAGTTTTGTTTTGACGTTTGGGCCAGTTTTACATGTTGTATCCCTAAGGAATGAAACGAACGTTTTGCCTGGCTTACAATTTTATTTGAAGTCACACATGCCTCAAAATACACTCACTTATATAGAATTGAATGCTGAATCCGAAAATGTAAGTGAAATTGCCTTGTTTTTTTTTTTTACATTATCTTCTATATATTCTAAATATATATCTGTGCAGTGTCTGTCTTGTGTTGTCTTGTCTTGTGTTGTCACAGAACTACTCCCTCAAACTTTTGTGAAATTGTACTATTCCAACTTGACCCACGGCGGGAGTATGCGCTCTACTGAGTGGCGTTCTAGTTTTAACACGTTTTCCTACATCAAAAGCTTAGATGCAACCCCAGACAGTCACAGAGCCTCCCCATATTAAACAGTAGGCTGCAAACATTGTGTCGCAACATTCTCCATTTATTTGACGTACGAGATGGTGTCTCTGAGATTCAAAAAGACCAGAGTATTTAACTCCATTGTTCAGTCACCAAATCTGGTCGTTGCCTTCATAAATGAAGAAGAACCTTTCTAACCCACCATGTTTCATTCTAAAGGGTTCTAAAGGGTAATTCTAATGGGTTCTACAGGGCAATTGTAATGGGTAATTCTCATGGGTTTTGAAGGGTTCTGAAGGGTAATTGTCATGGGTTCTGAAGGGGTCTAAAAGGTATTTCTCATGGGTTCTGAAGGGTTCTAAAGGGTATTTCTCATGGGTTCTGAAGGGTTCTAAAGGGTAATTCTAATGGGTTATAAAGGGTAATGCTGATGGGTTCTAAAGGGTAATTCTAATGGGTTCTGAAGGGTTATGAAGACTAATCTCATGGGTTCTGAAGGGTTCTAAAGATTAATTCTAATGAGTTCTAAAGGGTAATTCTAAATTTTCCACAACCTTTAAAATCTTTATCTTATTTAAATTGAATTATATATTTGAACATTGGAGGACAAATAACGCCTTTTTAGTACTTTCAAAACCTTTCCATTTAGCAGTACTTGGACAAAATATTACGGCATTTTACGTCATCACAACCAATGTATTTTGCCACTCGTAGACCCAGCCCATGTCCTGTTTGTCAAGACAGCGTGGGGTAATGTGTTCTCTGGACTCTCTAGTCACAGTGTGCCTTTCTCGCAGAATTTGGATCTTCACATGCTGTTCTGTTGAAATTGCTTCCTTGGTGCCATTCTGAACCTACTCATAGACTTTCAAACAAGGAAACAAGCTGATGAAAACTAATTTCACATATTCACTATCTTGCAACTTTTATTGTGCTTTCTTATAATTTGCGTTCATGTAACTGGTGTGGATTATTTCAATAATTTGTCTTTATTTACGACACAAAAATCCATAAACAGTTTCCTCTATATTTTATTTGTGGTAAGTGGATATTACTAGCATATAATAATATGATATAGCACCACAAAAGTAAAAAAAATAACCCAAACCTTTGCACAGTGCTGTACCTACTGACCGAGCCATTCTGAACAAACGATCAGCAAGCAGGTACTGTGTGCTCACCTTCTCTGAATGGTCTCTGTTCTTGTTTTCTCAAATTTCTTCCTTATTGCACAAACACAAACCGCCACATCCTATGGAGCCCTTTACTTATAATATGTGATCCTTTCTTCTCTTGTAACCAAGTCTGAATGCCTGCACAGCATTTCATATCTCCCCCCCTAACGTTCCTTTGTCCTCTGATATTCATTCACCTGCACTCCCATGTCACCTAGTAATTCTCTCGTCCTTTCTAATTTATCTCTTCTTTTAATCTCTGAGCAGAAAAAAGAAAAAGATGACATTTTCTTTCTTTTGTATTTTCCATTACTTTGGTCGTAGAGTGGTGGCATTTCCAACTCATATCCATATGAATAAAGTATAAATGATTCATGTGACTTTGCTGGCATGTCATGATAGGAGGAAGACCTGCAAATAAAACAAAATTGCTGGATTAATAAAATCATATTGAAGTTAAAATGACATTTAAAAAAAAGTGGTTTCATCCCTTTTTCATGAAAACAACCCAAAACTTTAGCTTTGTACAACCAGCCAACACACAAACACCTTGAACAGTATGTAATGACCGTCATCTACGATAAATGGATGAGGTGTGTGTGTGTGTGTGTGTGTGTGTGTGTGTGTATGTATGTATGTATGTATGTATGTGTGTGTGTGTGTGTGTGTGTGTGTGTGTGTGTGTGTGTGTGTGAGGCCTACTTTTTGTGTCTATTAATTACATACGTCTATTAATCAATTACATACTATTGAAATGTACCTTTTAACACTTTAGACTGCTGAGACCCCTTTGACTTTTGAAGACCTTTAAGACCCTCAAGATCTTAAAGACCCATTAGTCCCAAAAGTCCCTGAGGACCCAAAAGTCGAAGAGGGCCAAAAAGATTCAGAGGACCCAAAAGTCCCCGAGGACCCAAAAGACCCCCGAGTCCGGCAGGCAGGTATGCTACAAGGCGGTGATGGTCCAATTGAGCAACTTATGGTGTTGCTTTGCTACAACACTCGTGTTGTAGAAATTGGAAAGGTATTCCCTCATTCTGTTTTTTTCAATGCTCACCATTTAATGGAAGCCAATTATTTAAAAAGAAATCTGAAAAGCTGGAATTCTCACATTCACCCCCTCACCTCCCAGAACCAAATCACATTTTCTTCCCATTTGCTGTGGGCACAGCCTATATTAATCACCACTTTTTGTTTGGGGTAGGGGAATAAGAGGGGTATCTGTTTCATTTACGTGAGAGCTATTGCCCGTGCTGTTCGTCCATCAGCTCCAGCATGACATCGTTGATTTTTGCGCCAAATTTTGCACAAGTGTACCTGTCATTTCAGTAGTTAAATAGAAAGTGGAGTAGTGGAGCAACAATGGAGTACAAGCAGAAAGGGAATAAACTTAACAGGAAAGGGAGATATATTATTAGGTGGACGGGGGTTGGGGTCCAGAGCTAGATCGGCTCGTTAGGACCGTCACGATCTGTCTGGCCAATGTGTGTGTCATGGTGGTGAAATAGGCTGTGGAGCCCGGATGAAGACCGGAATACTGTTATTTTTATTGCGGCCACCCCATGGGCGGGACGGCCTGGAGTATCGACCTTTCACAATGATTGGAGAACCAATGATGGGGGCCCGCAGCAGGAAAATGTGGTTCCGACTTACAGACAATGGGCCAGAAGACCGGGGTTGGAGGAGAATGTTGGGACATTGTACAGGCAGTCATGGAGCTGGACACGCACAAAGAGTTGGAGGTGAACCTCAAGGCTTTAAGTATCTCTCGCCTTACCTCTACCTGGCCTCCATATTTTCTGTCTTGGTCTTCCACGGCATCATCTTCTTCTGCCCTTCTTCAACCGCATCTTCTGTTTTGGACCTGATCATTCCTGCCATTCTTCCCATCCCGAGCAGTACTTTGCCCATGTGCCACGACCTGTACATACCAATCTCTGTGTGCCATCGAAGACCTCACTTTCCCCCATTGTTCTTTGTGTAAATTGGTATTGTTGGTGCCTTAGCGGGATATAGTTATTATTCCTTATACATAAGTATGTGTGCCCCCTCATTTATATCTGTGCCCGTTGATCGCTTGGTTCATACTCTTTATGATAGCATCTCATCCACCCTCTTCCCTGTACTTTTACCCTCTTCCCTGTACTTTTCTTTATAATGAGACCACCTTTAGAGACAATTTTTCCCCGCAAAGCAGGGGTTGGCCTCTTCGGGCACCATGGTCCCCTTTTTTGAGGCAATGTTTTAAGGCCAGATGCCCTTCCTGCCGCCAACCCTGTTGGTCGTCTCTTGTGACATACAGGGAATAACCAGTGAACTGTTATTCAATTTGCCGACCTCAGAAGGATGACATTAACCCCCCTGGCGACCGGGATTCAAACCCAGGATCCTAGGATCCCAAACCGGTACCCTAACTGCTAAGCCAACACCAGGCTTACTTTTCTTTATCATAAACACCATTATAATTATAAGAGACGTCTTCCTGCCCGTTTCCTCTTGTGCATGTTCTGCTGCCTGGTTTGGTTTTTATTAAATAATCCTTGGGGAACGGTACTGTAACCATAAGTTAAAATAACTGAATACAGTAAGGACCATTTCGGAAATCCACGGTGGCAACCAAGGAGAGAGGCTTATGCAACCAAGGAGAGAGTCCTGATGCATGTCCATCCAAGGAGAGAGTCCTGATGCATGTCCATCCAAGGAGAGAGTCCTGATGCATGTCCATCCAAGGAGAGAGTCCTGATGCATGTCCATCCAAGGAGAGAGTCCTGATGCATGTCCATCCAAGGAGAGAGTCCTGATGCATGTCCATCCAAGGAGAGAGTCCTGATGCATGTCCATCCAAGGAGAGAGTCCTGATGCATGTCCATCCAAGGAGAGAGTCCTGATGCATGTCCATCCAAGGAGAGAGTCCTGATGCATGTCCATCCAAGGAGAGAGTCCTGATGCATGTCCATCCAAGGAGAGAGTCCTGATGCATGTCCATCCAAGGAGAGAGTCCTGATGCATGTCCATCCAAGGAGAGAGTCCTGATGCATGTCCATCCAAGGAGAGAGTCCTGATGCATGTCCATCCAAGGAGAGAGTCCTGATGCATGTCCATCCAAGGAGAGAGTCCTGATGCATGTCCAACCAAGGAGAGAGTCCTGATGCATGTCCAACCAAGGAGAGAGTCCTGATGCATGTCCAACCAAGGAGATAGTCCTGATGCATGTCCAACGAAGGAAAGAGTCCTGATGCATGTCCAACCAAGGAGTGAGTCCTGATGCATGTGTTACGCGCTCCTCCCCAAACCCCGGTCACGGTGTACCTCCGAGCCCCGAGAGGAGTCACCTTCAGAAATATGTGTTATTCTGTGTGTCAAAGATCAATGGTGAAACGACACCAATTGTTACCAACAAACAAGTATTGTATTAAGGTCACACAATAATAACAGTACAATAACAATATTAATCAATTATACAACCAATATATCATTCCTATGATGGTACCATCAGTTTCGTACAAGAAACTCACTGTGCTCCAAGTGAGCGAAAATAACATTCCCAATGTCTCTATCCCGGCAGCAAGCCAAAGTCGATCCACGCTTCAGTGATTGTCAGAACGATGTCGTATCGAGACCAGAATCCCGTTCGGTTGCAGTCACACTGCCAAAGATAGGCAAAGGTACCTTCACGAGGTGACTGGAAAAACACACCTTCGGGTATGGACGTTCAATGGCTCCCAATCGACGAACCGCAAATTCCCACTCAAAATCCACGTTACACACACACACCAGGTTACGTCTGGATGCGGTGAAATGGTTGAAGCGAGGGGAAAAACCTGCAGCGATGCGAAATCAGGCGCGAGGTAAAATGGCCAACGGTCCGTTCTCGAGACGTAACGGCATTCCAATGATTCTCTTCGGAATCAACTGCAAAACCTGTCACGCAGGTTTATCTGTCACAGCGATAACAACTCTGTCGCAGGAATCCCTTTCCCAGGAAACCCCAAAGTTCACTCGTGACCCTCGTTCGCCAGCATTTGCTCAAAACCTCAACTCAGCTCGGCTCTTCTCCGACCTCACTCGCTCCGCCTTCTTTTCCTCTTCTTCTTTCTCTTCTACTTAATCCGGTTTCCGGGTTTTTTTTTTTTTTTTTTTTTTTGAATACAGAGTCGACGCTCGTGAAAGAGCTAACATTTATCAAACAAACAAATCAAACAAACAAGCAAACAAAGTATATAAAAAGGGGAGCGGTCGACAAGATGGGGAGAGAAGGGGAGGAAGCACACAAACACAACATTTGAGAGCAGGGACATCGGGAGATGTGTGGGAGGGCGAGGGCCTGGGGGGAGGCAGGATAGGTATAAAACGCAAGGACACCAAGGACTTCCAGGCAAGAAGTCGGCACCTCAAAAAAGTGGATTTGGGGTGAAATTAGCAGGGGTAGAAAAGATCAAGGTTTTGGATTGGGGAAGATAAGAGATGGTGGTGAACAGCCGTTTTAAAGACCTGGAGGGAGGAGTGGGATTGAAGAGAGTGAGTGAGTTTGTTCCAGAGGCGGGAGAAAAGAGGAATGAAGGAGTGAAGGTGAGCAGAGAGTCTTGATTTTGGCAGTTTAACCATAAGAGGGTTGCAGGCAGATCTTGTGCGACCTGTAGGAATATTTGGGGGACAGAGCCCAGAGAGAGCTGGGGGAGCAAGGCAGAGAGGAGTCGGTAGAAGACAGAAAGACCACCAACCTGCCTGCGGTGAGTAAGTGAAAGGCCCTCGGAGATAGCGTCATCGCGGGAGATTCCAATGATTCTGAACGCTTTGGTTTCAACAGCGTGAAGACGAGCTAGGTGTGAGGCAGGAGCATCAGCCCAGAGGGGAGAGCAGTACTCCCTTGAGCTGCGGATGAAAGCCTTGTATGTGGTGAAGAGCTCAGGTGTGCCAAGGAAGGACTTCGCACGACGGAGGATGCCCAGTCGGCGACTGGCTTTGGAGGCCAGCTTGGAAATGTGGTTTTCCCAGGAAAGATCATTGCAGATAGTGAGACCCAAAAGCTTGAGTGACAGAACTTCTTGGAGAGGATTATTCAGAAAGTAGATGGGAGGGTTGTCCAGTCGGTCTTTTCGGAGAGACATCGTAAGAGTGTGAGATTTGTCAGGATTGAAAGACATGTTCCACTTGTTTGCCCAGTCTGTGATTTTGTCCAAGTCTGCAGAGAGTGAGGAGGCTGCAGACTGCCGATCTGAGGGATGAGGAATGGAGCGGCAGAGAGTGGAGTGATCAGCAAAGAGATAGAGAGGATTTTCAAGAGAGTCAGAGAGATCATTGATGAAGACCAGAAAAAGCACAGGGCCCAGAACACTGCCTTGGGGAACTCCAGCCTGAACAGGAAGAGGAGATGAGAGAAACCCATTCAGGGCCACACGTTGACTACGACTAGAGAGGAAGTTCGCCAGCCATGCGTGGAGATTTCCATGGATACCAAAGGAGGAGAGTTTGGTGAGCAGAGCGGGGTGCCAGACCGTATCGAAGGCACGTGATATGTCGAGGGAGACAGCTCTAATTTCCTGTTTGGCATTGAGGACCTCCATCCATTGTTGAGACAGCAGAAGCAGCATGTCCAGAGTAGAGTGACCTGGTCTGAAACCAAATTGATGATCAGAGATCAAGCCATTGCAGAAGAGGAAAGCTTTCATATCCGAAGCAATGATGGATTCCATGACTTTGCTGATAATTGGGAGAAGGCTGATTCGTCTGTAGTTGCTAGGATCTGTTTTTGCACCTTTTTTGTGTAAAGCGGTGATGTTGGCTGATTTCCAAGCAGATGGCAGTTGACCTTGAGCAAAAGAGAGGGTGACGAGAACAGAGAGAGGGAGTAAAAGAGCGGAAGAACAGGATTTTAGGACCCGTGGGCTGATGCCGTCAGGTCCAGTTGCAGAATCAGAGTCGAGGGTTGACAGAAACTTTTCCACCTTGTCAGGAGGAAAGGACACGGAGTCCAGGAGCAGCTGGGTACGACTGGGTACGGTGGGTACAGAGAGGGATGGGTTTGGGACACAAGATTTAGAGGCAAACACAGAGTTGAGGCATTCTGCTTTTTCACGTGCGGAGTCAGCTGTGTAGCCGTTTGAGGTAAGGGAGGGGATGGAGGGGGAACAAACACCAGAAACAGATTTGACCAGACACCACCAGGATTTGGAAGAGGGAGACAGATAAGAGAGTTCGGTCTTGAGAACGGAGAGATATTGTTTCCTGGCTTTCCTGAGGGTGGACACACACTTGTTTTGGGCTTTGTGAAAGGAAATTAGATTTCCTTCCGTTGGATTTGCTTTGTAGGAGACGAAGGCAAGTTGTTTCTGGGCAACAGCCTCACCACAAGATTCCGTGTGCCATCCCCGACAAGGGTATGACAACTGAAGACGAGATGGGATACATCTGTGCATGAGAGAGAGCAATTTACTTTGGAAGAATTCACAGGATGAGTTGATGTCAGAGGTGGTAGAGATGGGAGACCAGTCCAGATGATTGATGGCTGCTTGAAGACCGTGCCAGTTGGCCTGAGTGAAATGCCAGACTCGTCGACGCTGAGCAGGCTCCCTGAGAATGGTCAGAGAGATGTCCACTTTAACAAGCACATGATCAGATGAGCCGATTGGAGCAGAAGAAGAGCAGCAGACATTTTCAGGGAAGACATTTCATTTCAGACATTTCATTTTCTTTTAAAACACTAAATTTTTTTGGCTTTTGAAAACAGCTATCTCCAATTCACTTAAACGATAACAATAATAGTACATGCAACCAAAATTTTTACAGTGGATGAGAACCACAACAACGGAAGTGACGAATCCATAACACTCAAGAAAGAAAGTTGGAACATTGTGAAAACTTTCTTTGCAGGCAAAAACTCTTTTAACAAACAAAAGTAAAACTCACTCCCAAATGACCAATTCACGTGAGCAACAATAATTAATATTCCCCAAAATAAAGCAACAAAACTTCCAAACAACCTACAGGAATTTTCAAAGTTAGGTCACTCTGGATAAAGCATCAGCAACGACATTGTCCCTGCCCTTTACATGCTCAATTTCCAAGTTGAAATCCTGCAAAGCCAAACTCCATCTCATCAACCTCTGGTTTTTATTTTTCATTTTTTGAATGAAGGTTAAGGGGTTGTGATCAGTGGAGAGTTTTATAGGAAAGGTAGTAGTTCCTAGATACACCTCATAATGCTGAAGCGCTAGCAGGAGAGCAAGGGTCTCTTTTTCCACGGTGGCATAATTTGTCTGGTGTTTGTTAAACTTTTTGGAATAGTAGCAGACCGGGTGATCCACTCCATCCTCATCTTCCTGTAATAGAACTGCCCCAGCCCCCACATCACTTGCATCAATGGCCAACTTGAAAGGTGCTTGAAAATCCGGGGCTGCTAGGACAGGAGAGCTCATGAATATCGCTTTGACGTGGGCAAAGGCAGCTTGACATTTGTCATCCCAAACAAACTTGGTCTCTTTCCTCAGCAAATTCGTTAAAGGGGCTACTGTAGCGACCCATGGGTCCCCCAAAGCTCGAGACCAGCAACATAATCTCCTTGCCCAAGCCGGTGACGTAACCGGCGGCCAAACCGCGGCGCCGAGGTTATAATTGTTTGCACCTGTCGGTCACATGACCACCAAAGCGTGCCTCGCCTGAGAGGCGTGGCTTTGGTTCTGATGTATGCTTTTTGGCTTGGATTATATATATGCGAACCCGATAAACGGGCTTTCAGAGTTCCCGAGATGATTATACAATAAACATCTTCTCTGACGAGTTTGTGTCTTGTCCGTCACTTCGTCCGTCTCAAGCAGGAGCGTTGCTCCTTCACTGGTGACCCCGAGTTTACGACACGCGATGGACACGGCAGTGTCCCTCAAACTGCCCACTTTCTGGAAGCACATGCCGCCGTCTGGTTCGCTCAGGCGGACTCCCAGTTCGCCCTGCGTGGCATTACGGAGGACACCACGAAATACCATTACGTGGTCGCCGCGCTCGGCTCCGTGACCGCCGCCCGCTGCCTGAGCCTCCTCCAGAGCCCGCCCACTGACGGCAAGTACGACGCCATCAAGGCACTTCTTCTGGGCGCTTTCGCCCTCTCCCCGGCTGAACGCGCACGACGCCTGCTTGACCTTCCTGAGTTCGGCGATACGCGCCCGTCCGAACGTATGGACTACATGCTCGCGTTGCTCGGCGAGCACCCCATGGATTTCCTTTTCCGAGAGCTTTTTCTCCGCCAGCTCCCGGCCCAGGTCCGGGTCGCCCTGGCAAGCACGACCATCACGAACCCCCGCGACCTCGCCAGGAAGGCCGACAAGATCGATTCGGCAAGCCAGCTCGTCGGAGCGGCGAGCCAGCTCGTCGGGGTGGCTGCCGGGAGCCCGCCCGCCACCCGCCCGACGCCCGCGACGCAGCTTCCTTCCCGGAGGCTGCCGGGCCGGCGCAACTGGCAGCGGCGACGCCGCGTCGCTCGGTCCCGACGCGTCGACAGGAGCCCCCGCCAGACCCGGCCTGGTGATATTTCCATGCCAGGTTTGGGCGGCAGGCCCGATCATGTCGACCCCCGTGCACATTCGGCTAGTCGAGAAATGGTCGGGCCGGCGCTCACTACCAGCCATGAGCGCCGGCCGTTCCGGAAACCTGCTATTCATCGCGGACCAAGCGTCGGGGCGGCGTTTTCTCTGCGACACCGGCGCTCAGCTGTGCGTCATTCCCGCTTCGGCGGAGGACAGGCGGGCCGCCATTTGCGGCCCCTCCTTAATCGCGGCCAACGGCTCCGCCATCCGCACCTTCGGCCCACGCACTGTCGGCCTCCGCTTCGGCAGCCAGCTCTTTCGCTGGGAGTTCGTGACGGCGGACGTCCCCATGGCTTTGCTCGGGGCCGATTTCCTTTGCGCCCATGGGCTGCTGGTCGACGTTAAACGTCGGCATCTTGTCAACGCCGATACTTTCAGCTCGCTGGCGTGCGCCTTGAGCCGTTCCACGCCCACCGAGCTTTCCTGCGTCCTCCCGTTGGCAGACGACTTCGCGCGTCTCCTCGCGGAGTTCCCGGCCCTCACGCGACCGACGTTTTCGACCGTCGCGGTGCGTCACGGCATCGAGCATCACATTCCCACTACGGGCCCGCCGGTGTATGCCCGAGCTCGCCGTCTCGACCCAGCCAAACTCGCCGTCGCCAAGGCCAAGTTCGCCGCGCTGGAGTGCCTCGGCATCGTGCGGTGCTCCGACAGCGCCTGGGCCTCGCCGCTGCACATCGTCCCGAAGCCGGGGGGTGGATGGCGGCCACGCGGTGACTACCGCCGCCTCAACGACGCCACTACCCCCGACAGGTACCCCGTCCCGCACATCCAGGATTTTTCCGCACGGTTGGCGGGGCGGACCATTTTTTCAAAAGTGGACCTGATTCGGGGGTACCACCAGGTGCCCGTCCGCCCGGCCGACATCCCGAAGACGGCCGTTATTACACCTTTCGGCCTCTTTGAATTCCTCCGGATGCCCTTCGGTCTCAAAAACGCGGCACAGGCGTTCCAGCGCCTGATGGACGGCGTGCTGCGCGACTTGCCGTTCCTCTTTACCTACCTGGACGACATCCTCGTCGCCAGCACGTCCAGAGCCGAGCACCTCCTCCACCTCCGGACGCTGTTCGGCCGCCTCAGCGAGCACGGCTTGATCGTCAACCCGACCAAATGTCACTTTGGTGCGGCGACGATCGACTTTTTGGGCCACCACATCACCAGGAACGGCGCCGTACCGCTGCCGGCCAAAGTCGAGGCCATCGCCGCTTTCCCGCGCCCCCGCTCCGTCAAGGCGCTGCAGGAGTTCCTCGGGATGGTGAACTTTTACCACCGCTTCGTGCCCCGAGCTGTGCAACTCATGCGGCCCTTGTACACCGCCCTCCGCGGCCAGCCGGCGAAGAGCGATGTTGTCTGGTCCACGGACATGGACGCTGCTTTCACCGGCGCGAAACGGGCCCTCGCCAACGCCACGCTGCTGACCCACCCGGTACCCCATGCTCCCATCGCCCTCACCACGGACGCCTCCGACTACGCCGTGGGCGCGGTTCATGAGCAATGGGTAAACGGGGCCTGGCAGCCGCTCGCGTTCTTCAGCCGGCAACTCCTGCCCAACGAGTTGAAGTACAGCACTTTCGACCGCGAGCTCCTCGGGCTGTACCTGGCCGTCCGCCATTTTCGCCACCTCCTGGAGGGCCGCCCGTTCACGGCCTTTGTCGACCACAAGCCATTGATTTTCGCCATGGCCAAGGCCACGGAGCAGTGGTCGGCCCGCCAGCAGCGCCACCTCTCCGCCGTGTCGGAATACACCACGGACATCCGGCACGTCGCCGGAAAGGACAACGCCGTGGCCGACTGCCTTTCTCGAGCCGGCGCCAACGCCGTCCACCTCGGCGTCGATTTCGCCCTGATGGCGACGGACCAGGCCACCGACGGCACGGTGCAGGCACTCCGGGTGGTGGACACGGGCCTCTGCTTGGCTGACGTCCCCTTCGCGGACACGGTCCTGCTTTGTGACGTCTCCCAAGGCCGACCTCGCCTCGTAGTGCCGGTCACCTGGCGCCGTCGCATTTTTGCTTCGCTCCACGGCCTCTCACACCCAGGCCGGAAGGCGTCCCAGAGGCTGGTGTCGGCACGTTTCGTCTGGCACGGGTTGCGACGGGACGTCCGCGACTGGGCCAACGCCTGCACACCCTGCCAGCAGGCCAAGGTCCACCGTCACACCCAGGCTCCGCTGGCTCCTTTCACCGTGCCCGAGCGACGTTTCGACCACGTCCACGTGGACCTGGTGGGTCCCCTGCCCCCATCGCGGGGGTTCTCCCACCTGCTTACCATGGTGGACAGGACCACCAGGTGGCCGGAGGCCGTGCCCCTTGCCTCCACCACCACCGCCGATGTGGCCCAGGCATTCATCGTTACCTGGGTCGCGCGTTTCGGCACACCGGCGGACATCTCGTCGGACCACGGCCCACAGTTTACGTCCGAACTGTGGGGCGCGGTCGCCCGCACGTTGGGCGTTACCCTGCACCGCACCACGGCCTACCACCCCCAGGCCAACGGGTTGTGCGAGCGGTTCCACCGCTCCATGAAGGCCGCACTCATGGCCGGCCTCCAGGACGACGGCTGGGCCGACCGGCTCCTGTGGGTCCTTTTGGGCCTCCGCACGGCTCCAAAGGAGGACCTCCAGGCGTCCACCACCGAGCTGGTGTACGGCCAGGCCCTCCGCGTCCCGGGCGAGTTCGTGCCCGACGCCACCAGCCCCCGGTCCGCCACGCGCCAGCGCACGGCCTTCCAGGAGGCCGCCCAACGTTTCGCCCCGGTGCCCACGTCCCGCCACGGCGACCCCCAATCCTACGTCCCCCCAGCACTCCGCACGGCGGAGTACGTCTTTGTGCGCCACGCACCGGGGGCCGCTCCGGCCACCATACGACGGACCCTTCCGGGTCCTACGACGGGACAACAAGTCCTTCGTCGTCAGCATCGGCGGCCGGGCGGACCGGATTTCGGTGGACCGCCTCAAGCCGGCCCACATGGACGTCGGCCAGCTGCCACCGCTGGCTCTCCCACCGTGGCGCGGCCGCCCCCGTCCACTGCACCCCCCGTCCGGCCACCCGCCACTACACCGGACCCCCCCCCCCTCCCACGCGACCAGCCAGGGGTCGTTTCGGTCAGGTCATCCGGACCCCCCTCAGGTTGACCTTCCTGGACCAAGTCGATTCTGGGGGGGCGTGTGTAGCGACCCATGGGTCCCCCAAAGCTCGAGACCAGCAACATAATCTCCTTGCCCAAGCCGGTGACGTAACCGGCGGCCAAACCGCGGCGCCGAGGTTATAATTGTTTGCACCTGTCGGTCACATGACCACCAAAGCGTGCCTCGCCTGAGAGGCGTGGCTTTGGTTCTGATGTATGCTTTTTGGCTTGGATTATATATATGCGAACCCGATAAACGGGCTTTCAGAGTTCCCGAGATGATTATACAATAAACATCTTCTCGGACGAGTTTGTGTCTTGTCCGTCACTTCGTCCGTCTCAAGCAGGAGCGCTGCTCCTTCACTACCACATCAAAAAAATTCCTGCAGAACCGCCGGTACCAACCAGCCATACCCAAGAATCTCATAAGCTCCTTCTTCCCTTTTGGAACTTGGAAGCGATCAATGGCTTCTATCTTGGCTGTCATCGGTTGTACGTGACCCTGACCTACTACATGGCCTAGGAACACCACCTGTGCTTTTACAAACTCACTCTTAGATAAGTTGTTGATGGTCAACCCTGCCTCGGTCAGTTTCTTGAAAAATGCATGAATTTGTTCATTTGCATGAAAATTCATTTGCATGAATTTGGTCCACCGTCACACCCAGGCTCCGCTGGCTCCTTTCACCGTGCCCGAGCGACGTTTCGACCACGTCCACGTGGACCTGGTGGGTCCCCTGCCCCCATCGCGGGGGTTCTCCCACCTGCTTACCATGGTGGACAGGACCACCAGGTGGCCGGAGGCCGTGCCCCTCGCCTCCACCACCACCGCCGATGTGGCCCAGGCATTCATCGTTACCTGGGTCGCGCGTTTCGGCACACCGGCGGACATCTCGTCGGACCACGGCCCACAGTTTACGTCCGAACTGTGGGGCGCGGTCGCCCGCACGTTGGGCGTTACCCTGCACCGCACCACGGCCTACCACCCCCAGGCCAACGGGTTGTGCGAGCGGTTCCACCGCTCCATGAAGGCCGCACTCATGGCCGGCCTCCAGGACGACGGCTGGGCCGACCGGCTCCTGTGGGTCCTTTTGGGCCTCCGCACGGCTCCAAAGGAGGACCTCCAGGCGTCCACCACCGAGCTGGTGTACGGCCAGGCCCTCCGCGTCCCGGGCGAGTTCGTGCCCGACGCCACCAGCCCCCGGTCCGCCACGCGCCAGCGCACGGCCTTCCAGGAGGCCGCCCAACGTTTCGCCCCGGTGCCCACGTCCCGCCACGGCGACCCCCAATCCTACGTCCCCCCAGCACTCCGCACGGCGGAGTACGTCTTTGTGCGCCACGCACCGGGGGCCGCTCCGGCCACCATACGACGGACCCTTCCGGGTCCTACGACGGGACAACAAGTCCTTCGTCGTCAGCATCGGCGGCCGGGCGGACCGGATTTCGGTGGACCGCCTCAAGCCGGCCCACATGGACGTCGGCCAGCTGCCACCGCTGGCTCTCCCACCGTGGCGCGGCCGCCCCCGTCCACTGCACCCCCCGTCCGGCCACCCGCCACTACACCGGACCCCCCCCCCCTCCCACGCGACCAGCCAGGGGTCGTTTCGGTCAGGTCATCCGGACCCCCCTCAGGTTGACCTTCCTGGACCAAGTCGATTCTGGGGGGGCGTGTGTAGCGACCCATGGGTCCCCCAAAGCTCGAGACCAGCAACATAATCTCCTTGCCCAAGCCGGTGACGTAACCGGCGGCCAAACCGCGGCGCCGAGGTTATAATTGTTTGCACCTGTCGGTCACATGACCACCAAAGCGTGCCTCGCCTGAGAGGCGTGGCTTTGGTTCTGATGTATGCTTTTTGGCTTGGATTATATATATGCGAACCCGATAAACGGGCTTTCAGAGTTCCCGAGATGATTATACAATAAACATCTTCTCGGACGAGTTTGTGTCTTGTCCGTCACTTCGTCCGTCTCAAGCAGGAGCGCTGCTCCTTCACTACCACATCAAAAAAATTCCTGCAGAACCGCCGGTACCAACCAGCCATACCCAAGAATCTCATAAGCTCCTTCTTCCCTTTTGGAACTTGGAAGCGATCAATGGCTTCTATCTTGGCTGTCATCGGTTGTACGTGACCCTGACCTACTACATGGCCTAGGAACACCACCTGTGCTTTTACAAACTCACTCTTAGATAAGTTGTTGATGGTCAACCCTGCCTCGGTCAGTTTCTTGAAAAATGCATGAATTTGTTTAATATGATCTTCCATGGTCATAGTGGGGATGATGACATCATCCAGATAAGCCTCCACCCCCTCAAGGTCTGCAATAAGCTTATTAATGAGACGTTGAAATGTAGCAGGCCCGTTTTTCAATCCAAAGGGAAGAACCTTGTACTGATACAACCCATTTGGTGTGACTAAAGCCGAGATTTCCTTGGCTCTATCAGTAAGAGGAATCTGCCAATACCCTTTCAGCAAGTCAAATTTAGTTACAAATTTAGCTGGGCCTATTCTATCAATCCAGTCATCAATCCTCGGGATGGGATATGAGTCGGTCTTGGTCACTGCATTAACCCGTTTTAAATCCGTACAACAGCGAAAACTGCCATCGGGTTTTGGAACCAACACACATGGTGAGCTCCATTCACTGCTGCTTGGTTCGATGATGTCATTCTCCAACATATACTGAACCTCCTTCCGAAGATACTCCATCTTCACAGGGTTCATCCGATAGGGGTGTTGCTTCACAGGAGTGGCTTCCCCCACCTCAATATCATGATATACCAAGTCAGTACAACCAGGTACATCTGTGAACAAATGTGCAAACTCAAAAATTAGGCTGGACAGTTGTCCTTATTGTTCCCTCGTCAAATGACCTAATTTCTCATCTAAATGATTCAACACTTCCGAGTTCGTCAATCTGGGACAAGCCTGGTCATCAATGTTATCAAACTTCACACCGGCCTCAACCTCTGGATTCTCTTGCACCCCGACTGCAGGTGAGACAGGAGCCATTTTTCCCACAGGCTTCCTCTCATAATATTTCTTCAGTCGGTTGACATGACACAGCTGCCGCTTTTTCCGTTGGTCGGGAGTTGTCACCACGTAATCTGTTTCATTAACCCTCCTTTCGATTGCATCGGGACCAAAATGTCTAGCCTGTAGTGGCTGACCTGGAACAGGAAGCAACACTAACACCCGGTCCTCAGGACTAAAATTTCTTATCTGAGATTTCTTGTCATGTCTCACTTTCATTTTATCCTGTGTCACTTTCAAGTTTCTTCTCGCAACTTCACAAGCCTTTGCCAATCTGTGCCTAAGCGTTGACACATACTTCACCACTGTTGACTGTGATTCCTCCTGTAGCCACTGTTCTTTCACCAATTTCAATGGTCATCGCACTGCGTGTCCAAACACAAGTTCAAAAGGACTGAACCCCAATGACTCCTGAACAGATTCCCTCGTAGCAAACAACAATAAGGGTATTCCTTCATCCCTGGTGTTGGCTTCGCGGTCAGGGTGCCGGCTTGGGATCCTAGGATCCTGGGTTCGAATCCCGGTCGATCGCTGAATTAACGCCAGGGGGGTTGACTCAGCCTGTCATCCTTCCGAGGTCGGCAAATTGAGTACCAGCTTGCTGGGATGAATGATCCCGGTGTGTACCCCGGTTTAGCATAGGTACACCGTATCCCTGTGCATCGAAAGAGCGTGACCAAGGGTTGGCGTCAGGAAGGGCATCCGGCCGTAAAAACATTGCCTCAAACAGGGAACCATGATTGTCATGGGGCCCGGAAGGCTAACCCCCGCTCTAGCGGGGAAAATGGCCTTAAAACGATCATTCATATTTCTATTCTTCATCCCAATCCTTGTCACATTCAAAACAATACGTTCTGATCATATTCTTCAATGTCTGGTGAAACCTTTCCAAGGCCCCTTGGCTCTCGGGATGGTAAGTACTTGATCTTACTTGCTCCACTCCCAACAGGTGTACCACTTGCTGAAAAAGCGTTGACATGAAATTGGAACCCTGATCAGACTGGATGACCTTAGGTAGGCCAACCAAAGTGAAAAATTTAATCAAGGCCTTTGCAATAACGGCCGCATTAATTTTCCTAAGAGGCACTGCTTCTGGGAACCTTGTGGAAGCGTACATGATGGTCAGCAAATACTGATGTCCATCCTTAGTTTTAGGACTTAGGTAAAGGGCCTACACAGTCAATAATGACATGGCTGAATGGCTCTTCAAAAGCTGGAATTGGTTTTAAAGGTGCGGATGGGACTTTCTGATTAGGTTTTCCCACCAGCTGGCAAGATTTACAGAACTCCGCCACATCACGTCGCAATCCTGGCCAGAAAAAATGTACGAATATTCTGTCACATGTCTTGTTCACTCCAAGGTGCCCGGCCAAAGGTGTCTCATGTGCCAAACTCAATATCTCCTTCCGGTACGGCGGTGGCACCACAATTTGATAATGAGCTTTCCACTCATCGTTTGTTGGCACCTCCGGTGGTCTCCATTTTCTCATGAGTATTTCCCCTTTCATGAAGTAACCAACAGGTATCTTCATAGCCTCTTCCTCTGTAACGGCTTTATCAATCAAACTCCGGATCTCCGAATCTCCGTGTTGTTCTTCAACAAGTCTCTTTCGGACCAGCACCGTTTGTTCAGCCTCGTTCCCAGATGTCTCCGACGGACACTCCATTTCCTCTTTTGGTCCAGATGACACCTTTTCCTTCGGTTCCTTGATGTCACTCCCTTTCCTATTATCTCTTTCAGAATTTTCCTCCAATACCTCAAAGGAACTCAAATCCACATCGCCTTCCTTCTCTTTCTCTTCAGACCGCTTCCTACCCATAGCACGAGTCACTGCACAGGATGGAAAGATACCCGGAATCTCCTGCTCTAACTGTGCGGTGTTAGTTTCCATACTGTGCTTTTCAACCAACATTGGATTACCAGAAACTCGACCACCGGCCAAATCATTCCCGATAATAAAAGAGATTCCCTCTACAGGAAGAGTGGCTTGGAAACCTACGGTGAGCGCTCCTGACACCAAATCAGACTTCAAATGGATGACATGAAGAGGAGCTTTAACATAGCCACCAACCCCCTGTAAAAGAACACTAACACCAGTTGCCGTCTTCTCTCACGATGGCAAAATGCCTTCAAGCATCAAAGATTGATGTGCTCCTGTGTCCCTCAACACCCTAACAGGTCTCTGGTTCGTTAAGTCTCCATCCAGTGACACAAACCCCTCGGAAATAAAAGGTTTGTAACCCTCTTGAACAAGGTCATTCTGTGATGCCGTAACTTTGGCATGGGAACCTTCACAAGGCACTGTCGCCAAGGACGATTTCTCGCATTGGCCAATGCATTCGGAGTTGTACTAGTCTGACTCCACTCCTGATTTTTCCTTTTCAGGGCATAACATTGGGACATCAAATGCCCAGGTTTCTTGCAAAAAGCGCAAGTAGGCCCGGAGGAAAAACTCGTGGTCTGCCTCGGGCCCCCCGGAAGATAGGTATGTCTTGGAACTGCAGTCTTCTGATCCCTAAAAGTCGCGGTATCAGATTTGTCCCCATAGTCCTCTCTCGGTCGCCTCCATGAAAATCTGTTCTCCGAACCTGATTTTCCATAACTCCCCTGGCTAACTCTAGACGGGAAGTTAGGTTTGTGGAACCCCATCCTGTGTGTCAAGGCATAGTCATCTGCCACAGTTGCTGCCTCATACAACTCTGGTACCTTCTTTTCCTCCAGATGTACTTTAATGTCCACGTGGACACACTGTTTTAATGCCTCCACCAAAATCAATTGCCGTAAAAGGTTGAAGTCTTTCCCAATCTCCTTCGAATCACACCACCGATCAAACATGGTTTCCTTCATTCTGGCAAACTCCACTGGGCAAACTCCACTCCTCTCCCTCTTCCTGGCATTCCTGAATTTTTGCCGGTAAGCTTCAGGGACCAATTCATAGGCTTTGAGAATGGCTTTCTTAACTATCTCATACTCTGCACATTGGTCAATTGGTAAAGCCGAAAATATATCTTGAGCTTTACCCACCAGAACACTTTGCACTAATATAGTCCAGGACCCCACAGGCCATTTTAGCATTTGAGCCACCTTCTCAAAATGTAAAAAAAACTTGGCTACCTCCTTTTCATTGAAGGGTGGAACCAGCCTCACATGCCTACCAACATCCCAAGAGTTCTGACTAGTTGTCGAACTAGCCGGCATGGATACTACTTCTCTCCGTTCTCCCAGTAATTCCAGCTCCTTAAGTTTAAGTTCCTTCTGATATTCCATGTCCCGTTCCTTTAACTCCCTTTCGGCTCTCCTTTCCGCTGCTCTTTCCTCTGCTCGTCTTTCTTCTTCAGCTCTCCTTTCCTCTGCTCTTCTCTCCTCGAGTTCCTTTTCAGCTCTCCTTTCCTCTGCTCTTTCCTCTGCTCTTCTCTCTTCTAACCTTTCCTGGCCCTGCAGTTGCATCTCCATTTTCCGGAGCTCCACATTTCCTTTTTCTTCTGGTAAGCAATCCAAGGCTACCTCTTCCCATGTTCCTTGTCCCACTAAAGACTCCACCACCAATGTCTGCATCTCTGCTTTCTTCATAGGAACTCGGACCTCCAAGTTAAAATTTTTGGCCAATATCATGAGTTCCGATCTTTTAACGCCGCAAAACCTGTCACGCAGGTTTATCTGTCACAGCGATAACAACTCTGTCGCAGGAATCCCTTTCCCAGGAAACCCCAAAGTTCACTCGTGACTCTCGTTCGCCAGCGTTTGCTCAAAACCTCAACGCAGCTCGGCTCCTTCTCCGACCTCACTCGCGCCGCCTTCTTTTCCTCTTCTTCTTTCTCTTCTTCTTCGTCCGGTTCCCTATCCGGTTTCCTGTTCCTCATTCGGGGACGCCGCAAACATTTCTGCATCAAACACCATGGTGACTATCAGTTAGCACCTGTTAACCTTCACACAAAAAAATCCAATTTTTTGAAAAATTTGGGAATGTTAGAAAATTCCAAATTTGGGAATTTTGGGAATGTTCGTGAATTCTATCCCGGACGAGGCCCCAATTTCTGTTACGTGCTCCTCCCCAAACCCCGGTCACAGTGTACCTCCGAGCCCCGAGAGGAGTCACGGCAGAAATATATGTTGTTCTGTGTGTCAAAGATCAATGGTGAAACCACACCAATTGTTACCAACAAACAAGTATTGTATTAAGGTCACACAAGAATAACAGTACAACAACAATATTAATCAATTATACAACCAATATATCATTCCTATGATGGTACCATCAGTTTCATACAATATAACTCACTGTGCTCCAAGTGAGCGAAAATAACATTCCCAATGTCTCTATCCCGGCATCAAGCCAAAGTCGATCCACGCTTCAGTGATCGTCAGATCGATGTAGTATCGAGACCAGAATCCCGTTCGGTTGACAGTCACACTGCCAAAGATAGGCAAAGGTACCCTCAAGAGGCGCCTGGGAAAACACACCTTCGGGTATGGACGTTCAACGGCTCTCAATCGACGAACCGCAAATTCCCACTCAAAATCCACATTGCACACACACACCAGGTTACGTCTGGATGCGGTGAAATGGTTGAAGCGATGGGAAAAACCTGGAGCAATGTGGCATCAGGTGCGAGGTAAAATGGCCAACGGTCCGTTCTTGAGACGTAACGGCATTCCAATGATTCTCTTAGGAATCGACCGCAAAACGTGTCACGCAGGTTTATCTGTCACAGCAATAACAACTCTGTCGCAGAAATCCCTTTCCCAGGAAACCCCAAAGTTCACTCGTGACCCTCGTTCGCCAACGTTTGTTCAAAACCTCAACGCAGCTCGGCTCCTTCTCCGACCTCACTCGCTCCGCCTTCTTTTCCTCTTCTTCTTTCTCTTCTTCTTCGTCCGGTTCCCTATCCGGTTTCCGGTTTCTTTTGAAACACTAACTTTTTTTACCTTTTGAAAACAGCTATCTCCAATTCACTTAAACAATAACAATAATAGTACATGCAACCAAAAATGTTTACAGTGGATGAGAACCACAACAACGGAAGTGACGTATCCGTAACACATGTCCAACCAAGGAGAGAGTCCTGATGCATGTCCAACCAAGGGGAGAGTCCTGATGCATGCCCAACCAAGGAGAGAGTCCTGATGCATGTCCAACCAAGGAGAGTATCCTGATGCATGTCTAACCAAGGAGAGAGTTTTGATGCATGTCTAACCAAGGAGAGAGGCCTGATGCAACCAAGGAGAGAGTTCTGATGCAACCAAGGAGAGAGTGCTGATGCATGTCCAACCAAGGAGAGATTGCTGAAGCATATCCAAACAAGGGGAGAGTCCTGATGCATGTCCAACCAAGGAGAGTGTCCTGATGCATGTCCAACCAAGGAGAGAGTCCTGATGCATGTCCAACCAAGGGGAGAGTCCTGATGCTTGTCCAACCAAGGAGAATCCTGATGCATGTCGAACCAAGGAGAGAGTCCTGATGCATGTCTAACCAAGGAGAGAGTCCTGATGCATGTCCAACCAAGGAGAGAGTCCTGATGCATGTCCAACCAAGGAGAGAGTCCTGATGCATGTCCAACCAAGGAGAGAGTCCTGATGCATGTCCAACCAAGGAGAGTGTCCTGATGCATGTCCAACCAAGGAGAGAGTCCTGATGCATGTCCAACCAAGGAGAGAGTCCTGATGCATGTCCAACCAAGGAGAGAGTCCTGATGCATGTCCAACCAAGGAGAGAGTCCTGATGCATGTCCAACCAAGGAGAGAGTCCTGATGCATGTCCAACCAAGGACAATCCTGATGCATGTCTAACCAAGGAGAGAGTCTTGCCCTCTTGATTGAGATTACGCCAACCCTCTTCAGGCGACCCTCCTCCCAGCGCATTTCTATACATGCTGGGCACATTCTGGGCTACCTGGGGCGTGGCAGGGTGGAGCTCCAAATTCCTCGCTCACCCTGAGAGCCTGAGGTACCCACGGACATGCACCACTTCCCCACCCATAAACCTTACACACACAATTATGTCATTCATTTTCCCCTGCACCTGCAGTACATGCTAAAAGTGATGTTACTACCTGTCATGGCTTGCATACATACTAATCATCAACCTTAACCAAAATACAACACAATCCTGACAACACAATGCATTGATTTTTGAGGCCATAACACTAATTTAATTACCTTCATACCATATCATACTGAAGCGCTAGAGTACATTGATTTGTATATTTCTTGAATAAAATAAAATATTTGTCCTAATTGTCTGAAAAACTAATGCTGTTAAATTGTAGTTGTATCCCCATTTGCCCTGCTGAAGCACCTGTGAAGTTACCTTAGAGTATGCAGCATGAGAAAATGTCAAAAAAACAGGAAATTGGCAGCCATTTTGTTTTTTGGAAACCCCAAATTCTGCTTCAAAGGACCCAGGATTTTTTTGATTCAACATTTTCAAATTATGTTAAAAAGTCAGGTTCGCAACTTCTACCCAAAAATTCCCCTAACAGTTGCATTTACGAGAAATCAGCCCTATCTATCATGATACTACCTCCAAAGATTGTTCTTTTTGTTCAATCATGATGCAGCACCCACATATTTACATTGAAGGAATATTCAGGCCCGTAATCTAGCCATAGCTTGACGAGGTGTTTGCAGCGACTGCATTTGCATGCTGATGCTGTACATCCCTCTGTGAAGGGAAACCGCTATTTCTATGTGACCTGATTGTGTCAGACACAACGCGGAGGATTTACAGAACCCCCTCTTCTGTTCCGAGGCTGGAGGCATCCATCTGTTCGTGTTGCCATAGCAACCCTACAAAAGTACAAGCTACTGTGGGAGAGTGAAAAGTGTTTTTTTGCTTTCTTCTCAAAATACTTTGCCACCAATTAATTTGGAATCATAATGAGCGTGAAACATCTCATATTTGTGTGCATTAAAACAAACCAATATTTTATGTTACTTTTGTGCATTTTCAGTGCCCATAGAAAGTCTACACCCCCTTTGAAAATTTTCACCTTTTGTTGCCTTATAGCCTGGAATTAAATTGCATTAAAATACCTTTAGTCGGTATAGTACACTGTTTTAATCTACCAGGTGAGCGCCCATGGGTAATTACTCCCGCCAGGGAGTAATGCATTCGATCGTGAGTGTGTGTGTGTGTGTGTGTGTGTGTGTGTGTTCATATGTTCGTGTGTTTGTGAAGAAGATATCTAGAAAAGTTCTGAACGGATTTGGATGAAAGTTGGTGGGATGATTGCCCTTGGGATAAGGAAGAATTGATTAATTTTTGGTGAAGCTCAGAATATTATTCCCGATCCAGGAATTTTTTGAAGGATTTTTTTACCATTGGAAGATAGGGCTCATTTTTTTTAAACATTATCTTCTATATATTCTATATTTAACATTGTGAGATGAAAATAGTTTTCATATTTGTTGTAAATGTAGTTTAAACTTGTGGTTATGCGTTAGAGCGGTGTATTTTTTTTAGCAGCGTCTTCTTCAATGTTCATTTTTTTTTTCTAATAAAGACATATTCTGTCATTTTAAAACCACCAAAGTGTGTATTAGGTTTCGCCGTTTCATAAAATGTATCGTTTGATACGTATCATGCTTTAAAACAGTTTTTTTGTTTTTTTTTTAACCTCAGAAGAGATATCAACATTTAGCTCAGTGAATGTCATTCGCGGTGTCAGTATTTGATGAACTTATAAAGACTTAGTTCCAGATTTGTCAATGGCTGAGGTATATTAACAAATGAATACAACAGATTTGGCAAAATTCCAACTTTTTTTTTTAAGTTCGCATATTCACCCAGGGTTGTGATAAGCTGAAGAAGAAGAAACCTCGCATGGGCTTCCCAGACCAAATAAATAATTCTAGTTCTGGCTCTGCGATTTTCAGGTTTATTACTCCCGCAAGGGAGTAATGCATTCGATTGTGTCCGTCCGTGTGTGTGTGTGTGTGTGTGTGTGTGTGTGTGTGTGTGTGTTCGTATGTTCGTGTGTTTGTGAACAAGATATCTGGAAAAGTTCTGAACGGATTTGGATGAAAGTTGGTGGGATGATTGCCCTTGGGATAAGGAAGAATTGATTCGTTTTGGGTGAAGCTCAGGATATTATTCTGGATCCAGGAATTTCTTTTGGAAATTTTTTTGGGAAAGGTTTTTGCTGTTTTACTGCATTAAAGCTTTTATTCTTATTCTTAAATGATGTTTTTCTCCTCTAATTCCGAGATATATCAAAATAAATTCTCTGACAGTTAGGGCCTACTTTCTTTTTCATTTATTGTTTTGGGGAAAGGGGATGTTAAACAAAACGTATTATTACCTTCGCAAAAGCGGAAGGTTATGTTTTGATCGCTGTGTATTTATTTGTATGTCTGTGTGTGTGTGTGTGTGTGTGTATGTTATTCGCATAACTCAAAAAGTATTCAACCGAATTGCATGAAATTTGGTGGGATGATTGGTTATTATACGGGACACATTTGATTAGATTTTGGGAGCAATCGGGTCAAAGGTCAAGGTCAAGGTCACGAAAAGGTCAAAATCGTATTTTAGTACAGTACAGAACAGTAGCTGCGGCGAAGGTATGCGCTCTACCGAGTGCCCGTTCTAGTTCCAACTTGACCCACGGCGGGAGTATGCGCTCTACTGAGTGGCGTTCTCGTCGCCCCGATTTTTACTCCCGCTAGGGAGTAATGTATTCGATCGTGTCCGTGTGTGTGTGTGTGTGTGTGTGTGTGTGTGTGTGTGTGTTTGTGAACAAGATATCTGGAAAAGTTCTGAACGGATTTGGATGAAAATTGGTAGGATGATTGCCCTTGGGATAAGGAAGAATTGATTAGTTCTTGGTGAAGCTCAGGATATTATTCCGGATCCAGGAATTTTTTGAAGGATTTTTTACCATTGGAAGATAGGGCTCCAACTTGACTCACGGCGGGAGTATGCGCTCTACTGAGTGGCGTTCTAGTTATTATTGTTGGTGTGTTATAAAAATAATAATCTTTATATCCACCTCCCCTAGTTGTCAAGATCACCTTGAGGTAAGCACACCCACATCTAAGCTGTCTAGCCTGGGTTCGAATCCCGACCCAGGTATAAACTATCACCCGACCCAATTTCACAGGCAGGATGATTCATCAATGTGTGTGCTGTTTCTCAGATGGACGTTAAAATGGGCCTCCCTTCTCCTGGCATTAGTTGGTGGCCAATAAAGATCCCACATTTACCTTCACAAAGAGTCGGCGAGATATCGCTAGCACCATGGCCAAATTCCTGTCCAAACCTGAGTCGGACGTCTGTCCTGGTCAGCCGGGTCGTGAAAGACTTGGGTCAAGCTTTCCCTGTCCATCCCCTGCAAGAATGTGGAAATAATTGTGGCCATTACAGAAGATGTCCACCTCCCCTACACTTTGTCGTTTAGCTCCTCCATGAGCCTAGATCTGAATTGTTATGCAAAAACGCTTACATTATATTCTCCACACATGTATCCATATTCCATACTCATATTCTTTTCTACCCTGATTCACCTTCCCCAAGCCAACCCCTTCCTTTCCAGGTTATTGGGTTTTCTCCAGCCCCACCCACTCTCTCCACCCACCTTTCCGTTTTTTTTTTTGTTTCTTTGATGTTTCATCCCAGGCTTTCCCTTCTTATTCTTTCAGTCAACTTCTTGTTACCTCAGCCACCAAAGGTGGATGGAGGTTATGTTTCCCCCCCTGTCTGTTTGGCTGTTTGTTTGTCTGTGAACAAAATATCTCAAAGTTGTGGACCTTTTCGGACGAAATGTGGCAGAGATGTAGCGTATGTGACAAGGACGAAATGATTAGATTTTGGTGAAGATTCGGATTCAGATCCGGCTACTAGAATTTTAAAGTGATTCTTCACCATTGGGAGATCGGGCCAAAAACGATACATAGCAGGATATCTCAAAAAACTATGGACGGATTTGGACGAAACTTGTTGCACAGGTTGGGTGTCTGACGAGGACGATTCGATTCAATTTTGGTGAAGATCCGAATCCGGATCCAGCTAGTAGAATTTTTAAAGTGATTCTTCACCATTGAGTGATATGGCCAACCAGGCGGAGGTATGCTCTCTACTGAGTGCCGTTCTAGTTGTATTTGACTTTAGATCTAATCCAGAGTAGATAGCTCAAAGGATAAGTGTGCTACCTCTGCACCATCTTCTCACACCTGTCATATTTGTAAGGATTAAATAACAGGTTTTTTTTGTCATTCCAACTTGACTTTGAAAATAAACAAATATTTACAATAATAAATATGTGGCAACCATCATTTGAAGATAATACACATTTGCAGCTGAAAATACAGACTTTCTTTAACTGAGGTGCCATATATATTCATGGTTTTCTTGCTAATGTGCGTATAAGTATTTTAAGGGAAACACTAGAGCAATGCGACTGTGTCGCCAATATGCCTCCGCATAATCCCACAACGGGTAGATACCCTCGGTCACTGTCCTAAAAATAAACAAGTTTGATTTAAATCCCTTCAGCTGTTTTCAAGTATCACATTTTCACCAGCCATGACAGGTTTCACATTGCTCGGTGAAGCGGTTTCAGAGAAGAGATTTTTTTAAAATATTGGGTTTCAAGCTAATATGGCTGCCACACCACGTGACATATGACCTTACAAAATGTACACGCTGCATATGTATGGGTATGGGATCACGTTTGTGAAGTTTCGTGTTGATTGGATAAGGTTCGTTTTTCTATCTAAGATGGCTGCCAAACCACGTGACCTATGACATCATCATTTTCAAACTATATGCAACAGTGCTGTTAGATGATATTTGCAAAATTTCGCATCGATAGGGTGAGTGGTTTCAGAGATATAATTATTTATATTTTCCTTAAATCCAATGTGGCTGCCACGCCATGTGAGCAATGATGTTTTCGTGATCATCTTTTAATCGCCATGCCTAGTCAATGACACGTAAAGTTTCGAGTCAATAAATTTGGTGGTTTGAGAGATGTTTTTTTAAGGGTTTAGGTTAAATCCAATATGGCTGCCAAAGCATGTGACCTTGATGTCATTAATTTAATATTTCAATACAAATGGGTCATAGATCATGTGCATGCAATTTCAGATTTTTAGGATGAGGAATTCGATTAAAACATTTTTGGCTGGTATACCACTTCATCTATGATGTGATCATTATCAAGCTTTTGTTCCCCATTGGGAGTACTTGACAATGTGCCAAGTTTCAAATGTTTCCATTCAGTGGTTTCCGAGAAATAATGTTTTAATTATTCGTGTTTAATCCAAGATGGCTGCTATACCACGTGACCTATGACGTCACAATTATCATTAAAACATTGTGCATGAGTGTCACTACTACCCTAAAAGTTTTGTCTCAATTGGACATGTGGTTGCTGAGAAAAACAAGGTTTAGCCTGTACGGACGGACGGACAACTCGAAAACATAATGCCTCCGCCCACCTTCGGGGGCGGAGGCATAATAATTATTGGATACATTTGTAAATTACAGGAAGTGAATGGATCTAAGGTGCTGCAGGATTTTTTACAGCATACCCCGCAGGGAAATGCCGTTTAGAATAGCGTTTGTCTGCCCGTAATCCCCGTATGTATGTATTAATGCTCGTTTGTCTGTCCGTATGCTTCCGCCAGCATTTTGCGGGTTCATTTTCTTTTAAAATTCGTTTTTTCTGCAACCGTTAGTCCGATTGACACAAAATTTGCACTAAAGGAGCGACTCCTGTGGATTTTTTTTTAGTGATAATTATGATGTAATAGGTCACGTGGTATGGGCGCCATCTTGGAAAACCCGAAAAACTTTGCACCTCTATATCTCCGAAAACGCTCCATGGGAAAATATTGAATGGTGGCTCATTGTAAAATACTCCCCATGGGAAATATCATATGTTAATGATGATAGATGCCATCATTATGACGTCATAAATCGACAAGGAGAACGCTTGATCAGTATGAAATTTCTTGAGTATGATCTCGGGATAAATTGGTCAGAAAAAAATTGATTACGTCATCGGTCACATTCGGCAGCCATATTTTTTATGGCATAACCTGTAGGGCAATGCCATCTGGAACAGCGTTTGTCTGTCCGTCCGGTGTATTATTAGTGGGGCAGCTTAGCACCGAATTTCAAAGGGATGGGGACATGCCGGATAAAAGCACCAAAATTTTATCAGGCAATCTTCATGGTCCCAGCTATGATTCTATAACCGGCGCCAAGCGATACGACCACTCTTATTTGAAATTTTTTATTATTTGTGAAATTCTTTTTGGAAAATTTTTGAAATTTTTTTTTTGAGGGTTTGGAAAAGAAATGTTTTTATTGCAGAAATGAGAATCTTTTCCGAACATTTTGGTGTAATTGTTTTTAAAATCGAACTTCTAGAAGTATTTTAAAACAATATTTGAAAATTAGGTGTCTCGGGTGCATTTCCTCAATTTTGAAAATTTCTTGGGAATTTTTTTTTTTTTGGTTTTTGGAAAAGAAATGTTTTTATTGCAGAAATGAGAATCTTTTCCGAACATTTTGGTGTAATTGTTTTTAAAATCGAACATCTAGAAGTATTTTAAAACAATATTTGAAAATTAGGTGTCTCGGGTTCATTTCCTCAATTTGGAAATGGTTCTTGCAGAGTTTTGTGGTTCTTGCACAAGGATACCAATGAGGTCTGACTTCTTTCCTTGGTGCAATTTTCCTCTTTCAGATAGAGAAGGGGGGTGCGGATGATTTTCATGCTGGAAGAAGGTTCCCATATCTGTATCCCTGTTCTGAACAACTATGTACAGACAGACGAGAGAAGAGGGACACATCATCTTTCAACAGGGAAACATCCTCTGACTGCTTCCTGTTCCCCTTGGATGGTGACCTGAAGAGAGGCAATGAGTTCCTCTTCACAGGCTCATGGATGGACTGCCTTCGTTCAGTGATGATAGCCTTGTTGTAGCTGTCGTACTGAGCCTTTCCCACTTCTTCTATGGTATGCACAGTGTTGGCCACAGATTCTTCAATCACATGCCGCGTGTCGAGTGCAATCAGCTCGCTTCCTTCATCTAGGAACGGGTTGCTCATCTCGTTGATAACTTGAATAAGGCCCAGTGTTTGCTCGTGAAATGTCTTCTGCGCAGACAGACCTTCTTCGTGGTGCTGGCGTTCATCTTCTGAGATGGCAGTGTACTCCCGCTCAAACTCAGTGAGAATGCGTGCCTGCTCAGGTCCGGCGATCATCCACTTCTTGAAGGCTGGTGGGTTTTCAGTCAGGCCGACTGCTCCTCCAGGGCCCTTCACAAGCTCATTATTTTGTTCCTGGGCTTGGTCGATCGGAATGCTGGAGAACCTTCTGGCTGTCTTCTGAACAACCCAGTTGCCTCTGACAATAAACTCCTCTTCGATTGTTGGAGGGAGGCTCTCCATGTCGCGGATGTGGATCGGGACCCATCTGGCATAATTATGGTGGTCAAGTGCGAAGAACCATGGTGCCAGGGCTTTCAGAGACTCGACATACAGGGGAAAGTCTCTTTCTCTGTGAGCGCGAACGAAGGTGAGTCCCAGGAGCTCAATCCTCAGGATGGTGTCTCAGTACTGAAAGGTTGGACTCTTCGTGATCATGCTTTGTTTCCAGTCCTCTTCTGTCCTATCTTCAGTTGCTGCACCAGCAGCTCCCTTCAGGTCGGCATCATTTTGCAGCTTGGAGAGTGCCAGAGCGCTGACTTGGTGGGCATGCCTGGTTCTCGTCAGGTGTGATGCCTTCAGGAAGGATTCAGCTGTGCCAGCAGAGGCTATGCCTGCCTGGTTTATTGCTGTCGCCCATCCAGATCCGTCTAGATAGTCTCCAAGTGTCTTCCACACCGCCATCTCCAGGTGGAGTCCGCCGAACATGACAACATACTGGTCTTAACCGTGTGTGGTAGGCCAGTGCCACTGAATGAACTTGGCAAGCGCATACAGTGGAGCATCCATTGCTATTATTGGAATCTGTCCAGGGTTCAGGAACTGTGTAGATTCACGGATGACATCCATTCCATGCTTGATCATTGCAGGTGTGGCTGCCTTCTCATTGAAGAGAGGCAGAAGTTGAGTGATGGCAGCTTCTACTTCTTGAGCAGGACTGTTTTGAAACGAGGCATGGTAGGCGGACCAGGCTATACAATCTACCTTGACCACCTCTTCTTTTGCCATGCAACATATAGCAACATATAGGAGATTTAATATAATATGCATGTAATTAAATAAAAATATATAAATGTCTATTGTGCATGCATCTTGCTGTTCGGATCGTTTGGCGCCGGTTCTAGATTGATGCTAAGGAAATGCACCCGAGACACCTAATTTTCAAATATTGTTTTAAAATACTTCTATATGTTCGATTTTAAAAACAATTACACCAAAATGTTCGGAAAAGATTCTCATTTCTGCAATAAAAACATTTCTTTTCCAAAAAACCCCCCAAAAAATTTTTCCCAAAATTTTCTAAAAACAAATTCACAAATAATAAAAAATTTCAAATAAGAGTGGTCTTATCGCTTGGCGCCGGTTATAGAATCATAGCTGGGACCCTGAAGATTGCCTGATAAAATTTTGGTGCTTTTATCCGGCATGTCCCCATCCACTACCTAAGCTGCCTAGTTATATGTATCTCCCTCACAAATGTCCACAAATCAGAGCTGAGGATCTGGTCACATGACAAGGGGACAGCAGATCCTCCACTCAGCAGATCAAAGCGTGGCTGCACCATTGTTAGACTCTCAGTCTTGCTTTTCCTATCCTGCATAGTTAGCTATTCAAATCGCACGATCATATTTGTGCAAATGACTTGTATTATTTTCAAGAGTCGAATAAATCAAAGTTCATGAACAATAGACAAGGAGCATCTATCTCAACAAGAACCATGCTAAGGAAATTCCAAGGTATTTTACTTGGGAAGCATTCTTCAAACCACTTGTGTTGACTGACAATATATCTTCTTATATATATATAAAAGAAAGTTTTTGTGTGTTACTTGCAAAATCGAAGATTTTTCAAGTATATTGGTCGGTTCCGTTTGTGGTTCTGTCTGTTTGTCACCGACCTACAGTCACAATTCTAAACCGATCGTCACGAAACTTCACCAAGTTGTATAAGTCGTCCCAAATGAGAAGCCTATTGATTTGAGGTCAAAGGTCATCTGGAGGTCGAATTTCTAAAATCGCCATTTTAAATCCGATTGACTTGAAAATTGAATAGCATTTGTATATCAAGTCACTAAATTGGGAAACATACTATTTTTGAGGTCAAAAGGTCAAAGGTCAACTTAAGGTCAAATTTTAAAACTAATCAATTTTCATCTAGAAAGCTGTCAATTCTCAACCGATTGACTTGAAAATTGAACAGCATTTGCATATCGAGTCACTAAATTGGGAAACATACTATTTTTAGGTCAAAGGTCAACTCAAGGTCAAATTTCAAAAATCATCCATTTTCATCTAAAAAGCCATCAATTCTCAACCGATTGACTGGAAAGTTGAACAGCATTTGCATATCGATTCACTGAATTGGGAAACATACTATTTTTAGGTCAAAAGGTCAAAGGTCAACTCAAGGTCAAACGTTCAAAATCATCACTTTTAATCTGAAAAAAACCCGTCAATTTTCATCCGATTGACTTGAAAAATTGAACAGCATTTACATATTGCCTCACTGAATTAGGAAACCAACTATTTTTGAGGTCAAAAGGTCAAAGGTCAACCAAAGGCCAAACGTCCAAAATCATCAATTTTCATCTGAAAACCTATCAATTTTCATCCGATTGACTTGAAAATTCAACAGCATTTGTGCATTGCCTCACTGAATTGGGAAGCCAACTATTTATGAGGTCAAAAGGGCAAAGGTCAACTCAAGGTCAAACTTCTAAAATCATTTTTCATCTGGAAAATCGTCACTTTTCATCCTGTTGACCCGAGCTTGGATCAAGATTGTAAATTTCAATCTTCATGAAATGGACAATTTGCTGTATCAATGGGAAACTTTTGGGGGGAGGGGGGGGGGCAGATTTTGCAAGTATCGTGCTACGCATGACGTCTTCTTGTTTGTTTGTTTGTCTGCACGCGCTAATCTCCTGAACGGTGAAAGATAGAAGGAAACCTCGAAAACAAAAAATGTCGGGACGGGCCTCAGGAAGGTTATAGGCTAGGTGGCGAGGCTGGGCAAGGCCGCCGTGGCCGGGCTGGGCCCATTTCGCAATTAAAAGCTGAGCTGAATTATAGTAGTCAATCTTCTACGGCCGCGAGTAAAAGCTGAATTATAGTAGTAAATTCATTCAAAAAGAACCCAAGCAACGCCAGGTGCTTTCGGCTAGTCTTCTATATATATAGAAAAGAAAGTTTTAGTTTGTTTGTTTGTTTGTTTGTACGCGCTAATCTCCTGAACGGTGAAAGATAGGAGGAAACCTCAAAAACAAAAAATGTCCGGACGGGCCCCGGGAAGGTTATAGGCTAGGTGGCGAGGCCAGTCGAGGCAGCCTCAGCCAGGCTGGGCCCATTGCGCAATTAAAAGCTGAGCTGAATTATCGTAGTCAATCTTCTACGGCCGAGGGTAAAAGCTGAATTATAATAGTAAATTCATTCTAAAAGAACCCGGGCAACGCCGGGTGCATTCGACTAGTATATATATATATATATATATATATATATATATATATATATATATATATATATATATATATATATATATATATATACATATATATATATATATATATATATATACATATATATATATATATATATATATATACATATATATATATATATATATATATATATATACATATATATATATATATATATATATATATATATATATATATATATATATATATATATATATATATACATACATATATATATATATATATATATATATATATATATATATATATACATACATACATATATATATATATATATATATATATATATATATATATATATTGTTACAGACGCGGTTTTGGATGTTAGTTTACCGAGCGGTTTGGTATGACCGCGTCTGCACAGTTTACCCGATTACACTCGAACGTTGACTAAGTCGCGCTATGCTAAATCAATGATGGAAAGGACACACGGCTGGGTTTAAATGACACGACACCAGGGGTACAGTTCTCAAGACCTCCGGAGGAGGTTATAATATGGGTTTGCAGAATGTTTAGATTACACGGACAAGAGGTACAGCATAGAAAGGTGGGCACTTAAACACGGTCTTATCTTAGCCCCGACAGACCACAGATAAACGGGACAAGACTGACTCACACAGGGATTGATGGCAAGGAAGGGCAGAATCGATGGCTCAAGGTGCACCTTGGCTCAGGGACAGGATCCACACGGTCCGGTCCAGATATGCGGGGCGGTATCGTCGCGCTGGAGGTGGCGTCTGTTTCTCCTCAAGCTGGGGGCGCATCTCACGTCACCTCCGGTAAGTGGCTGCGTATATCCAGCGGGGAGTGACACGCCCTTGGCTCGTTAGCTCCGCCCCAGATGGAATCGGTCCGCCGCTTCTTATTGGGTGCGGGGGGTTACCGGGCTCCGCCCTTGACGAGGAGCTGACAGTCAGCCCCTGCGTGGTAACCCCGTCGGAGCTCATGGGCAATGGCGGCTAACCAAGCCGGAGTGAGGACGCCCACTCCCCGCACCGCCGCCGCGCCGCCCCCGCTGTGGTTGTAGTTGTTGTTGTTGTTGTAGTTCCATGAGATGATGGGAGGATGCGGAGATGAGGTTGTGGGGAGGTATTGGGAGGTCCTAAACTCACTACTGGTGCCATACAATCACATTCTGGTGCAACGAAGAGTCAGAATTAATGGAAACGAGTCCTTAACTGACATAGACTAAGAATAACTAGCAAGATGTCCTATAGTTGTCTACGTGAGATGCGGTGAACCTGGGCACGACATTTAATGGGGGAAAAAGGGGAAGGTCGGTTCTACAGAGTGTTGTTTACAGACAATGGGACTAGGGAATGGGGGATTGGGGATAGTTGGGGAGTATTGGGGAAATAGGGGAATATTTACAAGCGGATATGGATGGAGGCCAAATCCCATATCCGCAACATTGCACCCTTCTCTACCTCGGGGCGTCCCGACCCGATAAATCTTTACCTACGTTAGTGTGGCACTCAGATGTAGTTCCCTCTACTATTAACTCTACCCTGAGTGCGACAGTTTTACAGATGTTCACAAATGAGTAAATATGTCCCCCTACGACGTTGCACCCTTCTCCTCACAGAAACACACCCACAGGATAACCGAATCGTGGAAAGAATCCTCAAACTAAACATACAGCCGGTAGGGAGCATTATTTACACAAGACTACACTGATATTTACACTACGATCCAGGACCTGTTTTTGGAGGAACACATGCAGATGTTATGCATAGAGAGAGAGCATGCATGCCAGCATCGATACACCAACCCACGAGTGCTCTGTGGCCTTACAGCCTTTAATAATGTGCAGAGCACCCCTTCCAAGCACCAAAAGCACCACCCCATCACACAGTCAGCACCATCCGGTGCACCAATAAAGTGTTCAACAATCACCGGTGGTGTCGCAGCCGGCCAATGTTCTGCCGCTGGTCTTGCCTTCATGAAGTGCACTTGGCCTTCTGGCTTCTTTCAAAAATAAAGAAAGGCGCCAACCGCGTCCATTTCTTTATTGTGGCCGTCAGGGGCCAACTATTAGTGGTTCACCTGGATGGCATAGGTGCCACGTTGACCCGGAGGTCCATCAACGGGTGGTGCTTGCCCGCAAAAGAACTGCGGTCCATGGTGGGCGGCCACAAACATTGCGGTCCATATGGTGTATCGATCCCGGCAGCAAGCAGCGAAAGTGCAGGCCCACAACTGCGGAGCCAGCACCTCTCTCTCCTCTCTCTCTGCCCCAAAGCCAGATCCTCGGAGGTGGGAGACAAAAGAAGAAAACAAGTGAGTAAGGTGGTAAGGGCGCAAAAGTGCACGCAATACAAGGTGATGCACACTGGGGGCACATGGGAACCAGGTGAGACAGGTACGTTCCTACCGTATGCCCCCCCCCCCCCACCAGGTAACCTACATTGCCCCTCCCTTACCCCTTACTGTATCCACAAAACACAACACTACCCATAAACATCTACTTTACAAATCAACAAACGTCCCTACTGTCTTCCCCGTTCCTCCCATAAACCAAATTCGTCTTCTCTCCCTCCTAACCAATCAAATTTGCCATTTTCAACTCTCATCAAAATTTGCCATCTCCAACTCAACATCAAAATTTGCCATCACCAATTCATCATCAGTCCCTCCTAAGGAGGGAGAGATGGAATCACCCCAACGTCTCATCCACGTCGTGATGCGTCTCACCAATCCACACAGCAATTCTCATTTCCTGCACACAGAACAAAGAAAACACAGGTGTGGAGTCATCATCACCACAGGTAAGTGGCTGCGTATGGTGCGACAGGTTCATCAATCCTAACTATTTCCTAAATGACTTTAACGACTTTACATTACCCGGGGTCTTTCCCTGCCAATCCATTGGCCAACTTACACTATGGGTTCTAAAAACCAATTCCCATTGACCAAACTGTGGTGCTTTTCAATTTGGGGTCTCACTCCCCCGATTCATCTCTCGGTGCCCTCGCACAATTTCTGGGCTGCGACGTGTAGCTTTCCGAGCCGGTCTACCCACCTGCACACCTCCACCACTGCAGTTGCCTCCGAGCTTACCTGCTCCTAACCCTAACCTATCTACCTGGGGAAGGCCCTCTGGCGCTCTCCCCACTCGGTGCCCTCTCTGGCACTGGGCTACCCGGGTCCGTCCTCCGGATCCTCGGGCCCCACTGACACTAACGGCTCCCAGAGCCCACCTGCGGCCTCACC
The DNA here is from genome assembly GCF_964187855.1 of Myxine glutinosa. Taxonomy (NCBI): domain Eukaryota; kingdom Metazoa; phylum Chordata; class Myxini; order Myxiniformes; family Myxinidae; genus Myxine; species Myxine glutinosa. The sequence goes on from NC_136261.1 coordinate 135,108,602, forward strand.
TGGCCGACATCCTCACAGTGGTGGAGTGCCCAACCAACTACACACACTAATAGGCTACACGCCCAGCCATTTCCACAACACTAATGCACCCATCCACAATACCATTCTGCAACCGCACCACAAATGCCAATATCCAACCACAATTTACCTATACCCTCTACCTAACACTTACACTACCCGCCCCGGGTACTCGTGAAAGGGGTCCACTCTTCCCCCATCCAGACCTTCGCACCATGCACACCACTCCGTACCACTTACTCCAACTCTCTCCACACCACTCATTCTCTGCTCCATATATTCCACACACCTGTACTTGCACACCTGTGCTCTCATACTTGGTGCCGCCTGCACCCTTCTCTCCGCCAAGCGCATTCGCGCTGATCCACAACACTCACTACTCATACACTGCTCCACACACCTGTCCAGTTGCACACCTGTGCAATCACACCTGTTCAATTCTCAACCACACGGCATCATCTCATCTAACTACTCCCCTCTGAAACTTGCGCTTCCCAGTCGCCCCTTTAAACTATTGCGCTCCCTCGTCATTATAATCCACACTAATCTACCGGCGTCCCCACTACAGGTATCAGTCACTAACTAACCTTAACGTTACCTAATGTCATCTTCGCTAGATCCCTATCAATATCCTAACCCACCCGGGCTAGTTTGCACTGCCATACACCCCATAAACTATTGCGCATTTGCCCCCACCTTTGTGAGGGATGACAGAGTTGCCATCCCACCACATCGGGCATCTCCCACTACCAATTTTGCACATCAAATTTCAACAAATCAAAAATTTTGCCAATCACTACTCATCATCTGCCAATCATTACTGGCAATCCTTTGCCAATCATCAAATTTTGTTTTTTTTTCTAATTTCGGGGCCAAAACACTAACCTCATCACACAGTCTACTCACTAATGCCTCTCGGTGCGCCAATTCCTGTCCAAAGCCCGGCTTCGTACAGCCAAGCCATGAATGCGGGTTGTGTGGTGCCAGCGGCTGGATACGTCCCGCATTCGGTGCAGGGAAGGAGGTTTACCCGGGCCGAGGTCCCACGCACCATCTCGGCACGGAGCCATCCCATGGCTCGATCTCGACCTGCCGGAATGCCTCAACAAAAAGTTGTCGCCATGACGACCCTTCCTATCCAGCTGCCCGCTCCGCCTAGTGGAGCACGGACGCGGCCGTTCCACGCGAGGCCCGGCACGCACCGAGGGCCCGATTCGGCTATAAGTCGTTCTAACCGCTGCTCCGTTTAACGTCGATGCTTCACCTGCATGCTTACACCCCGCATATGCTACCCCTTGCTTGCTCATACCTTTCCTTACACACCCAGGTACCCTCATTCCGCTCACCGACTTGGTCACACACCTGACCACCGAACACCTTGGCACACATTCGTCGCTCGCACACCTCACCAACACACCTCTTCGTGCCCCTTCCTCGGTCACCTCCTCTGTGACAATCACAGGTGTGCCCTCACTCGCACACCCAACCACGTGCCTCACTACCAATTCCAGCGTGCATTCCCACTCACGCTCTACCATTCCAGGTGTGCATCCTTCCATTCCAGGTGTACATCCTCGCTCACCTGTCACAACCAACTCACGCTCCTTGTCACTCTCACTACTTTCACCTCCATTCTTGACAGCGCACTCACCCTTACTCTTGACAGCGCACTCTTTCCTCATGCACCTGTCCGTTACACACCTTCCTCGCGCACACTCTTGCGCACACTCTCCCGTCACACCCTCTGTAACACTCACCACACCGCGCTTCCATGTGCTCCCTCGCACACGCGCTACGACCGACTCACTCTCGCCAGCACCCTCACTCCTTGGCACGCACTTTTTCCTCACACACCTCAGAGTCGGACTTTCTCGCACACCTCCTTTTTCGCACACCAGACCTGTCGCACACTTCACCAACGGCCTCTCACGAACACCCGGGTCCATCTCGACCCCCAAGCTTCTTAAATCACCTGGCGCATCATACGCACGACCATATTGGTCACCACTTACACCGGGTCCTCTTCCTCTTCGCTTCTCCTCCATCACCTGCGAATCCCTCATCCGGTTAATGAGCACTTCATCACGATCCAAACACAGACTTTGGACCAATTCTTTTATCTCCTCTTTTATCTCTTTCTTAACCCCTCTCCGTCGCTTCTTAATTTCGCTCACCCCTTCTTCCACTTCTTCTAATTTCTGCTTCACCTCTTTTATTTCCCGGTACGTCTCCTCAAGCTCGTCCTCTAAGGCTACCTTGACCGTTTCCATGTGCGTCCTCACCTGCCGGTCCGTCGTCTCCATTACCTCTATCACCTCGTCCAACCTCGTTGTCAATCCCTCACGTACCATCTGACATTCCCTCTTCGTCGCTACCAAGTCATTTTTTAGGTCATTTTGTGTCGCTTTTAACCCTCCTAATACCGCAGTGTTCCTTTGAACCTGCTCCGTTAGTCCTTTTTGTCCCTCCGTCAGCTGTTCCACCTCCTGCGTCAGGTCCTCTATGCCCCCTTGTAACTTTACAGTCCCCTTTCTCACCTCCTTCTCCATGTGCTCCTTACAGTGCCTCACCTCCTCGCGCACGCCTCCGACCTCCTCACTCACTCCTCTTCTGATCTCTTCTCCCATCACTTGCATCTCCTGCCCAGATGCCACCCTCATCTGCTCCATTTCCTCCCTGTGAGCATCCAGTTTGGTTTCTACCCCCATTCTAACCCCCTCTATCTGCTGCCCCATTTGTTTAACTTCCCTTTCCGCTTGGTCCCTCATGTCCCTCAATTTGCCTTCCATACTGTTTTCTAACCCCTCTAACCCCTTTTGCATCCCTTCCATTTGATTCTCTTGAGCGGCCATTCTGTTTTCTACCCCCATTAACCCCTCCTGTATTTCCCCTAATCTATTGTCTAATCCCTCTATTCTACTCCCTAACCCTCCGATCTGGGCCCCCATTTGGCCCTCCAATCGCTCACCCTGAGCATCCATCCGGTTCCCCATTACCCCCATTTGGCCCTCCAATCGCTCACCCAATCGCTCACTATCAGCCCTCATTTGCTCACTATCAGCCCTCATTCCCACAATTTGGTTTCCCAACCGCTCACCCAATCGCTCAATTTGGCTCCCCATACTCATCTGTACAGCTGCCTGTAGCTGCGCAATGAGGGCCTGCATGTCAATCGGCTGCATGTTAAAGCCCGTTGATACAGCGGGCTCGGCTACCGCGCGCTCGTGCGAGGCGCCATTTTGCGCGCCCGTAACCTCGTGCGCGACGACGCCATTTTGCGACCCTGCTACCCTCACTGCTTCGCTCTCCTCATGTCCCTCATTTTGGTCCTGGATCGACCCTGCCTCACTCTCCTCTACCGGAACCCAGCCATCTTGGTCTGCCATAGCGCGACTTTCAAAATTCGGGTTTTTTTTTTTTTTTTTGTAAAACACAATCAAATTTCGCCGTTATAATTTCGAGCGCGTGAAACGCGCTCCGGATCGAATCCCACTTCCCGACACCAAATGTTACAGACGCGGTTTTGGATGTTAGTTTACCGAGCGGTTTGGTATGACCGCGTCTGCACAGTTTACCCGATTACACTCGAACGTTGACTAAGTCGCGCTATGCTAAATCAATGATGGAAAGGACACACGGCTGGGTTTAAATGACACGACACCAGGGGTACAGTTCTCAAGACCTCCGGAGGAGGTTATAATATGGGTTTGCAGAACGTTTAGATTACACGGACAAGAGGTACAGCATAGAAAGGTGGGCACTTAAACACGGTCTTATCTTAGCCCCGACAGACCACAGATAAACGGGACAAGACTGACTCACACAGGGATTGATGGCAAGGAAGGGCAGAATCGATGGCTCAAGGTGCACCTTGGCTCAGGGACAGGATCCACACGGTCCGGTCCAGATATGCGGGGCGGTATCGTCGCGCTGGAGGTGGCGTCTGTTTCTCCTCAAGCTGGGGGCGCATCTCACGTCACCTCCGGTAAGTGGCTGCGTATATCCAGCGGGGAGTGACACGCCCTCGGCTCGTTAGCTCCGCCCCAGATGGAATCGGTCCGCCGCTTCTTATTGGGTGCGGGGGGTTACCGGGCTCCGCCCTTAACGAGGAGCTGACAGTCAGCCCCTGCATGGTAACCCCGTCGGAGCTCATGGGCAATGGCGGCTAACCAAGCCGGAGTGAGGACGCCCACTCCCCGCACCGCCGCCGCGCCGCCCCCGCTGTGGTTGTAGTTGTTGTTGTTGTTGTAGTTCCATGAGATGATGGGAGGATGCGGAGATGAGGTTGTGGGGAGGTATTGGGAGGTCCTAAACTCACTACTGGTGCCATACAATCACATTCTGGTGCAACGAAGAGTCAGAATTAATGGAAACGAGTCCTTAACTGACATAGACTAAGAATAACTAGCAAGATGTCCTATAGTTGTCTACGTGAGATGCGGTGAACCTGGGCATGACATTTAATGGGGGAAAAAGGGGAAGGTCGGTTCTACAGAGTGTTGTTTACAGACAATGGGACTAGGGAATGGGGGATTGGGGATAGTTGGGGAGTATTGGGGAAATAGGGGAATATTTACAAGCGGATATGCATGGAGGCCAAATCCCATATCCGCAACAATATATACATATATATTGTTACGGATCGCGGTTTAGATGTTATGATGGGCCGAGCGGATGGTCCAACCGCGACCGTTACAGGATCCCCAATTGGCCCGACTCCCCCAACGTTGACCAGATCGCACCACAGATATTCAATCGGGAAACCTCTAAAGCGACCGAAAGAGAAGGAAAAGAGAAGAAGACAGAGTACGGAGGAAGAACAGATTTATTATACACACACAAGCAAAAAGAAGGAGCGATCAAGTTATTTACAAGCAATGGATGGAATTGGAAGAAGCAGTCACACAGTGCATCGTTAGCTTATACTAGTCTATTTACTTAACCCCAGGACAACGATTAGGACAGACGACGTTCACACTTACACGGGGGATATTGCAGGCAGGTATAGCTTGAGGTGGGTTGCTGGAGAGGGAGGCAGGGTCGGAGGTAGCAGCTCTCAATTCTTCGCGTTTTTGGCGGGAAAACCCTCGGTCGCGTATCCGCTGCCGATGCTGTAGACGTCACGCGCTGGCTCGGTCACACCTGACTCCTCTCCTTCTGGTGGAGCCGTCTCCCTCCTCTCAGCGCGTCTCTTCAAAGCTGGTTTCCTCTCCAAGTATCTCTCCTTTTTGGTTTGGAGCGTCTCTCATCTCACAGCTCACAGCTCACAGCTCACAGCTCATTTCTCATGTCCATGTCATCTCTTTGTTCATCTCCAGAAGCAGTCCCTCCAGTCCCTTTTATCACTCGGGGTGGAATCAAGCCGCCGGCTGCGAGGGCACGCCTACCGGGTCGCTAACCGCGGTGCTGGTTGGCTGTTACGGCTGTCCGATTCCTCCTTCGATCATGACGACGTGCCACGCCTGTGAGTTGGCGGCTCCTACCCCCCCTCTTCTCCGAGATGAGCACATGGGCAATGGCGGCTTGCGGGAATGAACACCACTCGCACCACTTTTGAAAGGAGCTTTGGAGAGCGGAGACGATTGGGGAAATTGAAAGGGCCTACGCTTATTTCGTTTGATACAATGCAGAGTCAATCTAGTGGGAAACACATATTTAACCTACATAGAATAAGGAAATAAACTATTTAAAAAGATATATCGTGGCCTGTGTGTAAGTTTCATGGAATTAACTAGGAGGACGGCTGCGACCATTATTTACATTACGAAGGTGTTACACATAACAAAACCATACTTTTCACATTCGTTACACTTCCTCCAAAATTGTTACACTTCTCAAAAAACCGTTACACTTCTCAAATTCGTTACACTTCTCAAAACCGTTACACTGCACCCTCCTTTCTTCAGGCCCGTACTCGGGCCTACAAAACTTTAACTTAGTGTGACATGTAGGTGTAATTCCCTCTACAATTAACCTGACCCTGAGTGTGACAATCTTAAAACACAAATAAGTATGTCCCCCTATTGCATTGCACCCTGTCTAACAGACTCAAGCCCACAGCTAACCGAATTACGGAATTGTTTTCAAACTATACATTTACGGTGGGGAGCATTATTTACAGTGACGTTATTTCTTATTTACAACGCAACCCAGGACCTGTTTTTCTTTTTTTCTTTTTAGGGAACAAGAAAAAGAAATTCCTGTTGGGAGGGAGGAGACAGCACGCATTGCATCGATGCACCAGTACCAATACCACCAAAGCACCCAAAAGCACCAAAAGCACCACAAAGCACCACAAAGCACCACTCGGTGCACAGTCACCATGGTTCTTAATAAACACAACAAAACAACTGGTGGTGGTCTTCTCTTTCTCTGCTGGGCCGATGTTCTTCACGACGTCTTCTGGCTTCATGCGGCCTACTTGTAAATAATAAAAAGCACAACTTGTGTTCATTTTTTATTTCGGGCCTCAGGGGCCAACTAAGGGTGGTCCACCTGTTTGGCATAGGTGCCACCTTACCGAGGTCCGCAAGCAAGATTCCCTGGCCACTATGGCCGGTCTCCAACAAAGGTGCCCTGCCCCAGAACCTGGGGTCCATCAAGTGGTACTTGGCCGCAGAACAGCGGTCCATAAAGTGGTACATCAACGCAATGCATGCTGGTTCTGGGAATCTCGTGCGCACAATGGCCACCTCACGCACGCTCCCCTCGGCACCCAATGGCGCACAGGTCCTCAAGTGGGAGACAAAAGGGGAAAGACAAATGAGCGAGGGGTAAGGACACAAGGGTACACGTCAATAAAGGCAATGCAGGGTGAAGTGCGTACGGAGAGCGAAGTGAGAAAAACTCGTCCCTACCGTATGTCACCCCCCCTGTCACCTACACTACCCTTGCCCTTACCCCATATTTACAAGAATTTACACCTTTACAAATTCGTCACTACGTCTTGTCTTCCCCATTTTTCCCTTCTACACCAAATTCGTCTCCAATCCCTCTATTTCAAAATTTGCCATCACCAATTCATCATCAATCCTCATAAGGAGGGAGAGATGGAATTACGCACAATGTCACACCCACGTCATGATGCGTCTCACAATCCAAAACATTTGCATTAATGAAAAATAATAAAACATGGCATGGTGTGGAGTTACCTCATCTCAGGTGAGTGGATGCAGATGGTGCGAGGAGACTCCAATCCTAACTATCTATCTATAATTCCAGTAATCTCTGTGTGTCTGTCTGTCTGTCTGTATGCGACCGCTGTTTCTCGACAACTACCAGTCCGATATACTTGAAACTTGCCAGGTATATTGCTGGGGACCCGAGGATGTGCCTTTTCAAGGTTTGAAATTAATCGGACAAGTGGTTCCCAAGGTATGGTCACCGTACTCGCAAGCCGTTCGCTTTGGCTTTGCGAATGGACCAAACCATTTCATGTAAATAGAGGGGGGGGATAGTCACCGTACTCGCAAGCCGTTCGCTTTGGCTTTGCGAATGGACCAAACCATTTCATGTAAATAGAGGGGGGGGGGGATAGTCACCGTACTCGCAAGCCGTTCGCTTTGGCTTTGCGAATGGACCAAACCATTTCATGTAAATAGAGGGGGGGGATAGTCACCGTACTCGCAAGCCGTTCGCTTTGGCTTTGCGAATGGACCAAACCATTTCATGTAAATAGAGGGGGGGGGGATAGTCACCGTACTCGCAAGCCGTTCGCTTTGGCTTTGCGAATCGACCAAACCATTTCATGTAAATAGAGGGGGGGGATATAATTTTAGATATATATATAGTACGGGCACGCCCTAGTCCTCTAAATGACCTTAACACACTTTACACTACCCGGGGTCTCTCCCTGCCAATCCATTGGCCAACTTACACTATGGGTTCTAAAAACCAATTCCCATTGCCCAAACTGTGGTGCTTCTCAATTTGGGGTCTCACTCCCCCGATTCATCTCCCGGTGCCCTCGCACAATTTCTGGGCTGCGACGTGTAGCTCTCCCAGCAGGTCTACCCACCTGCACACCTCCACCACTGTAGTTGCCACCCGAGCTTACCTGCTCCTTACCTAACCTATCTAATTTGGGAAGGCCCCTCCTGGCTCTGTCACCCCTTGGTGCCCTCTGGCACTGGGCTACCCGGGTCCGTCCTCCGGATCCTCGGGCCCCATCCACAACTACCGGCTCCCAGAGCCCACCTGCGGCCTCACCTGGCCGACATCCTCACAGTGGTGGAGTGCCCAAACCAACTACACACACTAACAGGCTACACGCCCAGCCATTTCCACAACACTAATGCACCCATCCAAACATCATTCTTCCACTCGCACCACAGATGCCAATATCCAACCACAATTTACCTATACCCTCTACCTAACACTTACTCTACCCGCCCCGGGTATCCGTGATGGGGGTCCACTCTTCCCCCATTCACACCTTCGCACCATCCACTCCACTCCACAATTTCCACCATACTCACTCCACGACCATCCATTCCAATACTCCATTTATTCCACACTATTTATTCCACACAACCATTCTCCATACCTGTTGTTGCACACCTGTGCCCTCACACCTGGTGCCACCTGCACCCTCCTTCTCTTCCTGGACCATTTGGTCAACACAACACGCAATCACCACTACTCCCTCATACACTGCTCCACACACCTGTTCAGTTGCACACCTGTGCAATCACACCTGTTCAATCCTCACACACACGGCATCATCTCATCTACCTGTTACCCTGCTAACTTAGTGCTCCCCGTCTTCCCTTTAAACTAAGCACATACCACGTCATTATCATCCACTCTAATCTACCTGCGTCCCCACTACAGGTATCCTTGTCACTAACTAATCTTAACGTTACCTACTGTCATCTTCGCTCGATCCCTACACACGATATCCTAACCCACCTGGGCTAGTTTTCACTGCCATCAACCCCATAATCTAGTGCTCCTTTGCCCCCCCTTCTGTGAGGGATGACAGAGTTGCCATCCCACCACATCGGGGAGGTCCTACTATCAATTTGGCACACCAAATTTCAGCCAATCAAAAATTTTGCCAATCATCTGCCAATCACCGTACCAATCATCAAATTTTGCTTTTTTTTCTAATTTCGGGGCCAAAACACTAACCTCATCACCCGTCTACTTATTAGATCCTCTCGGTGCGCCAATTCACGTCGACAGCCCGGCTTCGTACAGCCGAGCAATGAACGCGGGTTCTTTGGTGCCGGCGGCTGGATGCGTCCGGCACTCGGTGCAGGGACGGGGGCTTACCCGTGCCGAGATCCCACGCACCACCTCGGCGCGGAGCCATCCAATTGCCCGATCTCGACCTGCCGGAACGTCTCAATAGAAAGTGGTCGCCATGACGACCCTTCCTATCGGGCTGCCCGCTCCGCCTAGTGGAGCCCGGACGCGGCCGTTCCAAGCGAGGCCCAGCGTGGATCACGTACGGCGGTCCTTTCGAACCCGCCGTGGCTCGGATCCCCGCTGGTTCTCGCGGCACGCGAAGCCCGGCACGCACCGAGGGCCCGATTCGGCTATAAGTCGCTCTAACCGCTAACCCGGTTACCGTCGATGCCTCACCTGGATGCTTACACGCATACGCTACCCCTTTCTTGCTCATACCTCCAGCTGTTCCCATGCTCCTCGTACCTTTCCTTACACACCTCGGTACACTCATTCCGCTCACAGACTTGGTCACACACCTGACCACCGAACACCTTGACACACATTCGTCGCTCGCACACCTCACCAACACACCTCTTCGTGCCCCTTCCTCGGTCACCTCCCCTGTGACAATCACAGGTGTGCTTTCACTCACACACCCAACCACGTGCCTCACGACCAACTCAAGTGTGCATTCCCACACACGCTCTACCATTCCAGGTGTGCATCCTTCCATTCCAGGTGTACATCCTCGCTCACCTGTCACAACCAACTCACGCTCCGTGTCACTCTCACTACTCTCACCTCCATTCTTGACAGCGCACTCACCCTTACTCTCGACAGCACACTCTTTCCTCATGCACCCGTCCGTTACACACCTTTCTCGCGCACACTCTTGCGCACACTCTCCCGTTACATCCTCTGTAACACTCACCACAGGCGTACACTTTCTCGTTACATCCTCTGTAACACTCACCACCGGCGTGCATACCCCCTTACTCTTGACAGCGCACTCTTTCCCCATGCACCTGTCCGTTACACACCTTTCTCGCGCATCCTCTTGCGCACACTCTTCCGTTACTTCCTCCGTAACACTTACCACACCGCGCTTCCATGTACCCCCTCGCACACGCGCTACGACCGACTCACTCTCGACAGCACACTCACTGGTCGGCGCGCACTTTTTCCTCACACACCCCATGGTCGGACATTCTCGCACACCTCTTTTTTCGCACACCTGACCTGTCACACACTCCACCAACGGCCTTTCACGAACACCCGGATCCAAACCAATCCCCAAGCCGACTGAAGCTTTCCTCACATCATGTACATTTCCGATTATATCGCCACTCACCTTGGCACCTCGTCTCCGCACCTCCTTTGCCACCTGCAAACTCTTTATTTGGTTAGTGAGCAGCACATCACGATTCGAGCACAGACCTTGTACCAAATCCATTACTTCCTCCTTTATCTCCCTCTTAGTTTCTGTCCGTCCCTTCTTAATTTCACTCACCTCTTCTTCCACTTCCTCTAATTTTTGCTTCACCTCTTTTATTTCCCAGTGCGTCTCCTCAAGTTCGTCCTCTAAGGCTACCGTGACCGTCTCTATGTGCATCCTCACCTGCCGGTCCTTTGTCTCCATTATCTCTGTCACCTCGTCCACCCTCATTGTCAGTCCCTCACGTACCATCTGACATTGCCTCTGTGTCGCTATTAATTCTTCCTTGATGTCTCTTTGTGTCGCTTTTAACCCTCCTAGTACCGCAGTGTTCCTTTGAACCTGCTCCACTAACTCCGTTTGTCCCTCCGTCAGCTGTTCCACCTCCTCCGTCAGATCTTCTATTCCCCCTTGTAACTTTGCCGTATTATTTCTCACCTCTTTCTCCATATGCTTCTCACCTCGCTTTACCTCCTCGCGTAGCCCCGAAACCTCCTCACTTACACCTCGTCGTATCTCCTCCATCTCTTTTGTAGATGCCACCCTCATCTGTCCCAATTCATTCCTCTGAGCATCCAGTTTACTTTCTAACCCGATTTTTACCTCCTCTATCTGCTCTCCCATTTGTTTAATTTCTCGGGCGGATTGCTCCCCTATCTCCCGCAATTTGCCTTCCATCCTGTTTTCTAACCCCTCTAACCCCTTTTTCATCCCTTCCATTTGATTCTCTTGAGCGGCCATTCTGTTTTCTACCCCCGTTAACCCATTCTTTACCTCTTTTATCCCATTGTCTAACGCCTTACCGGTACCCCTCACTTCGTCCCTCATTACCCACAATTGCTCACCCTGAGCATCCATCCGGTTCCCCATTACCCCCATTTGGCCCTCCAATCGCTCACCCTGAGCATCCATCCGGTTCCTCATCCCCCTGTTCTCTTCCCTCTCCTCCTCCGCCTTGACCATGAAGGCCTGCATCTGCTGCATGAATAGGCCCCAGTTCATTGGTGCTGCGGCCGCTGCCACGGTCATGGGCGTGGCTAAATTTGGCGCCACAATAACCATGTGCGCGAGGCCGCCATTTTGTGCACCTGATACACCCTCAACCACCTCATTGCTCTCCTCTTCCCTTTCTTCCCCGAAGTCCTGGGTTACCCCTAACCCGTCTATCTCCCCCACCGACATCCGATCGCCTTGATTGTCCATGGCGCGATCTCAAAATTCGGGTTTTATAAAACAACAAAATTTCGGCAGCTCGTAATTTTGACCAAATTTTTTCTAGACGTTTTAAAAATTTGGTTCGGGCCCCGAATCTCACTCCCCGACACCAATTGTTACGGATCGCGGTTTAGATGTTATGATGGGCCGAGCGGATGGTCCAACCGCGACCGTTACAGGATCCCCAATTGGCCCGACTCCCCCAACGTTGACCAGATCGCACCACAGATATTCAATCGGGAAACCTCTAAAGCGACCGAAAGAGAAGGAAAAGAGAAGAAGACAGAGTACGGAGGAAGAACAGATTTATTATACACACACAAGCAAAAAGAAGGAGCGATCAAGTTATTTACAAGCAATGGATGGAATTGGAAGAAGCAGTCACACAGTGCATCGTTAGCTTATACTAGTCTATTTACTTAACCCCAGGACAACGATTAGGACAGACGACGTTCACACTTACACGGGGGATATTGCAGGCAGGTATAGCTTGAGGTGGGTTGCTGGAGAGGGAGGCAGGGTCGGAGGTAGCAGCTCTCAATTCTTCGCGTTTTTGGCGGGAAAACCCTCGGTCGCGTATCCGCTGCCGATGCTGTAGATGTCACGCGCTGGCTCGGTCACACCTGACTCCTCTCCTTCTGGTGGAGCCGTCTCCCTCCTCTCAGCGTGTCTCTTCAAAGCTGGTTTCCTCTCCAAGTATCTCTCCTTTTTGGTTTGGAGCGTCTCTCATCTCACAGCTCACAGCTCACAGCTCACAGCTCATTTCTCATGTCCTCTCCCATGTCATCTCTTCGCTCATCTCCAGAAGCAGTCCCTCCAGTCCCTTTTATCACTCGGGGCGGAATCAAGCCGCCGGCTGCGAGGGCACGCCTACCGGGTCGCTAACCGTGGTGCTGGTTGGCTGTTAGGGCTGTCCGATTCCTCCTTCGATCATGACGACGTGCCACGCCTGTGAGTTGGCGGCTCCTACCCCCCCCCTCTTCTCCGAGATGAGCACATGGGCAATGGCGGCTTGCGGGATTGAACACCACTCGCACCGCTTTTGAAAGGAGCTTTGGAGAGCGGAGACGATTGGGGAAATTGAAAGGGCCTACGCTTATTTCGTTTGATACAATGCAGAGTCAATCTAGTGGGAAACACATATTTAACCTACATAGAATAAGGAAATAAACTATTTAAAAAGATATCTCGTGGCCTGTGTGTAAGTTTCATGGAATTAACTAGGAGGACGGCTGCGACCATTATTTACATTACGAGGGTGTTACACATAACAAAACCATACTTTTCACATTCGTTACACTTCCTCCAAAATTGTTACACTTCTCAAAAAACCGTTACACTTCTCAAATTCGTTACACTTCTCAAAACGGTTACAATAGATATATATATATATATATATATATATATACATACATATATATATATATATATATATATATATATATATATATATATATATATATATATATATATATATATATATATATATATATATATATATATATATATATATATATATATATACATACAGCACTTCTGGAACAATGTGCTCTGGACAGATGAGTCAAAGGTAGAGCCATTTGGCCACAGTACCAGAAGACATGTTTGGCGAAAAGCAAAGACAGCATTTGACCACAATAACCTGATACCAACTGTAAAGCATGCTGGTGGAAATATTATGGTTTGGGGCAGCTTTGCTGCATCAGGGCCGAGGCAGCTCACCATCATAGAATCCACTATGAATTCTTCATTGTACCAGAGGGTGCTTGAGGATAATGTGAGGCCATCTGTCGGAAAGTTGAAGCTCAACCGAAGGTGGACCTTGCAACATGACAATGACCCAAAACATACCAGTAAATCCAACAAGGAATGGCTGAAAATAAAGAAATGGAGAGTTCTGGAAAGGCCAAGTCAAAGCCCGGATCTAAATCCCATCGAAATGTTGTGGGGGGATATGAAACGAGCTGTGCATGCAAGAAACCCCTCAAACATCGCACAGCTGAAAGAATTCTGCATGGAGGAGTGGGCAAAAATTTCTCCCAGTCGATGTCAGAGACTGGTAGAGAGTTATAAGAAACGCCTACTTGAGGTTGTTTGTGCCAAAGGGGGCAATACCACCTATTAGAGCCAAGGATGTACTTACTTTTTTCACATGGGAAATTTGCATTTATGTTTATTTAAATTATACAATGGACTACAAAATGTAAATGTTTCATGATATTTGTCATATATATATATATATATATATATATTGCTATGAATTTGGTAATGCAACATCTAGAGCTAGGTAGATCTGAATAGGTAGGTATTCGGCTGTCGTGACAGGGACTCTACATGTAATAAGTTATTGATGTTCAGGCGGTTGTCGGGGTAAGATGTATGAGTGTGGATCTACCTGGAGATTCGAGTGTTAAATAGTGAGGGATTAAAGGTAACGCCCCTGTGAGTATCACCTAGTAATCAAACCTTTGTCCTTTATGGCACTGCAAACCACATAAACATTAGTTAGGTCCTTAGCGCAACATTAAATAATCCCCTTTCCCTGACAAGGACTTCGTATTAAATTGACAGGAAACCAGGTCAAAAACACCACCACAATTGGCCGCCACCGTGTACACCTCCAAAGGCCTACAAACCTGGCCGGCACGTGTTATGCCAGGACCGCGGGGTCACGGACGGGAGATGTCAGGAGTCGCATGCCGCAGAGGGCGTGACCTGGGCGAGTTGGGAGGCTTTGATTGGCTGAGGAGTGCGCCAATGTGACGTCATCGGCCACCAATATAGGCGACGGTCGGACGCCATTTCAGGAGTTCGCGGAGTTGAGTTGAGTTCGTGGCAGACGCAGGCAGGCACCAGAGAGGTTGAGTCGCATCGCAAGTCACACGGAGTTAGTTCGCCAGTTGGAGTTGGAGAGGACACGCCATTTCGGGCAGTCGCAGTCGAGTTCGAGCTTGGCAGTGAGCAATTGAGAAGCGAGTTGGAAGGACGAGACGTGCAGTCCCACCTGCGTTCTCTCCGGTCCTGTCTTCGTGCTTTGTGTGGGGATCGACCTCGTGTGAAGCTGCTGGCTTGCGTTGGGTGCTTTGGAGCGTGGTGCACGGACCTGGTGGGCGGCGAGAGGATCGGAGCCTGGTGGAGCAAGGCCTCGTGGGTGCATCGGGGCCGAGCGGTGCCGGGGTGGACGGCAAACAATACAAGACGACAAAGACAGATAAGCCGAGCTCCTTGTGTACATTTTACAAGACGTGTTATTTTCGTAATTAATCTCCCTCGTTTGTGTTTGCTGTCAGTCGCGTGGGGACGTCCCGATTTAGGTTTATTAGAGTTATTAGATTTACCGGCGGGCTTTTTCACTGGCTTTACTTTTCCTAATAAACCCTTATATTACTTTTTGTACATAATATCTGAACGCAGTTTTCCTAGGTGTTTGATTTTAATAGATAAGGTTGCGGAGCCTTCGCTGCGTCCCGCCATTCCGCGCGTTGGTGTTGAACTTGAGTCCGCCATCGAGTGTTCGCCTCGGGAGTTAAAGTCTCGCAAATCGGTCATCCGTAACTGTGGTGTTAATCACGGTTACGCGACAAGTGGTGTCAGGAGTGGGATTTGAACCCGTCGGACAAATTTTTTTGTCCGCGGCGAGACATCGACACGGTCGGACAAATTTTTTTGTCCGCGGGGCGACATCGACACGGTCGGGCGTACATTGCGCCCGACGTTCGAACGCAAAATTGTTATAGGCGAGGCAGAGAAATTTAGTAATCAATTGGGCATACGGAGCGCGATATCGCGTCTTCGTCAAATTTAAATTGTGTTACTGGAATTATTAAAATAAATACGCGCGCGGGAAACAATCTTCCGGAAAGCGGATGTCGGAAATTGACGAGATGGAAGTACGCAGCGAGGCCTCCGTCAGCGTCGGGAGTGAGCCGGAAATGGGGGATAAGGAGGATAGCGTTGGAACTTTCCCCGCCGCTGGGACGGCCCCGATAGATCTCCAGACCATAGTAAATTTAATAAATGCTCAGAGGG
Organism: Myxine glutinosa; assembly: GCF_964187855.1. Taxonomy (NCBI): domain Eukaryota; kingdom Metazoa; phylum Chordata; class Myxini; order Myxiniformes; family Myxinidae; genus Myxine; species Myxine glutinosa. The sequence goes on from NC_136261.1 coordinate 135,124,473, forward strand.
CCGATAGTGAGCGATTGGGAAAGCAGATGGGAGACATGAGGGCTCAGAGTGAGCGATTGGAGAACCAAATGGGGGTAATGAGGGACGAAGCGAGGGGTACCGGTGAGAAGTTAGACAATAATTTTGAGGAGTTAGACAAGAAAATCGGGAAGTTAGACAATAATTTTGAGGGGTTAGACAACGGGATAAAAGAGGTGAAAAATGGGTTAATGGGGGTAGAAAATAGAATGGCTGCCCAGGAGAATCAGATAGAGGGAGTGAAAAATGGGTTAGAGGGGTTAGAAAACAGTATGGAAGGAAAAATTGGGGAAATGGCACAGCAGCTGGGGGAACGAATTGATGGCATAGAAGGGAGAGTGCAAAACCAAATTACGGACAGACTGGGGAAATTTGAGGGTAAAGTAGAAACTCAAATGGGGGCACAGGAGAAGCCAAAGGTGGCAAAAATTGAATCGGAACGGGGGGAAGCTAGATTGGGAACAGGAGAGAGTACGGCCCATGCAGATGTGCACGGGGCTCAGGAGCCGGGAATGGCAAAATTGGGAATTGCACAGGGAATGGCAATTGAAGTAAATGGGGAGACCGCAGGTCCACAGGTGGATGGGGAATGTCCACAGGTGGATGGGGAATGTCCACAGGTGGATGGGGAATGTGTACAGGTAGAGGGGGAATGCCTGCAGGTAAACGTGGAGAGTCCACAGGTGAGCGGGGAAGGAAATTTGGAATGTGAGAGTTGTAATGGGGAATGTTTCCCACATTCTGGCCTGGTTGTTTATCGGGACCGTGTGGATGTCACAACACCCCAACCGGGGGATGAATTTGGAATTGTGCAGCACCAGGGCGGTGGTGCGGAGCAAGAGGGGGTAGAGTTTTTGGGGGTCCATGCGATAGAGCCGGACCGGGTATTTATTGGGGATATTGATCAAAGCCTGGCGGGGCCAGGAATGATTTCTAATGATGAGGATGAGTTGATCCAGCGGCTGGAGACCTGTGACAGTCCCATGGAGGTAGAGCTTGTTCAGGCCCAAAGGAGTCTGGGGGAAGAGGTGAGTTGGTTCGAGGAGGTGGTTGGAATGACCGAGGGGACGCTCACTGTACACTGCTATTTGGAAACAGAGGCTCCAAAATTGGACAACCAGTTGGGGGAGTGTGTTGGCTCCGGGCTGGATTTGGATCTTGGAGGATCGGGAGATAGAGCTTCTGGAGATTTGGTCCCTGTAGGGAATTTGGATCAACTGCAGGGAGGGGCAGAACAACCGGTGGTAGAGGTTGTTCCCTGCAGCTGCGGGTTGGCAATGGGAATGAAAATTTGTAAAATAAAATGTAAAATAAAATTACAATGGGAAATTGATTTGGAGCAGCCATGGTGGGGATTGGTCCCCGGGCTGCGGGATTTGGACATGGAGAGGTCATGGGTGATGGCCTCGGGCAAAAGTTGCCCCTTTCAAAATTTGGGTATGCCGGCCAGCTGGGGGGCTGTGATGGCGAGATTTGGACGTGGGGTCCAGCCTTGGGTGTCGAGGTACGACCTGGGTCCCACGGGGGGTCTGGTGGAGTGTGGCGTCCCTTGTCCGTCGGGGCGCCGTCCGAGCTGGTGGCTCGGGCCGGCAGGGTCACCGGACCCTGGTGGGGGTTAAGACCTCCAGGGAGGTCCGAGGTGGTTTCTCAAGCCTGGGATGGCAAATATTGAGGACCACTAGGGGGAGGTGTTGTGGGTCGCGCTTTGGTGGTGGCACCGCAGATGGCCAGCTTGGGCCTGATGTAGTGATCACCCGGGCATGCGACCTGACACCCTCTCCCTGAGACTTTGGGACAACTGGCATGTGATGACCTGCCATGCCGTGTTGGTCGATGGACGCGGGTCAAACCGAATGGACAGGGATGGAGATAGCCTGCCGGACAACCATTGGGGCATCTGTGGAACGTGATGGTGTGAGTGACCTTCCACAGATGCTCCGTTATGATTTATGGACTCTCGGGTTGGGAAGAGAGCCATGGGGATGTGAATCGGGAGATGTGTAACGAGCCGAGCATATGGGCCATGCTCGGCTGGCATGTGTATGGCAAAGCATCCTTCTTTGGTGAGGTTAGTGAAATGTGACAAATGTTTAGCATGGGTAATCTGTGGGTTAGATGGAAATTTAAGGGTGGATTTAGAAATGCCATGGTGGACACTGTACAGTGACGCCATTATTGATCCAGGTGTGTAGACCAAAGTGTTGGAGGCTGTGATGAAATTAATAGGGTAGCAAGACACAGCTTTCATCTGGTTGCGGGGGCAACTGTGCTGATATTTGGGACGCGGGATGATGGGGATGTAGTTGTGTAGCCTGAGGGTCAACGTGGTGCTGTGCGTGTCCGAGGTGTGTGGACCATGTCTTCTGGGTGAGTCTCCTGGTGGAGCATGGCTGTTGACTGGACCTTGGTGTGGTCAAGTGTGGGTGAGCACTGGGGGGCTGCAGTTCTGTAGTCGGACTGGGGGATGATGGGGAGGTGCAGGGGACGTGGCTGTAGGGATGCCACGCACTGCGACCGTGCCCCCCAGGGCCGAGGTTGTGTGTGCGGTAGTGTGTGTTTTGGCAGCAAGTGCTCACCACATTGGCCAGCTGGGGCTGCTGCAGCTGTGTTCCTCGCAGGGGGGCCGAAGGATGGATGGTGGGTCGCACCCTTATGGACACTCATGGGCCATGTTGGCGTTTTGACTGCTCACCTTGTCCCGGTGACCCTTGCACGGTAGAGGTGCAGAGCTGTCGTGGCCACAGGTAGTTGTGTAGTGATGATCACCGTTGGATGCGGATCCACATACCTGCCAGTGTAGTGGGGACAAAAGAGAAATTTGGAAGGATTTGGTAGGCCCAATGTGAAATTTTGGGAATTGTATGGGTGGATTGCACTTTGGACCTGACCAACCTGCAACTACCTGCACTTGAGGTGAGTGTTTTGAGGAGTACTGTCCCAGGCTTCAGGACTTGCTTTGGAAATTGGGGACATGTAAATTGGAGTTGGGAGGCGGGTGAGAGTGATGACATGGCCGGTGAGGGGATGGAATGGGAGCCACAGTGTCTTGTGGGTGGCGTATGTTTTTGTATTGTGGTTATGTGTTTTGATGTGGTCGTGAGAGTGGAACCTGGAGAGTGTGTGATGATTATTGGAGATAATGAGGGATGATAATTGTGCTTTTGGAAATGTACTTTTGGGAAGATGTGATGGTTTAAATGTGAACTGGGGGGATTTCACATGTAGCAGGCCATGGCAAGCCTTGTAACACCTTTTACACCATCTATGAATTGTACTGAATTGTGCTGAGTTGTGTGGAGAATTGAATGGCAGCGGGGGAGGAAGTGTGTTTTGGGGACCATGGGTGGGGAAGGTGTGTGTGTCCGCAGGTACAGAGCAAGCTCTGAGGAGCGATGCCTGCGGGCCCCCCTCTGCGGCAATTACCCCTGGCAGCCGGTGGTAACTGGAAATTGGAGCTCGTCGGTGGAGGGTCTGGTTGGGCGCCGCAGGGTGAGGAAGTCCCCCGGTGACCCGTGTTGCTGCGTGAAAGCAGGAGGCAAAGGAGCCTGGTGTGTGTGGAGACCCTCACCGGCGAGGTAACGGCGGAAAGGGGCTGTTGGGCTGTCACGGGGCCAAGAGGTAAGGGGGGGGGGGGGCAATGAATTTGTAAGTCGGTTGACTTGTTTTTGGGACTGCGGGCACCACAGCCTGATGCGCCCCCACCATCTTTTGTGCGGTACCTCCCCGCTGCCTAGTTGAGGAATGCACACACACGTGAATGACATCAATGCCATGGTCCTGCAGGGGGTGTATTGGGAATAAGTGCTTTGTTGATTTTTGCAATGCCTTGATGACCTATGGAATGAGAATGAGTGGTTAAGGGGTCTGTGTAGCATGAATGTGGGCGAAATCCACCGAGCCGTGTCACTCACCTGTAACATCTGGACGGGGCCCGTGGAAATTTAGGGGGATGCATTGGGGATGGCCCCGCAGGTAAGGTTGTGTCTTGTGGCATCCACCGGGGGACGCGGTCTGTAGACCGGGGTATGTACAAAGGTTAGAGTTTTGAGTTTTGGAAAGATGGTTAAGTTTTGTGGTTAAGTTAGTGTTGTGTGTTGTTGTTTCCTCCCTCCACAGGAACAACGAAGAAAATGTACATACTTGCATGATGGTTAAGGGGTTCAGCATGTTAAGGAAGTGTAGGTAGGTAGTCCGACTCACTTCCCACAGCCCTTCCTGATTTATTTCATAGGTTAATTAAGTGTGTGACAGTAAGTGTTAAGGCTGGAATGGTAGCGCCTGCGGTGAACCTTGCAGGAGCTACGGTTCCAGGGGGGGGGGGCTGTGTTATGAATTTGGTAATGCAACATCTAGAGCTAGGTAGATCTGAATAGGTAGGTATTCGGCTGTCGTGACAGGGACTCTACATGTAATAAGTTATTGATGTTCAGGCGGTTGTCGGGGTAAGATGTATGAGTGTGGATCTACCTGGAGATTCGAGTGTTAAATAGTGAGGGATTAAAGGTAACGCCCCTGTGAGTATCACCTAGTAATCAAACCTTTGTCCTTTATGGCACTGCAAACCACATAAACATTAGTTAGGTCCTTAGCGCAACATTAAATAATCCCCTTTCCCTGACAAGGACTTCGTATTAAATTGACAGGAAACCAGGTCAAAAACACCACCACAATTGGCCGCCACCGTGTACACCTCCAAAGGCCTACAAACCTGGCCGGCACGTGTTATGCCAGGACCGCGGGGTCACGGACGGGAGATGTCAGGAGTCGCATGCCGCAGAGGGCGTGACCTGGGCGAGTTGGGAGGCTTTGATTGGCTGAGGAGTGCGCCAATGTGACGTCATCGGCCACCAATATAGGCGACGGTCGGACGCCATTTCAGGAGTTCGCGGAGTTGAGTTGAGTTCGTGGCAGACGCAGGCAGGCACCAGAGAGGTTGAGTCGCATCGCAAGTCACACGGAGTTAGTTCGCCAGTTGGAGTTGGAGAGGACACGCCATTTCGGGCAGTCGCAGTCGAGTTCGAGCTTGGCAGTGAGCAATTGAGAAGCGAGTTGGAAGGACGAGACGTGCAGTCCCACCTGCGTTCTCTCCGGTCCTGTCTTCGTGCTTTGTGTGGGGATCGACCTCGTGTGAAGCAGCTGGCTTGCGTTGGGTGCTTTGGAGCGTGGTGCACGGACCTGGTGGGCGGCGAGAGGATCGGAGCCTGGTGGAGCAAGGCCTCGTGGGTGCATCGGGGCCGAGCGGTGCCGGGGTGGACGGCAAACAATACAAGACGACAAAGACAGATAAGCCGAGCTCCTTGTGTACATTTTACAAGACGTGTTATTTTCGTAATTAATCTCCCTCGTTTGTGTTTGCTGTCAGTCGCGTGGGGACGTCCCGATTTAGGTTTATTAGAGTTATTAGATTTACCGGCGGGCTTTTTCACTGGCTTTACTTTTCCTAATAAACCCTTATATTACTTTTTGTACATAATATCTGAACGCAGTTTTCCTGGGTGTTTGATTTTAATAGATAAGGTTGCGGAGCCTTCGCTGCGTCCCGCCATTCCGCGCGTTGGTGTTGAACTTGAGTCCGCCATCGAGTGTTCGCCTCGGGAGTTAAAGTCTCGCAAATCGGTCATCCGTAACTGTGGTGTTAATCACGGTTACGCGACAATATATATATATATATATATATATATATATATATATATATATATATATATGTATGTATATATATATATATATATACACATATATATATATATATATATAATATATATATATGTATATATACATATATATATAAATATATACAGTCACATGAAAAAGTAAGTACACCCCATGTAAAATTTTGACTTTTTCAACATATTTCAACTTACAGATATTTGATCTTCATTTCAACAATATTGATAGATAAAGATGATATAATATAACTTCAGTCTTGGCCTGATGTCCTTTCTGGACAGCAAAGGTTTCCTCCTGGCACACCTCAAATGTAGATCAAATTTGTGCATCCTCTTTCTAATGGTAGACTCGTGCACTTTGACATCAACAGTGGCAAGAGCTACCTGTAGGTCCCGTGATGACATTCTGGGGATCTTAGAGACTTCTTTCAGCATCTTGCGGTCTGCTCTCGGGCTGAACTTGCTGGGGCAGCCTGGCCTGAACAAGTTGGCAGTTGTTTGGAATCTTCTCCACTTGTAGATTATCTTCCGGACAGTCGAATGATTGATTTCAAATTCTTTGGAGATCTTTTTAAATCCCTTTCCAAACTCGTAGGCATATATAACCTGCTTTCTGAAGGCCTCAGAGAGCTCTTTTGATCTCGACATGGTGACGCCACACACTTCAACAACAAAGAGCAAACCAAACGAAATGTCTGAGGTTTAAATAAGACAGGTTCCTCCAAGATCCTCTTTAACGATGTTCTAATCATTTGCACCTGAGCTGGTGCACCTGATTCTAATTTTAGGTATTTGAAGTAGTGACAAATGTAGGGGTGTACTTACTTTTTCCACATGGGAAATTTGCATTTATGTTTCTTTAAATTATTCAATGGACTACAAAATGTAAATGTTTCATGATATTTGTTATATTATATCACCTTTATCTGTCAATATTGTTGAAATGAAGATCAAATAGCTGTATGTTGAAATATGTTGAAAAGGACAAAATTTTACATGGGGTGTACTTACTTTTTCACGTGACTATATATATATATATTCTTTCAGAAATCCAATAACGATAGGAGTTGGGTTGAAAACAAGTAGTTATTATATCATTTGGTAAGAAAAGTTGAAATGGATATTCTTTTCTGTCGATATAAAGGTGGAAGTTATGAAAACAACCCGATTGAGGTTATGAATCCTTCCAGTATTGCTTCCACAGTGTAAGGTTCTGGAAGTAAATGTTCATTCATTCATTCATGTAAGATGCTCCATGCAGAACCTTGGTTCTGTGGACGCACATTCTTTGGCTCGGGATACAATCCTGGGTGGGTTTCCCCTCCTACACGGGATACTTGACTGAGAGTATTACACTTTGCAATGTAGCCAAGTTATGTAGCTACTGGTTTTGGAATGTAGCAACTGTCACTCCTTCAGTGTTGCCCCTACCCAGTGACAATTTGCTTACTCTTCACAAAAGACACAGTGTGATATTTAACGTCCACTAACTAATTCCAGCAGATGGGACACACATTTTAACTTCTATCTGAGTGGTGACACTAACCTGCATGTAAAACACCACAGTGACCATTTATAGCTGGGGTGAGCTTCAAACCCATGCTAGATAGCTCCGGGTACGACTGTGTATACCTCTAGGCTATCCAGCCAGGCCGAAGTAAATATTGCATGCTTAAAAGAACATTGTTGTTGCTAATACATCAGTTGCCTGGTTTAGCTGCAAACATGTGTTGTTGCATCCTATTAAAGCCATGGGCATTGGTGCAAATATTGTGAATCCCATGAAGGAACTTCAATTATACTTTGCAATGCATTTTTCATCGATAAAGGTAACAATACAGCAGTCTTGAGACCATGTTATTTATGAATGATACAAGGTATTAGAAGCATTTCCAATATCTATTTGAAAAATACAAGGCCACATTCTGTGCTGGCTGGCTTATTTTATTCACTCAGTCATGCATTCAATGCTTAACTGTCAATGGAATCTTCTCATGTCCTCTCCCAGTTTGAAGTGGTAGCTTTTCCCAGTTTGAAGCGGTAGGCTCTCCCAGTTTGAAGTGGTAGCTTCTCCCAGTTTGAAGTGGCAGCTTCTCCCAGTTTGAAGTGGTAGCTTCTCCCAGTTTGAAGTGGTAGCTTCTCGCATTTGAAGTGGTAGCTTCTCCCAGTTTGAAGTGGTAGCTTCTCCCAGTTTGAAGTGGTAGCCTCTCCCAGTTTGAAGTGGTAGCTTCTCCCAGTTTGAAGTGGTAGCTTCTCCCAGTTTGAAGTGGTAGCTTCTCCCAGTTTGAAGTGGTAGCCTCTCCCAGTTTGAAGTGGTAGCCTCTCCCAGTTTGAAGTGGTAGCCTCTCCTAGTTTGAAGTGGTAGCTTCTCCCAGTTTGAAGTGGTAGCCTCTCCCAGTTTGAAGTGATAGCCTCTCCCAGTTTGAAGTGGTAGCCTCTCCCAGTTTGAAGTGGTAGCTTCTCCCAGTTTGAAGTGGTAGCTTCTCCCAGTTTGAAGTGGTAGCCTCTCCCAGTTTGAAGTGGTAGCTTCTCCCAGTTTGAAGTGGTAGCCTCTCCCAGTTTGAAGTGGTAGCTTCTTCCAGTTTGAAGTGGTAGCTTCTCCCATTTTGAAGTGGTAGTTTCTCACATTTGAAGTGGTAGCCTCTCCCAGTTTGAAGTGGTAGCTTCTCCCAGTTTGAAGTGGTAGCCTCTCCCAGTTTGAAGTGGTAGCCTCTCCCAGTTTGAAGTGGTAGCTTCTCCCATTTTGAAGTGGTAGTTTCTCACATTTGAAGTGGTAGCCTCTCCCAGTTTGAAGTGGTAGCCTCTCCCAGTTTGAAGCGGTAGCCTCTCCCAGTTTAATGTGGTAGCCTCTCCCAGTTTGAAGTGGTAGCTTCTCCCAGTTTAATGTGGTAGCCTCTCCCAGTTTGAAGTGGTCGTGCCCCACAGCAGTCTTGGGTCATGTCCTATTCCTAGAATACATTAATGACCTCTCCAATGCTCCATAGAATGCTCCTCTTCTCTTTACAGATGACTCCACATTATGCAGTATATTTCCACCTCTTTTCCAAACAGGCCGGACAGAGCAGCTTCACTCGCTGCTGAACAAATAAGGATCACATGCTGGTCTTACATTCGGAATTTATCTTTCAATCCATGCAAATCTCACATTCACACCCTGTCTCTCCTGAAGGATTGTAAAATACAAAAACACATTTATATTCCCACAATTGAATTTCTTCAAGTACGTACTAGTCATTGCCGCAACCTGTCTGAGCCTCATCATCAGTTACTGCATATACTGGACAGATGATATATAAAAAATGGCCTACAAACCCATCCAAGATTGGCCATCCTACATTAAGCCAAGCTTTTTCTTGATAAATTTGATCTCACAGCCTACAAGGATTTTCTTTATAGCTCAATGGAGTGCTGCTCTCCTTTAGAGGCCGGTTCCCTGCTTCACATCTGTCACTCTTGGTTGATGTGGGATTTAAAAGCTCAGCATTATTGGCATCTCCCACAAAAAGCCCAATCACAGGGCCTCCACTTTCTCTTTGTATACAGGTGGATGGCCTTTCTTTTTTTCAACCTTCTCTGCTTAGGTCATGCGTCTACCTGCACTCTCATATTTCCACCCATCCCTAGGCTCTCCATGTTGCACGGATTCTTACAGCATCAGCTTCGTTGTGAAATGCCCAAAACATAGGATCATTACTCACCTCCATTCGTTTGCCCCTCACTTTTTTTATCTTATGGAAATTGCCCCAAACAAGGCACAGAGCCACTCTAGGTAAGGGGCAAAGAGAAGGTTAGAAAAAGACAAGGATAAAGCAAATAAAAATAAAAATAAATAAAGAAAAATAATAAGAAAAAAAATCCAAGACACGAAGTAACATAGGTCAGGAAAAATGTGATTAAACCTCAAATATATAGGAAGTAGGAAATGCCATTCCTCTTGAAGCTTTTTTTTTTTTTTTTTGGATATAAGATCGAGGCTCGTGAAAGAGCTAACATTAATCACACAAAAAGTCAAACCGACACATAAAACACAAAATAAGGGGAGCGGTAGACAAGATGGGGAGAGAGGGGGAAGGACACAAACACAACATTTGAGAGCAGGGACATCGAGAGAAATGTGGGAGGGAGAGGGCTTGGGGGGAGGTGGGAGAGGTATAAAACATATGGACACTGCAAGGATTTCCAGGAAAGAAGTTGGAATTTCAAAAAAGTGTATCTGGGGCGAATTAGCGGGGGTAGAAAAGATCAAGGTTTTGGATGGGGGAAGATAAGAGATGGTGGTGAACAGCTGTTTTGAAGACTTAGTCAGGTTCACTATGTCAATAAATTATATTTCGTTCAAAATCATGGTAGATTAGCAAACCTATACATTTTTGGAAAGGTTATAGCATAAGGAAACTAAAAATCAATGTTTACATTTGGAGAGATACCTGTATGGCGGCCATTTTGGATTTTCAAAATGGCCACTGTAAAATACATATTTTGTTCTATTTCTGCCTCTAATTACCCTAAAAACTTTTTAAAATATACTAAACCTATATTTTCAGGAACAAGGAACCCAATGAAAGTATCAAATTAGTGCTATGGGGAATGGTAAGACACGAATCAAAGGTTTTGAATTGCAAAATACTGTCTTTATATTCGCGATAAGTTGCATAATCAAATACATGTTATCATTTTGTACAGGCAGTTAATAACATCAAAATGTGTCACAATAATTCATATCACCAAACATACACAGGCAGTCAGCAAAATCATATATACACATGCAGTCAGTATAACTTCACATCTACACAGGCAGTCAATGACAAAATATACACCGGCAGTCAATGGCATCAAACATACACGATTACAGAATATGCCATTTAGAGTTCGTCATCACTGTCCTGTGTGTCGTATCCGACAATATAGTCCGCATCGTTTTCACAGTCCGTTCCACACAAGCAAAGGTCGATCAAATTGATTGGCAAATCGAATTGGTCGAATGGTCGATCGAATCGAATTCGATGAATCGAATCGAATCAAATCGATCGAATTGGTCGAATGGTCGATCGAAGCGATTGGTCGAATGGTCGAATTGGTCGAATGGAATTGGTCGATTGGTCGAATTGGTCGAATTGGTCGAATCGAATTGGTCGGAATTGGCAAATGTAAACATTGATTTTCAGATTTTCCATGTAATAACGTTTCCAAAAATGTATAGGTTTGCTAATCTACCATGATTTTGAACGAAAAAACATAGTGAACCTGACTAACTTGGAGGGAGAAGTGGGATTGAAGGGAGTGGGGGAGTTTGTTCCAGAGGCGGGAGAAAAGGGGAATGAAAGAGTGAAGGTACGCAGAGAGCCTAGATTTTGTGCGACCTGTAGGAATATTTGGGGGACAGAGCACAGAGAGAGCTGGGGGAGCAAGGCCGCAGAGGAGTCTGTAGAAGACAGAAAGACCACCAACCTGCCTGCGGTGAGTGAGTGAAAGGCCCTCGGAGTTAGCTTCATCGCAGGAGATTCCAATAGTCTTGGGTAGATCATAGGATAATGGGAAGCACGTTACAGGTAGCGAATTCCAGAGCGAGACAGCATGAGGGATAAAACTCTCTGCATAGCCTTTCGTTCTGCGCTTTGGATAAGCTATCGTGTCTACAGTAGGTGTGCAGAGATGGCAAACCGATTCTTGCATCCAAACACTCCTATGGGAGGAACCAAGTTAGAAAGTCTAACAGAATATTTGACATGAAAATATCTGTAGAACAAACCAAGAGTGGCAACCGACCTACTGTGAGAGAGCGGTCGAAGAGTTGAACCCATCTCCACACCAACTAGGTTGACTATGCGTTTCTGGAGCCTATCTAGTAAAGATAAGTGGCAGGCTGGTACTCCAGCCCAAATGTGGCAACAGTTCTCCATGAGGGGTTGTATAGTTGTGTTATACAGGTACAAAACAGCCTCAGGAGGTAAATACCTCTGCACTCGATAAAGACAACCAACTTGTTTGGAAGCACTCTTAGCACTACCAGAAATGTACTTATCCCAACGGAGGTTAGAGGAGATGTCCAGACCAAGAAGCTGAAGCTGAGATGATTCTGTTAAGATTGAAGACCCCATGTGCACAGAAGGGAAAGACCTGCTTCTACCACGAGATATGGACAACAATTTAGTTTTCTTTGCATTGAAGGTTACCAACAAGTCATGCCCCCACTTCAACACATTCTCTAAACAAGCAACGGTACCCGCCCTGTGGGCGGGGCTTCAATTGGGAAGCCCAAATGAAACGGCAAAATATAATAATAATATTAATAATACATTTATTTTATATAGCGCTTTTCAAGAAGCCCAAAGACGCTTTGACAGAGTACAAAAAACAAGTGCAAAAAGACAAAAATCAACAGGTAAATAATCAAAGCAAAAGGAAGGAGCAGGAGAAGAGATAGTCAGGGGTTAAATGCTGTGGGTTAAATGTTAAATGCAGTGTTGAACAGGTGGGTCTTGAGTGATGTTTTGAATGTGGTGAGTGAGGAGTCTCTGATGGTGTGAGGTAGTGAGTTCCAGAGGGTGGGAGCAGCGATGGAGAAGGCCCTGTCCCCCCAGGATCTGAATTTGGTCCGCATGGGGGGGGGGGGGGGTCAGGAGGTTGGTACCAGCAGAGTGGAGGTTGCGGGTGGGAGTGTGTCTGGAGAGGAGGTCAGCCAGGTAGGATGGGGCCAGGTTATGGAGGGCTTTGTAGGTCAAGAGGAGGATTTTGTACTGGATTCTCTGGGGGATGGGGAGCCAGTGAAGCTTGTAAAGGACGGGGGTGATGTGGTCACGGGTCTGGGAATGGGTGAGTAGACGGGCAGCGGAGTTCTGAATGTATTGGAGTTTATTGGTGATTATTGAGGGTGAACCATAGAGGAGGCTGTTGCAGTAGTCCAGACAGGAGGTGATGAAGGCGTGGATGAGGGTTTCTGCAGCCGTGGAAGAGAGGGATGGACGGAGACGGGCGATGTTTTTCAGGTGAAAGAAGGCTGTCTTTGTGATCTGTTTAGTGTATTTGTCGAAGGAGAGGGTTTGGTCAAAGATGATGCCAAGATTCCGGATGTGAGGGGAGGTGGATACTGGGAAACCATCGATGTTGAGGGCAAAGTTATGGGTGGATTTGGTGAGCGTTTTTGGGCCAATGATGATTATTTCAGATTTATCATAGTTAAGTTTGAGGAAGTTGGTGATTTGAAGCCAGGATTTTATTTCAGTGATGCAGTTTGTCAGGATAGAGTGGGTGGCGGAGGAGATGGACTTGGTGGAGATGAAAATCTGGATGTCATCGGCGAAGCAGTGGAATTGGAGACCATGACGGCGGATTAAGTGACCAAGGGGGGACAGGTACAGGATGAAGAGGAGGGGGCCAATAACTGAACCTTGGGGGACACCTTGGGGGAGGGGAGCAGTGGGGGATTTGCAGTTATTGATGGAGATGAACTGGCGTCTGTCAGAGAGGTATGATTTGATCCAAGAGAGGGCAGTGCTGGTAATGTTAAAGGTGGTTTCAAGTCGGGTGAGGAGGATGGTGTGATTGATGGTGTCAAAGGCGGTGCTGAGGTCGAGGAGGATGAGAATGTTGAGGTTGCCGGCGTCAGAGGAGAGGAGAAGGTCGTTGGTGATTTTGAGGAGAGCAGTTTCAGTACTGTGGTTGGAGCGGAATCCGGATTGGAATGTTTCATACAGGTTATTGGCAGAGAGGTGATGTTTGAGTTGAGTGGCTACAGTGCGTTCCAAAACTTTTGACAGAAAGGGTAGGTTGGAGATGGGTCTGAAGTTATTTAGGGTGTCAGGGTTGAGTCCAGGTTTTTTCAGAATGGGGGTAACAGCAGCAATTTTGAGGGATGGAGGGACGATGCCTGAAGACAGGGAGGAGTTTATTGTTGCAGTGATAAGTGGAGAGAGAGCAGGAAGGGAGGCCTTGACAAAGCTGGAGGGGATGGGGTCAAGAGTGCAGGTGGCAGTTTTCATTCCTATGAGGAGTTCAGAGAGGTCAGTAGGGGAGACCGGGGAGAATTGAGACAGGGGTTGGCAGGATAAGGGGGGGCAGGTGGTTTGAGGGGGAGTGGGTGCGGTGGTGGTTAAGCTGTTGTAGATGTTGTCAATTTTGCTTTGGAAGAATGAAAGGAAGGAGATGCAGTTGTCTACTGTGAATGACTGGGTGGTGGTGTTCAGGGGGCTGAGGAGTTTGTTTATTGTAGAGAAGAGTGCTTTTGGGTTTCCGGAGCCAGAGTGGATAATTTGAGAGTAGTAGGCAGAGTGGGTGCGGGAGAGGGCATCTTTGCAGTGTTGTAGGTGGTCCTTGTCGGCTTGGGAGTGAATTGTGAGACCTGTTTTATTGCGGAGTCTTTCAAGTTGGCGAGCACGAGTTTTCATCAGACGGAGTTCAGGGGTAAACCAGGGAGCAGAATGGGTGAAAGAAACTGTTTTGGTTTTTATAGGCGCAAGCTGGTCAAGGCAGGAGGAGAGAGTGTGGTCAGTGAGGTCAGAAGGGGTGTGGAGGTCAACGAAGGGAGAAGTGGACATTTTTTCAGAGAGGGTGGATGAGAATGAGGTAGGTGATCAGAAATTGAAGGCTTTTTTAAATTTTAAACGATTTATATAAACATCCGTTAAATCACATCACACGCAAATCATCAAAATCTAAACAGTACATGGCGCCCATTTTGAAAAAAGATTGAATTCTGCAAAACGGAGGCGGCTGCTACACGTCTTTCTCAGTCGCACGTTTATGAGTGAAGAGTGGCGCCGAATCTGTAACAAGGAAGCGGCCGCTACACCTGTTTCTCAGTCACTTTGCACACGCTGCCATGTTACTTCGGAGCCACACGTTTATATAGGAAGAGTTCGTCAGGAGTAGATCTACTCTCTCCTGGTACGTAGAATAAACAGTATTTGTAGCATTTCAACAAAAGCCACATCACTGTTCATATCGGTAAATATTGTCGTGCGGCCGCCTTTGATTAAAATCAGGCGGTCACAGAAGCCGATCGCGAAGGCCTTAGCTCTCGAGGCGAAACTCAATGGCGGACTCCAAAAACAAAAGCTACACCAAAGCACGTGGGATGGAGGGGGGCGCGAGGCCCCTGCAGTCTCACCTGTTAAATCAACCACGCGGAAACTGCGTTCATATATATATATATATATATATATATATATATATATATACAGAAAATAATATATGGGTTTATTCACAAGGGTCGGGACAGGGAAAAGCACGCGCCGTTAATAATAAATATCCGAATCAGGACGTCCCCACACACAGATTTCAGAAACGAGACACAGGAATGGATGAAAGGAAAAGAAAACGTTCGTTATATTGTGAAATGTGGTGTGTCCTTATCTGTCCGCCGTCTGGTATTGTCTGCCGTCCATCACGACTCCGTTCGACCCCGATGCACCCACAAGGTCCCTCGCTCCAGCACCACAGCACCGAGCACCGCTCCAAGCACCACGCAGATGGCGAGCCAACGACCACCAGGGACCTCCCAAGACCAAGCAGGGAAGCGCAGAGAGCACAAGAAAGTCAGGTAGGGACATGCGCAAGAAAGTTTGAGCTGCCAGAGGAAGCTGTGCAAGCAACAAGAAAACGTGCTGCGCAAGACTTGCAAGAGAGCGATGTACAAGAGGGAAAATGTCGTTCGGCGCACCCCTATATCACCTTGCGGTGGTGACATCAGCCTTGGCATGCCACCCAATCAGTGCCCTCCACCGAATCACAGGCCTGTAGCATGGTTATAGCTCGTGCTACTCGAGGTGGCTCGGCCTGCCGGAGGTGTAGCTGGCGGCGGCCATCATCGGCGGTGTTCTGGCCTGGTTTCCTTGCCTGTTCCTTCCAAAGTCCTTGTCAGGGAAGGGAATTATTTAATGCTGCACTAAGGGCCTGTCTAAGTGTTTATAGGTGTGCATTGCCATAATAGGCCGGTCATTTTACGAATATACCCACCACAAATTGCAATAGTAATGAAACTTGGCATTTTTGCTTCTTTTGACCCATGTAATAACATAGTAAAAGTCAAGGAATAACGAGGCATTGGAACACATTCATTTCGAGCAACCACTTTTTGACAGTTATGCACGAAAATAAGCTAATAAAAATGGCACAAAATAATGCACTTAATTTGTTATTTCGTTCACATTCTCAAAAGATGTCAGAAATGTAAGTGTTTAAGAGTGTAAGACAGGCCTTATGCCCTGGTTTTACAATACATTTGACATGTAAAGGTATATATATTGAGATAATTGACATTTAAGGTAGCTTTATCCCAATAAAATTGAATTTTTTCGAAAATATACATATCAATGAATTTTGAAAGCTAATATAATGGTCTATCATATTCTTATATCAAATTAGATTTTACTCTAGTCTAATTAGGTGAACAAAGCCTAATTAGGTGAATAAAATTTAATTACACGAACAATGATCTCCATAGCAACTACAGGAGATGACGAACCAAGTGAAGACGCGATAATGCAAAGCATAGATGAGGCACAGGCAGCCATGGATCCGCATGATACCGAGGCAGGACAGGCAGCCATGGATCCGCGTGATACCGAGTCAGGGTCGCAAAGTGTGGGAGCTGGCCCAGTTGACCTGTGTGAGCTACGAAACCTGTATGATTCATTGTTGAAGGGTGAGGGTTGCACTGAAGATATCCTTTCAGCCCCGGTTCTGGACTCTGTTCGTGACATCATGAATGTTGCTCGACAATCGAAGAAGGATCTGCGTACAGCACAGCTATGGCTGCAATACATGGACATGATAGACATTCTGAGGACATTCCTGAGGTCGGAACGCACTGGTGACTGGCGTCTGCACGTGCACGCTTTGCACGACATGTTGCCCTACCTAGCAGCTGCAGGCCACAATCTGTACACAAAATCTGTGTACATCTACCTGCAGCGACTGGCACAACTGTCTATTCAGCATCCGGAGGTCCACCATCAGTTCCAGAATGGATTTCACGTAGTGCGGCGTTCAGATCGGTACTGGGCCGGCTTGTCCACAGATCTTGTGATCGAGCAAGTGCTCATGAGAAGTGTGAAAACCACAGGGGGACTAACAAGGGGTCGTGGAATGAGCGAGCCGCAAAGGATCACGTGGCTGCTGTCCACCCCCATATGTGCAGAGGTCAACATGGCTTTGCAAGAGTACACATCAGTGCAGTATGGGACCAGTGACCAGCACAAAGAACAAAGCGCAGCTCGACAAGGACGGGACACAGATGACACGCACAAACTTATTCGCTACCTGTCATCAAAGGATCCCTTTGGAAACGATCCAACTCTGCAAAGCATTGACACTGGCATCACAGCTGGAGATTTGGTCAATGCTGACCAAGCAGCGTCAGTCGGCAGGAAGATCTTAGATGGAATGCTTGACAAAAAGGTTCTTGATCACACGTTCAAGAAGAAAGATCAGGTTGTGACTCTTGACACACGTTCATCATTGAAAACTGGCAGACAATCCGTTCTGATAGATCCACAACTGTTGTTCCAACGTCTGAGTACGGCAAGATCACGCTGTGATGACCTCAAAGATGTCTTCAAGTACGAACTAAGCAGTTTCCCACCAGCACTGTTTAAGACCACTGATATCCTGCTTGAGGCCGACAAGCCAGCGCTAGCCGAAGCCATTTGGAAACAACTCCCCCTTGACGTTCGCAACACAGTGCTGCCACAGAATGTGCAATATGTTCTGGATGGTGGGGCATTGCTACACAGAATTCCTTGGAATTCTGGCGAGACATATGGAGGAATCGCCAGTCACTACGTGCGATATGTTGGAGACAGGTATGGTAACGCTGTCATAGTGTTCGATGGATATGTGAGCGCACCCTCCACCAAAGATGTAGCGCACAGCAGGCGCGTTCGATCTCACAGCAGTCCCCTTGTCAACTTCACAACGGACATGGTATGTACTATGAAGAAAGATGACTTCCTTGCCAACCAAACAAATAAACAACGTTTCATCAATCTACTGAGTGATGACCTTCAACGGCGGCACAACGCTGTTCATCATGCCAGGGCAGATGCAGATGTTCTCATAGTGGAGACAGCCATTGCATGTGCAAACACCAAGGACACCGTGATAGTTGGCGACGACACCGATCTTCTTGTTCTCCTTTGCAGTCGTGCAGGGCCCACATCTCACAACCTGTTCTTCCGACCTGAGCCTAAGCTGACGTCAAGGAGGCAAGCAAGATGTTGGAATATCGAGCAAGTGCAAAAGACACTTGGACGCAATGTTTGTGACAAGCTTCTTGTTGCACATGGACTCCTGGGTTGTGATACCACGTCAAGAATTTACTCGATTGGCAAATCAACAGCCTTGAAGAAGCTGAACTCCAGTGCGTATTTCTCCGAGCTTTTGGCAAACTTCAACACTCCTGGAGCGTCAAAAGAGGATGTCATGACAGCTGGAGAGAATGCCCTGGTTTGCTTGTATAATGCCCAGCCCGGGGAAACACTGGACATGCTGAGGCTTCAACGCTTCCACCAGAAGGTTTCAACAAGCACTGTCAGAGTTGAGCCTCGTACCCTGCCCCCTACATCAGCATCTGCAAAGCAACATTGCCTACGGGTGTATGTTCAGGTTCAGCAGTGGCAAGGAGTTGCCATGGATGCCAATGGTTGGGGATGGGCTATCCGTGACGAGAGAATGGTTCCCGTGATGACCGAGATGAAGCCTGCTCCAGATTACCTTCTAGATGCCATCCACTGTGGCTGCAAAACAGACTGCAGCACCCTACGATGCAGCTGTCGCAAGTACAGCCTGGAATGCTCTTACGCATGCAGTGAATGCAAAGGACTTCACTGTTCTAATGTGACCTTGTCAGAACCAGAAAGTGATCCAGAAGAAGAATAAGCTCTTAGGTTGGTGCTTGAATCGCAGTTCATTCAATTATTAAATAAAACACTTTTTTTTTTTTCAATATATATATTTTTTTTTCAATATTATTTTCAATATTATTTAACGATTTTTTTTGTATATATAGTACGATATGAACTTGTTCACATAAAGCCATTACATTGCAGGCCTCAGGGACATAAAATTGCAGGATCTCATAAGGATTTAGCACGGAAACAGTTTTTGGTCTGAAAAATTTATGCAGATTTTCGCTTAAAACCTTCTCTTAAAGATTGCAAAAATTGGAAATGTTCCAATGCTCCGATTCTCCTTGACTTTTAGTATGTCATTCTCCACTAAATTTGACATTGAAAAATGCATGTTTCATTACTATTGCAATTTGTGGTGGGTTCGACCCCAAAATGGCGTAGATTGACTGGACTATAAGGGACGAAGATTTGACTACCAGGTTTGACACACAGGGGCTGTTATCTTTAATCCCTAAGTACCTAGCACACGAACATCCTGGTATGTTCACAGGTATACATATTAACCCGACAAACCGGACTACACAGAACTTATTGCAAGGTAGATTCCCTATCGCGACAGTCGAAGCATGTTACCTATTCAGATCTACCTGGCTCTAGATATTGCTCTTCCCTACCGACATAACAATATTATTCCATCGTGTTTGGAAAAACTGGAAAATTGCAAAAAATGGAAAAACAATATAACCTATTTTACTCCAGGGGCTCCCAGAATTACCCACCCAAAATATCGTTGCGATCGGTTCAGCCGTTTTTGCGGTACCTTCGAAAGGACAGACGGACATTTGGTGAATTATAGTAAGGTAATTGTCCAGTGAAACTCCTCCCATTTTGTGGAACCTCTTTCCTTAGTCTATTGAATCGCATCTTTTTTAATACTTCTGCCACCTAAGGTTTGTTTGTCTGTTTGTGAGTAGGATATCTCAAAACGTCATGGACAGATTCGGGTGAAGCTCTCTCTGGCTATTGTCAGAGAGCACCGTATAGTTTGGAAGTTGAATCAAGGTGACTGGCAGGGACTGTAAACTGATCTCTCATGTCAAGACAGGTCCTTTATTTCCACCTGTCCTGATATTAATACTGCCTGGGATCTCCTTCCACACAAGCTTACTTTCCATTATGTACAGATTTATACCATCTCGTCTGCAGTTATCACACCTATCCTATCACACCTTGTACATATAACCCTGTGGTGAGGCTTCAAACATCTAGACTTCTTTTCCTGGAAGGTAAATCTGACCAAAGGTGACCTCAGACCATTCCACAAAGCCTGCAATAAGTGTGTGTGCACTCTGAGGAAAGCCAGCAAACAAAAACATCTGTCTGACCTCAAGAATGAATGACCTCAGCAAGCCGACTGCTGGTCGTCATTCGTCGTACAAGGTGTTTCACAAGCCTCGATCACTTACGTATATTTCAAAAAATATAGATATTGTTTGCTTTTTTGGGGGATTTGGTCGTGATGTCTTTTTATTCCCAGACACCCAGGACCTCCCCCCCATAAATCTGCCTATGCTTGGTGCACTGGTTTGGTGTGTGCCATGGATGAATTTATTTTATTTTGGTCTAGATTTGGATCCGGATTCAGCCTATCAGTGGTACACAAAACGTAAACTGTTCAACCTGGCAGAGGTATGCGCTCTACCGAGTTCCGTTCTAGTTTACATTGAAATACGGCTCATGTATGTATGAGCTGCCACATAAATCACATGCAGGACAAAAGACAAAGGCATTAGTTGATGTCTGTGTACTTTAATGTGAATTACAATGAAATTAGTAGACAATGGACAACACACATCACTTGGTACATGAGATTTAAACCAAGGTTTTGTGCATCCTCAGCTATGGGTTGAGATTGGAACATCCAGGCCACCTCGTTCCTTCCAGGGATTTAAGTTTCCAGTGCACCACAACCTCAGGTCATCTTCTGTTGCTCCCCCATGATAATTTATTTCCTTGATAATCCCCCTAACTCTCCCCATCCATTCACAGATTGCTTTGCTTCCTTCCATCTTCTCTCTATTCCTTCTATCCTAACCCTAACCCTTGTTGAATCCATAGGTTGACATACTGTTCCATTAATCGGTGAGTTGCTCTTAACCTCTGCAACCTCCACCTTCCATAAGCCTAGGCTTAGTATGAAACCAAAAAAAAATCACTTAATATGCTCTTTTTGTTAATTAGGTTTGTATATTACATGTTGAATGGGGAAACAAAATTTAAACATGCATGTAATCCATAAATGGGCCAAGCAATGTATAATGTTATTCTTTGGGAAAATGCCAGGGGCATAGAAAATACCCTTTTATATGGCTTGTGCCATGTGACAAACTAAAGAAAAGAAGGGACTTTTGCCTTTTCTATGCCCCTGGCATTTTCCCCATGAATTACTGCCGGAATCGAAATTTTTCTATGTCCAACTTTTTGGGGATCGCCCCTATCAGCCAGCAAAAATAGTACCACGGGTCCTGAAGCTCACATGGATCAGGAACAACAGTCAATCAACCCCCTCACAAACCCCCACAGACCCTGATATTTTTATGCTGTGAACAAACTTTGGTACATTATGGGCGATGAATGTTGTGAACAAGTTTCATCGAAATTGTGTGTGTAGTTTCGGAGAAGAGAGCAAATACCTATTTTGGGGAGTCAACCCTCCCTCCCCCATAAACCCCCTCAATGTGCTCAGATTCTGATGCGGTCAATACACCTTTGTTAGCCATCAGATATGCATCTTATAGCCAAGTTTCATCAAAATTGTGTGTGTAGTTTCGGAGAAGAGAGCAAATACCTATTTTGGGGGGCCTCAACACTCAACACCCCCAAACCCCATCATTGAGCGCAGATTTTGATGTGGTCAATACACCTTCGTTTGTCAACAGATATGAAGCTTGCAGCCAAGTTTCATCAACATCGTGTGTGTAGTTTTGGAGAAGAGGGCAAATACCTATTTTGGGGGTCAAACCTCGTCCCCACCCACGTAGACCACATTATTGACCGCAGATTTTGATGTGGTTAATACACCTTCGTTTGGCCTCAGATATGAAGGTTGTAGCCAAGTTTCATAAAACACCGTGTGTGTAGTTTCGGAGAAGAGAGCAAATACCTATTTTGGGGGTCAAACCTCCCCCCCCCGTCCCCCCACCCACGTAGACCACCGTATTGGGTGCAGATATTGATGCGATCAATACACCTTCGTTTGGCCTCAGATATGAAGGTTGTAGCCAAGTTTCATAAAACACCGTGTGTGTAGTTTTTGAGAAGAGAGCAAATACCTATTTTGGGGGTCAAACCTCCCCCCTCCCCCCACCCACGTAGACCACCGTATTGGGCGCAGATATTGATGCGGTCAATACACCTTCGTTAGGCATAAGGTATGAAGCTTGTGGCCAAGTTTCATCAACATCATGTGTGTAGTTTTGGAGAAGAGAGCAAATACCTATTTTGGGGGTCAAACCTCCTCCCCCTCCCCCCACCCACGTAGACCACCGTATTGAGCGCAGATTTTGATGCGATCAATACACCTTCGTTAGGCATCAGGTATGAAGCTTGTGGCCAAGTTTCATCAACATCATGTGTGTAGTTATGGGGAAGAGAGCAAATACTTGTTTTTTTGAGGGGGGGGGGGGGGGAGGTCAAAAAAACCCCCGTATAACCCCCTATAGTCAGGGCCCTTAGGGCTATTTTGGGGCCGTTTGGTTCAAATTCTTCCAAAAGCACCAAATTTGGCCTAGATGTTGCCCATGCCATACTCTTTCGATTTTTGACGGGCGCCAAGACGGGCGCCCCCCCGGGGGCCCCATATTGGCGAAATACTAAATGGCCACCACCCGGATTAGAGGAAAATCAGTTAAATAACCAAAAGGGTTGGAATCATGTATGATACCACTTTTCAGGGGTTTTCGAGGTCGAGGAATCCAATTATGATGTTATTTTGATGATTCGAGGTCAAGGTCAACCCTCAAGGTCATCTTAAAGGTCATTTTTGAGTCAAACATGTCGGTTTTTGAGTTTTTTGTCAAGATTTACGCGAGGTTCACCATTTTATGTTTCTGGGTTGGGTAATCGAACTCTGACCTTATTTTTGACAATTAGAGGAAATATTTACATGTCTATTTCCTAATTTTCCGGCATATGCAGTTCATCAGTCTAATTACAAAGGTACGGATTTTGATGTTTTATGAACTGTATGCCATATACTTGTGTTTAATTTTTGTGCGATCATGATCCGGGTTCATGTATACATGATTGTAAACATGTCATAAATATGACGTCATAGGTCATGTGACCTGGCGGCCATATTGAATTTTATGAATACCTTAAAAATGGATCCCTGCCTTCATTTTTCGATCGATTCATTTTGAACTTTGAACACTTATGGTACACCATGTGATTGGATGCATATCCTAATTATGACGTCATAGGTCAGGTGACATGGCGGGATGGACCGGTATGGTCCCCGGATCATACCGCCCTTGGCGCCCGTCAAAAATCGAAAGAGTATGGCATGGGCAACATCTGCGCCAAATTTGATGCTTTTGGAAGAATTTGAACCAAAATATCCCTAAGGGCCCTGACTACTAATGAGTGCAATTTTTAAAATCTGTTTTGAAAGGTATTAATTAGATGTATTTGCTGATGTATATTCCAAGTTTCAGCGAGTTTCAATGTACAGCCTTTTAGATATGAGCGCTAACACATTTTGGGTGGACGGACTGACAGACACCAACGTCAATTTGAGGGTTTTCTTAATCGAACTCAAGAATGAGGAAACGGACGTTGTTGAAATTTGGAACACATTACCTCGACGTACAAAGCATACACTTCTGAAACTTGCAGCCGATTTCGTCCAGGAGAAGCCGAGATACGAATTTTCAGTCCCTATATGTTAAAGTAGCAATCAATGTACGATGAACAAATGCATTTTGTTCGTATTTAAAATGTATCTTGGGAAAAATGTCAAGGGCATAGAGAAAGCTCGTTGATATGGTATGTGCCATGTGACAAAGTATAGAAAAGACAATCCACAAAAAAAACAATCCACAACTCCCCCTTTTTGGAATGGTACAATCCATACTTTGAATCGGGAAACGGGTAAAGGGTGTCAACTTCACGGATGAATCAAAATACTTCAAATACAAAGAAATATATATATATATGTTCACCATCCTGTAAGGCTGGGCTTGCAGGATAGCCGAGAAGTATGCACACTGAGCTGTGTAGTTCAAGGTTCGAATCTCAGCTGAGCTCTAAACTTCCACCGCGGTGTTTCACAGGCAGAACGAGACATTAAAGTGTGTGGCGTCCCTCAGAGGGATGTTAAATTGTGTGTCCCGTCTGCTGCATTAGTTGGTGGATGTTAAAGATTTCACCGTACCCTTCATGAGTTGGCGATAAGGTGGCAGCCTGCTTGTGAAAGACTTTGGCCAATCTTTCACAGGACTGTGGCCATGAAAGAACAGCAACAATATTCTATATATATATATGGCTCACAAAAGAGCTTGTGCATATATTACAACCAGAACAAGACCATTCGAGGACAATGGACAAATAAACAGGATATGAGATTGCAAGCTGGGGTTATAATATTCGAAACTAATGTATAAGCATTCAGATAATATAACCTAATCTGAAAACCGAAATGTGAGGCATGCACCTGGCCTCATACTCAGGAAAAGAATTTACTGAAGGTCTCCAAGACCCACTTTAATGCCCAGGGCATCATATCGTTTCAGATTTGGTAAATCTTGAGAAAGGAAGTCACTTAAACGGTTTTAATTGACTGCAGAAAAGATTACACTGCAGACATAATCGTTGTTTGTACAAAAATGTAATCAGTGGAATTAATCATATTGTCTCACGTCGATACCTCGGGGCAAGTAATTTCCAATATTAAAATGATTTTTCATCCAGCAATAAAGTGAAGAGTTCCACCCGGCTCCTCCTTCCTTTCCACAAAGAATACTCATCGTTGAACAACAAATTGCGTCATTTCAGAAAATTGCCTTCAGTAACAACGTGCAGTCCCAGACAGGTTTGCTGAAGAAGCCTGACCCGATTATATATTTATATCCATATATATATATATATATATATATATATATATATATATATATATATATATATATATATATATATATATATATATATACGTATATATATATATATATATATATATATATATATATATATATATATATATATATATATATATATATATATATATATATACAGTCACGTAAAAAAGTAAGTACACCCCATGTAAAGTTTTGACTTTTTCAACATATTTTAACATACAGCTATTTGATCTTCATTTCAACAATACTGATAGATAAAGGTGATATAATATAACAAATATCATGAAACATTTACATTTTGTAGTCCATTGTATATTTTAAATAAACATAAATGCAAATTTCGCATGTGGAAAAAGTAAGTACACCCTTGACTAATAGGTGGTATTGACCCCTTTGGCAGAAACAACCTCAAGTAGGCGTTTCTTATAACTGTCTACCAGTCTCTGACATCGACTAGGAGAAATTTTTGCCCACTCCTCCATGCAGAATTCTTTCAGCTGTGCGATGTTTGAGGGGTTTCTTGCATGCACAGCTCGTTTCAAATCCCCCCACAACATCTCGATGGGATTTAGATCCGGGCTTTGACTTGGCCATTCCAGAACCCTCCATTTCTTTCTTTTCAGCCATTCCTTGGTGGATTTACTGGTGTGTTTAGGGTCATTGTCATGTTGCAAGGTCCACCCTCGGTTGAGCTTCAACTTCCCGACAGATGGCCTCACATTATCCTCAAGCACTCTCTGGTACAATGAAGAATTCATAGTGGATTCTATGATGGTGAGCTGCCCAGGCCCTGATGCAGCAAAGCTGCCCCAAACCATAATATTTCCACCACCATGCTTTACAGTTGGTATCAGGTTCTTGTGGTCAAATGCTGTCTTTGGTTTTCGCCAAACATGTCTTCTGGTACTGTGGCCAAATCGCTCTACCTTTGACTCATCTGTCCAGAGCACATTGTTCCAGAAGTGCTGGTCTTTGCCTAGGTGTTCATTGGCAAACTTTAGTCTTGCCCTGATGTTCTTTCTGGACAGCAAGGTTTCCTCCTGGCACACCTCCCATGTAGATCAAATTTGTGCAGCCTCTTTCTAATGGTAGACTCGTGCACTTTGACATCAACAGTGGCAAGAGCTACCTGTAGGTCCCGTGATGACATTCTGGGGTTTTTAGAGACTTCTTTCAGCATCTTGCGGTCTGCTCTCGGGCTGAACTTGCTGGGGCGGCCTGGCCTGAACAAGTTGGCAGTTGTTTGGAATCTTCTCCACTTGTAGATGATCTCCCTGACAGTCGAATGGTTGATTTCAAATTGTTTGGAGATCTTTTTAAATCCCTTCCCAGACTCGTAGGCATCTATAACCTTCTTTCTGAAGGCCTCAGAGAGCTCTTTTGATCGAGGCATGGTGACACTGTAAACTTCAACAACAAAGAGCAAACCAAATGAAATGTCTGAGGTTTAAATAAGACAGGTTCCTCCAAGATCCTCTCTAACGATGTTCTAATCTTTTGCACCTGAGCTGGTGCACCTGATTCTAATTTTAGGTATTTGAAGTACCGTATTTTCCGGTGTATCAACCGTGGTTTTTTACCGACGGGAAAACCCTGAAAAAGGGGGGTGCGGTTGATACACAGTAACAGAAAAATTTGTGCATTGAAAAACTGTCATATCAACGGGACGTAATCTTTATATTACTTTGGTGTTGCGGGGATACAATGATGAATGATCGTCAATTATGTTACTAAGGTAGGTTCAACGCCCATTACTGCTGCCAGTCAAAATACAAGAAAGTTTGAAGTTTGTAATATTTGATTTTTCTATGCGTGTTTGTGAAAATGTGTACTTTCACTAGTCCTCTTTGAATGACAGGTCACATAGTGAATAGAGTGTGCTAAATAAAGACAGGATTAAGTCACAAAACAAAAGCGTCAACATGGTAAACAGGATGTTTTGCATGGGACATTATGACGTACCTGTTGTCTAACCAACGCCGCGGTATTAACCTATTGAAGTCGGCTTTGATGCCGCCGCATGGGCTGGGCGAATGTATAAAACGGAGAGGTCAACGGGAAGTTTCACCATTGGTTCTATCCTGTTCGAGCTATCAAGACCAAGATTCACCATTCGCTTCTATCCTGACCAAGACCAAGCTTCACCATTCGCTTCTATCCTGACCAAGACGACGAGATGGCACCGCGATCATTCACAGCAGCTTTCAAGCTCCGTGCCTGCAGGTTTGCAGAAGAGTTTAGTAATCGGGCGGCCGGCCGACACTTCCGAATTGACGAGTCCGTCATTAGATGCTGGCGGACTAACAAGCAGACGCTGGAGACGATGCCGAAGAAGAAGAAGAAGAAGGCGATGAGGGGCAAAGCAGCCCAGTGGCCAGCCTTGGAGGAGAGACTGCTAATGTGGGTCAGAGAGAAGTGAGCCGAGGGACACGCCATCGCGACGCTAGCGTTGCGACTCCAGGCCCGAGTCATCGCCAGGGAAACAGGGGTCGATGACTTCACGGCCAGTACGCCTTGGGCATACAGGTTCATGGGTCGTCATGGCCTTTCCATTCGCTGGCGAACCCACATCGCACAGATTCTCCCTGATGACATAGCAGAGAAGACTGCTAATTTTCAGAAGTTCGTGATCAAGTTCCGCAAGCAGCACGACTATCCCCTAAGCCGCATCGGCAATGCAGATCAGACGCCGCTGACCTTCGATGTACCTCGAGGGACCACCATCTCGACCAAAGGTGACAAGTCGGTGTCCATCACTACAACAGGTCATGAGAAAGATCGTTTTACGGTTATGCTAGCGTGCACCGCTGATGGTGGAAAGCTGCCGCCGTATATCATCTTCAAGAGGAAGACGCTACCAAAGGATAAATTTCCTCCGGGTGTAATCGTTCGTGCCCAGGCCAAGGGGTGGATGGACCAAGCGCTGGTAGATGACTGGCTCCACGTCATGTGGGGGAGACGAGTTGGTGGGCTTTCGCGGTGATGGAGCATGCTCGTCCTTGACGCCTTCCATTGTCACAAGACAGAGGAGACCAAGTCAATGCTGAGGGGGCTCAACACTGATCTGGTGATGATCCCGGGTGGCATGACGTCGCTGCTGCAGCCGCTAGACGTTTCAGTCAACAAGCCGTTCAAAGACGGTCTGCGGCGCTGTTGGTCGGAGTGGATGCTGTCGGGGGACAAGACCTTCACCAAGACTGGGAGGATGAGGAAGGTGGACCTCCCGACGATCTGTAGCTGGATACTGAAGGTCTGGGAGGAGTTGCCGGCAGCCATCATCGAGCGGGCCTTCCTCAAGTGCTGCATATCTAATGCCCTTGATGGCACTCAAGATGACATCATCTGGGAGGATGAAGTGGCAGTGACCGACGATGGAGAAGAGGATAACGACGACGATGATCTTGCCTACCCAGACTCTGATGATGATCTTCGTAATGTCTTCCCTGAAGAAACAGATGACGAGGACTTCTTCGGATTTTAGAGCCAAAACCCAACGGCCCTTTTCCGACGATGGAGAAGAGGATAACGACGACGAGGATCTCGCCTACCCCGACTCGGATTGGACTGAAGAAACGGATGACGAGAACTTCTTCGGATTTTAGAGACTAAACCCAACGGCCCTTTTCAGGGCCCCACATTGGCAAGAGCCAAAACCCAACAGCCCTTTTCAGGGCCCCACATTGGCAAGAAAGCATAATTATAATGTTTTAAAATTTTTCTTTCAACTCATTTCATGTATTTTCACTCTTTCTCTGTCTTCAGTTTCTCTTTCCTTTCATCATATTTCGCTTTCCATTTTATTTATTTATTCTCTTCTCTCTTTTAAATTTTCCTGATTTTTTTTTTTCCTCGAAAATCTGATTTATTTATTTTTAAGTCAAAATCGGGGGTGCGGTTGATACACGGGTGTGGTTGATACACCGGAAAATACAGTAGTGATAAATGTAGGGGTGTACTTACTTTTTTCACATGCAAAATTTGCATTTATGTTTATTTAAATTATACAATGGACTACAAAATGTAAATGTTTCATGATATTTGTTATATTATATCACCTTTATCTATCAATATTGTTGAAATGAAGATCAAATAGCTCTATGTTGAAATATGTTGAAAAAGTCAAAACTTTACATGGGGTGTACTTACTTTTCACATGACTGTATATATACATATAAATATCGAAATAAAGTTTTTTGGGAGCTTTTGAGAGGTTTGAAGAGGATTGATGGATGTGGTTTGCCAGGTAAGTTGAAGGTATGGTGTTTGAAGTTCGGATTGATGCCACGAGTATTGTGGCTATTGATTGTGCATGCTATTGTGATTGGGCATGTGGAGAGGATGGAGGTTGTGGTGAGCGGGTTTGTGAGGAGGTGGTTCAGAGTGCCATGCTGTTTGACGAACATTGCCTTTTCTGGTCAGGGTGGAAAACTCCAGTTTCCCTTGACATCATTAACCGAGGAGTTTAAGGTGGTGAGAGTGCGGGCTGTCATGATGTTGCGGGATTCAAGTGATTCAGTTGTAAAGAATGCTCGCCCAGAGAAGAAGGGAAGTCGGAAGTGGATTGCAAGAGCAGAGGTGGATGAGATGGAGGAGCAGTTGCAACAGGAGGAGGTCGTGGGGATGGTACAGCACGGGAAGCATGGCTTGGGGTGGATGAAGCATGAGCGATGGGGAAAGGCATGTGTGAAAGAGAGGAGGAAGATGGTTGAGAGGGAGGTGAGAAGAAAGAAGGAGGAGGGGAGATATGTGAAAGCAGTCGTACAGGCACAGCAAGGTGCTTGGACTAGGTGGGAAGGTATGTGGGTGAGGACATTGAAGTGGCAAGAGATTTGGAGGATGGAGCCAATATTGTTGAGTTTCCTGTTGCGGGCAACGTATGATATGCTTCCGTCACCAGTAAACTTGAGATTGTGGGAGTTGTTGCAGGAGTAGAGATGTTCTTTGTGTGGAGGTTTGGGAACGGTGCAGCATGCACTGAGTGCATGCTCAGTAGCATTGGCAGCAGGAAGATACAAGTGGCGGCATGATCAGATGCTGGCGGTGGTAGTGTAGATGGTGCAACAAGAGGTGCTGAGATCGAGAGAGAGAGAGAGAGAGAGAGAGAGAGAGAGAGAGAGAGAGAGAGAGAGAGAGAGAGAGAGAGAGAGAGAGAGAAGAGTGGAGAAGGAGAGCGATGGGGGAGAGGTGTTGTTGGTCAAAGAGGGCCAAGTGGTAAGAGGTGGAAAGAGGAGGAGGAGGCGGAAAGCAAGAGGGCTGTCAGATGCCTGTGATTGGCAGGTGGTGGCAGACCTAAAGCAACAATTGGTATTCCCAGAGGAGATCTGTGTGATAAGGTTGCGGCCTGACATTGTTATCTGGTCAGGTGCAACAAGACAAGTCATCTTCGGGGAATTGTCTGTACCTTGGGAAGAGAACATGGAGGAGGTGCACAAGAGGAAGAGATGAAAGTACAGTGAGCTGGAGGCAGAGTGCCGGGAGAAGGGTTGGCGAGTTTCTTGTCAGCCATTTGAGGTGGGGTGTAGAGGGTATATTGGCAATTCCTTTTCTGCATTCTTGCTCGGCCTTGGATTGTGTGGTACAGAAAGAAGGAAGATGTGTGACAAAGTTGCCCAGGCTGCCTTGAAAGGCTCACTTTGGATATGGAGGAAGTTTATGGTGGCGCGTCAAACGGTGGAGGTTGAGGATGTGGGTGGTGGTTCATTTCAGCCTAAAGGGGTAGTGACTGAGCGCGGAAGAGAAATGGAGATGTGTGAATGGTGTGTGTGTGTTGCAGGAGTGGGAGTGTGTGTTGCAGGAGTGGGTGTGGTTTTGTATGAATGTGTTTTTGTTTGAGTGGTGGTGTTCGGTTTTCTTTTTTTTTCTTTTTTTTTGGTGTGTGAGAGTGGATGAGGGGCTTTTGATTATGGGAGTGGAGGCGGTTTTGTTGTTGTAGTCTGTGTTCTCACTGGCGGGGTGTGGGGGCATGTACGCATGCGGGTGTTGCTACTGCATGTGGAGGCATATGTGCTCCTGCTGGCCCACCTTAGCTGACCTATCGAGGTTGAAGGGCCAAAACGGGATGATGCTGACTGAGGACCCGGTCCATGAGGCACACTTGTGACCAGGTGTGTTTTGAAATTATGTGTATATATTGTTACGGCCCGCGGATAAGATGTTATGTTTGCCGAGCAGATGGCCCCGCGGTCGTACAGTTTCCCCGATTCACCCGATCCCCGAACGTTGGCCAGATCGCGCCACAGATATTCAATAGGGAAAAGACAAAAGCGACACGGATGTGAGGAGAAGAAGAAGCCGAAAAAAAAGGTTGAAAATACTACTAAATTTATTCCTATGGTGTACAGGCTCAAAATAACCAAGGAAGAAGGAAAGATAAGAAAATAATATACAGAAGATATTAGAGACACAGTGAAAATACTAGCTTATCTAACAGGCTTAACTTATTCCCAGGGACAAGACAAAAGACAGACTACGAACACACTTACACGGGGGATGATGATAGGAATGGCAGGAGGTGGATGGCTGGGGGAGAGGGAGGTCCAACGGGTCCTGCAGCACGACCGGCGCGTTGGGCAGCCGCCGTTCCTTCGCGGCCCTGCTCCAAACTGCCGTCCAGGCCCTAAGCTGCTGTGGCTGCAGTTTCGGTGGCTCAAGCTGCTGTGCATGCAGCCGCCACTCTTGTCATGGACCTCTCTTTGTCATGGACCTCTCTTTGTCATGGACCTCTCTTTGTCATGGACCTCTCTTTGTCATGGACCTCTCTACGCAACTCGCGCACTTCTTGCGCGCGCGCCTTTATAGCGCCTCCGGCGATTAAGCCGCCGGCCTTCAGGACACGCCCATCGGTGTGCTCACCTCGGCCATGGTTGGTCGCGCGACCCTCTGGCTCCGCCCTTGATGACGACGGGCGGGCACGCCTTTCTTCCCCGACCCGAGCACATGTTCAATGGTGGTTTTGGAGGGGATGTAATTGGCAAATTGAGGCTTGGCCATGGAAGTGTTGGGAGTGGGAATGAAGAATGAAGGGAAGCTATCTTATTTCACTTGGTGCAATGGAGTGTCATTTTAATGGAAGACAAAGCCTTAACCTATACACAGAATAAGGAAATAAACTACTGAACAGGGATATTATAGTGTCCTGCTATGTATGCTTTATGGAATTAACTACCGGAACGCCCTTTGACCGTTATACACACTGGAGCAAGGAGGGCTCAGAATAAGCAATAATTCAAAACAATTTACAATACAATACAACACAATAAAAAACTCAATCCTCATTTCCGCAACACTGCACCCTCCTCCTCTTAGGCACGTCCCAGGCCTATAACTTTAATTTAGTGTGACACGTAGGTGTAGTTCCCTCTACTTTTAACCTGACCCTGAGTGCGACAGTTTTAAAACACAAATAAATATGTCCCGCTGCTCCATTGCACCCTACCTAACAGACTCACGCCCACAGTTAACCGAATTGCGGAATGGTCTTCAAACTATACATTGACAGTGGGGAGCATTATTTACACTGACGTTACTTTTATTTACAAAATGCAACCCAGGACCTGTGATTGTTCTTTCTGGGGGGGAGACAGTCTGCTCTGCATCGACGCACCATGAAAGCACCCAAAACGCACCAAAGCACCCTCAAGCACCAATCGGTGCACAGTCATCACTGTTCATCAATAAAAATAAATCAACAACCCCTAACCCTGCAGGTGGTCTCTTGCTCTTCGGCTCCCTCTGCTGGCTTTTACTATTTTCCAGTTGTTGTCATCTTCCTTTGCTGGCGGCCTATTTGCAATAAAATGCACCTAACGTGTCCGTTTTTATTTTATTTATGGCCCACAGGGGGCCGACTAGTGTGGTTCACCTGTGGGGCATCGGTGCCCTGTGATCAAGGTCCGCCAGCAAGATTTCGGGCCTTCATGGCCGGTTCCAGCAGAGGGGCCATGCCCCAACCCATGGGGTCCATCAGTGGTGCTCGGCCACAGACATGTGGTCCATAATGTGGTGCATCGATGCAGACAGCTGGTTCTGGGAGTTCCGGGCGCACAATGGCAGACTCACGCACGCTCCCCTAGGCGCCCAGTGGCGCACAGGTCCTCATGTGGGAGACAAAGGGGGGGAGAGACAGATGAGCGAGGGGTAAGGTCACAAGGGTACACATCAATAAGGCAATGCAAGGCGAAATGCGTACGGAGAGCGAAGTGAGAAAAGCTCGTCCCTACCGTACGTCACCCCCCCTGTCACCTACACTACCCTTGCCCTTACCCCATATTTACAAAATCTACACATTTACAAATTCGTCAACACTGTCACGTCTTCCCCATATTTCCCCATACCAAATTCGTCTCCACAATCCCTCTAGCCAAAATTTGCCATCACCCAATTCATCATCAATCCTCATAAGGAGGAAGAGATGGAACTAGTAAGGGAAACATATGAAAATCTGTTACCTAAATTGTTACCAAAAATTTTCTTCACCAATATGTTTGTAAAGGTGTGTAATAACATGTGTTAAAATGTTGAAGGTCAACTCCCGTGGGAAACCCAGAAAAAAAGCTGTTGAATTCGGGTACCGAAAAATTATTTTCGAGAATTTTTATTTTTTTTAATCGGCCCTTAAGTAACTTATGAGGGGTCAAATAAGGGTTTTTCATGATTCTGAGTTGATTGTTAACATTTATATTTCACCACAGACACTCCTTTGTGGAAAAATAATTTCTAAATATATCTCATTTTATACTTTGCAGGACATGGAGTCTAGCAATATGGATGAAGACGTTACTCCACCTGTGCTCAATTGCTTCATCTGTGCACGCTCGGATACGCCAGCTGAAAGGCTCATACAGGCAACTCCAAAGGGATACTCAACTTTATTGAAACAAGCAGAAACTGTCGAAAATGTTACTGTTGTGGAACGTATGAAGGAGGCTCAAAAGGAAGGAAAACTGAGGTACCACCAGAAGTGTAAAAATGATCTGTACAACAACTTTGTTGCAACCACCAAGAAGTCAGTTCAAGCATCAAAGGCAGAGAAAGAGTCATCAAAGTTGAAGAGAAGACGCACTACTTGTGAGTTCAGTTCATCAACTGGCTGCAGTTCTAGAAGATCACAGTCAGTTGACCTCCTGTATAAGGATGTATGCATTCTTTGCAACCAACCAGCCCAGCTCTACAAAAATAATCCAGCACAAGCTAGAAAGCTCACCTGAGCTCCTCACCACATACAAGGCTTTCATCCGCAGCTCAATGGAATACTGTTCTCCCCTATGGGCCGGTGCTCCTGCCTCACACCTAGCTCGGCTTCACGCTGTTGAAACCAAAGCTTTCAGAATTATTGGAATCTCCCGCGATGAAGCTATCTCTGAGGGCCTTTCACTCACTCACCGCAGGCAGGTAGGTGGTCTTTCTGTCTTCTACCGACTCCTCTCCGGCCTTGCACCCCCAGCTCTCTCTGTGCTCTGTCCCCCAAATATTCCTACAGGTCGCACAACATCTGCCAGCAACCCTCTGATGGTTAAACTGCCGAAATCTCGGCTCTCTGCTCACCTTCACTCTTTCATTCCTCTTTTCTCCCGCCTCTGGAACAAACTCCCTCACTCCCTTCAATCCCACTCCTCCCTCCAGGTCTTTAAAACAGCTGTTCACCACCATCTCTTATCTTCCCCCATCCAAAACCTTGATCTTTTCTACCCCCGCTAATTCACCCCAGATCCACCTTGTTTGAAATTCCAACTTCTTTCCTGGAAGTCCTGGCAGTGTCCATATGTTTTATACCTCTCCCACCGCCCCCTTCCCATGCCCCCCCCCCCCCAAAGCCCTCGCCCTCTCTCAGATCTCTCGATGTCTCCATGTCTCTCGGTCCCTGCTCTCAAATGTTGTGTTTGTGTCCTTCCCCCTCTCTCTCCCCATCTTGTCTACCGCTCCCGATGTTATATGTTTTATGTGTCGGTTTGTCTTTTTGTGTGATTAATGTTCGCTCTTTCACGAGACTCGATCTTGTATACAAAAAAAAAAAAAAAAATACAGAGTGCCAGATAATTTGACTGAAGATACACTGAAGGCAAGCTTGCTGAAGACAGCACGGAGTCGCGGGGATGACTGGGGCACTGAAGTCACTGGACGCCTGGAAGGGATCAACGACTTGGTAGCAGAAGAAACACTGTACCATTTGCGATGCAAACTTATGTTTGCGAGAGGTGACAGTTTGTCCAAGACTGATGAGGAAGGAAAAAGGAAGAGAGGACAGAGGAGTATTGATGAGGAGCGAGAGGCAGTTTTATTGAATTAAACAGATCCCTTTAACTACAGACCAATCAGCCTGCTCCCAATTATCAGCAAAGTCATGGAATCCATCATTGCTTCGGATATGAAATCTTTCCTCTTCTCCAATGGCTTGATCTCTGATCATCAATTTGGATTCAGACCAGGTCACTCTACTCTGGACATGCTGCTTCTCCTGTCTCAACAATGGATGGAGGTCCTCAATGCCAAACAGGAAATCAGAGTTGTCTCCCTCGACATATCACGTGCCTTCGATACAGTCTGGCACCCAGCTCTGCTCACCAAACTCTACTCCTATGGTATCCATGGAAATCTCCATGTATGGCTTGCGGACTTCCTCTCTGGTCGTAGTCAACGTGTGGCCCTGAATGGATTTCTCTCATCTCCCCTTCCTGTTCAGGCTGGAGTTCCCCAAGGCAGTGTGCTGGGCCCTGTGCTTTTTCTGGTCTTTATCAATGATCTCTCCGACTCTCTGGAAAATCCTCTCTATCTCTTTGCCGATGACTCCACTCTCCGCTCGCCGCTCCATTCTGCCGCTCCATTCCTCTTCCCTCAGATCGGCAGTCTGCAGCCTCCTCACTCTCTGAAGACCTGGACAAAATCACAGACTGGTCAAACAAGTGGAACATGTCTTTCAATCCTGACAAATCTCACACTCTTACTATGTCTCTCCGAAAAGATCGACTGGACAACCCTCCCATCTACTTTCTCAACAATCCTCTCCAAGAAGTTCTGTCGCTCAAGCTTTTGGGTCTCACTATCTGCCATGATCTTTCTTGGGAAAACCACATTTCCAAGCTGGCCTGCAAAGCCAGTCGCCGACTGGGCATCCTCCGTCGTGCGAAGTCCTTCCTAGGCACACCTGAGCTCCTCACCACATACAAGGCTTTCATCCACAGCTCAATGGAATACTGTTCTCCCCTATGGGCTGGTGCTCCTGCCTCACACCTAGCTCGGCTTCACGCTGTTGAAACCAAAGCTTTCAGAATCATTGGAATCTCCCGCGATGAAGCTATCTCTGAGGGCCTTTCACTCACTCACCGCAGGCAGGTAGGTGGTCTTTCTGTCTTCTACCGACTCCTCTCCGGCCTTGCTCCCCCAGCTCTCTCTGTGCTCTGTCCCCCAAATATTCCTACAGGTCGCACAAGATCTGCCAGCAAGCCTCTGATGGTTAAACTGCCAAAATCTCGGCTCTCTGCTCACCTTCACTCCTTCATGCCTCTTTTCTCCCGCCTCTGGAACAAACTCCCACACTCCCTTCAATCCCACTCCTCCCTCCAGGTCTTTAAAACAGCTGTTCACCACCATCTCTTATCTTCCCCCATCCAAAACCTTGATCTTTTCTACCCCAACTAATTCACCCCAGATCCACCTTGTTTGTAATTCCAACTTCTTTCCTGGTAGTCCTGGCAGTGTCCATATGTTTTATGCCTCTCCCACCCCCCTTTCCCATGCCTCCCCCCCAAAGCCCTCTCCCTCCCACAGATCTCTCGATGTCTCCATGTCTCTCGGTTCCTGCTCTCAAATGTTGTGTTTGTGTCCTTCCCCCTCTCTCCCCATCTTGTCTACCGCTCCCGATGCTTTTTGTTTTATGTGTCGGTTGTCGGTTATGTGTCGGTTTGTCAGTTTGTCTTTCTGTGTGATAAATGTTCGCTCCTTCACGAGCCTCGATCTTGTATACAAAAAAAAAAAAAAAAAAAAAAAAAAAAATTCTGCGAATTGTTAGACTCAGAATTAGAGCATGGGGTAATGAACATGGATCAAGTCCAAGGGGAAACAAACAATGCAGTCACTCAGTTTGTTGGAGACAATATAGATTAAAACATTGTCTCTATTCATGGAAACACTCCCTTTCACTCAATGGGTTGGATCGAAGTCACCTCTCCGGCATCACCTTTGCCAGATCCACAGACAACAGCAGCTTTCCCCCGGGTGAAGTTGAAGGCACTCGACAAAGCTAAGATCCTGAGAGGAACTGAAGTAAAGATTATTCCATTTACGAACAGGAAACAGATAGGAACGAACGCGATCATGTTTCTCCCCCTCGCTGAGCTTTCCTCCTCCCTGGCTCATGATCAGCCACTCCTCACTCCAGGTGACACACTCTGGGCAGTGGGGTGGGTGATCAAAGCCAAAGATCCTGAGTTCCCACACTCCAACTGGAATGGCTGGATGAAGAGAATCCATGCTAATGATGCAAAGCAGAGCACACAGATCGAGTTCCTCCCAGTTATTGAAGGAGACCCTAATGACCTCAACACCATCTTCACCACTCTGAAAGAGTGCATACGGCGCGCTGGGGTCGCTATAGTGACCTTTGATCTTCCGATTTGGCTGAAGGCTGTGAATATAATAAAGCAGGCAAATCTACCCGTCATTCCAAGGTTGGGTGGTTTTCACCTGCTGAAGTCTTATCTTGGATCAATGGGTAACATCATGGAAGATTCTGGACTACTAGATGTGATCCAGTTGATCTATCCTGGAAGTACGACAGCCAACCACATCATGGATGGAGGATGTTTTGACAAGGCAATCCGTGTTCACCTCCTCATCGATGCAGCCATCTATCAACACATCATGAAACTTGCCTTCACTGAGGAGGAGCGTGGTGACATGAAGACCTTCATGGAGAAGGTGGCTGATGGGAAGATGGGAGCCAGACACTCAGACTGCAGAAATTGCAGTCATGATGTTGTTGAGTCTGAAGAAGACATAGACAATGACTGTTGAAACTTCTGACATTGTGAATGAGAAATAACTCTTGAGTATTATATATGTATGTGAAATAAAAGCTACTTTGTGTGTAAATGTAAAAGTGAAAATATAAATGTTAACAATCAACTCAGAATCATGAAAACCCCTTATTTGGCCCCTCATAAGTTACTTAAGGGCCGATTAAAAAAAAAAAAATTCTCGAAAATAATTTTTCGGTACCCGACTTCAACAGCTTTTTTTCTGGGTTTCCCACGGGAGTTGAACTTCAACATTTTAACACATGTTATCACACACCTTTACAAACATATTGGTGAATAAATTTTTTGGTAACAATTTAGTTAACAGATTTGTGAAATATCTCATAAAATGCCCTTACTAAACAACAAAGCACAATGTCACACCCACGTCATGATGCGTCTCACAATCCAAAACATTTGCATCAAAAATAATAAAAACAACCTGGCATGGTGTGGAGGTACGTCATCCCAGGTGAGTGGATGCAGATGGTGCGAGGAGACTTCAATCCTAACTATCCTCTAAATGACTTTAACACACTTTACACTACCCGGGGTCTTTCCCTGCCAATCCATTGGCCAACTTACACTATGGGTTCTAAAAACCAATTCCCATTGACCAAACTGTGGTGCTTCTCAATTTGGGGTCTCACTCCCTCGATTCATCTCCCTGTGCCCTTGCACAATTTCTGGGCTGGGTCGTGCAGCTCTCCCAGCAGGTCTACCCACCTGCACACCTCCACCACTGTAGTTGCCACCCGAGCTTACCTAGCTCCTCACCCTAACCTATCTACCTGGGGAAGGCCCCTCCTAGCTCTGTCACCCCACTCGGTGCCCTCTGGCACTGGGCTACCCGGGTCCATCCTCCGGATCCTCGGGCCCCATCCACAACAACTCTACCGGCTCCCAGAGCCCACCTGCGGCCTCACCTGGCCGACATCCTCACAGTGGTGGAGTGCCCAAACCAACTACACACACTAACAGGCTACACGCCCAGCCATTTCCACAACACTAATGCACCCATCCAAATACCATTCTTTCACCCGCACCACAGATGCCAATATCCAACCACAATTTACCTGTACCCTCTACCTAACACTTACACTACCCACCCCGGGTATTCGTGATGGGGATCCATCCTTCCCCCATTCACACCTTCGCACCATCCACTCCACTCCATAGTTTCCACCATACTCACTCCACGACCATCCATTCCAATACTCCATATATTCCACACTCCATGTATTCCACACTACCATTCTCCATACACCTGTCGTTGCACACCTGTGCAATCACACCTGGTGCCACCTGCACCCTCCTTCCTTCCTGGACCATTCGGTCAACACAACACACATCACCATCACTCTCTCATACACTGCTCCATACACCTGTTCAGTTGCACACCTGTGCAATCTCAATACAACTCACACTCACAATCATTTACTCATACCCTGCTCAATATACTTTCGATCCTCACACACACGGCATCATCTCATCTAACTACTCCCCTCTGGAACTTGCGCTTCCCAGTCGTCCCTTTAAACTATTGCGCTCCCTCGTCATTATCATCCACACTAATCTACCTGCGTCCCCACTACATGTATCATTGTCACTAACTAATCTTAACGTTACCTATTGTCATCTTCTAGGTCCCTACACATTATCCAAACCCTCCCGGGCTAGTTTTCACTGCCAAACCCCATAACTAGTGCTCCTTTGCCCCCGCATGTGAGAGATGGCAGAGTTGCCATCCCCCCACATCGGGTATCTTCCACTACCAATTTTGCTCACCAAATTTCAGCCAATCAAAATTTTTGCCAATCACTACCCATCATCTGCCAATCATCACTCTGCCAATCCTTTGCCAATCATCAAATTTTGTTTTCCTAATTTCGGGGCCAAAACACTATCCTCGTCACCAGTCTACTCACTAATGCCTCTCGGTGCGCTAATTCGTTTCCAAGGCTTGGCTTCGTACTGCCGAGCAATGAATGCGGGTTCTTTGGTGCCGGCGGTTGGATGAGTCCGACACTCGGTGAAGGGAAGGAGGTTTACTCGGGCCGAGATCCCATGCACCATCTCGGCACAAAGCCGTCCAATGGCCCGATCTCGACCTGCCGGAACGCCTCAACAAAAATGGGTCGCCATGACGACCCTTCCTATCGGGTTGCCCGCTCCGCCTAGTGGAGCACGGACGTGGCCGTTCAAAGCGAGGCCCAGCCTGGATCGCGTACGGCGGTTCTTTCGAAACCGCCGTGGTTCGGATCCCCGCTGGTCCTCGCGGCACGCGAAGCTACCCGACGCGCACCGAGGGCCTGATTCGGCTATACGTCGCTCTAACCGCTAACCCGGTTACCGTCGATGCCTCACCTGCATGCTTACACCCCGCAGCCTGTTCCTTCCTCATACATCCAGCTGTTCCCATGCTCCTCGTCATTGCACCTTCTCTTACACACCCAGGTACACTCATTCCGCTCACAGACTTGGTCACACACCTGACCACCGAACACCTTGGCACACACTCGTCGTTCGCACACCTCACCAACACACCTCTTCGCGCCCCCTCCTCGGTCACCTCCTCTGTGACAACCACAGGTGTGCTCTCACTTGCACAGCCAATCACGTGCCTTACCACCAACTCCAGCGTGCATTCCCATACGCGCTCTACCATTCCAGGT
Source organism: Myxine glutinosa (assembly GCF_964187855.1). Taxonomy (NCBI): domain Eukaryota; kingdom Metazoa; phylum Chordata; class Myxini; order Myxiniformes; family Myxinidae; genus Myxine; species Myxine glutinosa. Next base: position 135,164,824 of record NC_136261.1, read on the forward strand.
GTGCATCCTTCCATTCCAGGTGTACATCCTTCCATTCCAGGTGTACATCCTCGCTCACCTGCCACAACCAACTCACACTCCGTGTCACTCTCACTACTTTCACCACCACTCTTGACAGCGCACTCACCCTTACTCTCGACAGCGCACTCTTTCCTCATGCCCCCGTCCGTTACACACCTTTCTCGCGCACACTCTTACGCACACTCTCCCGTTACACCCTCTGCAACACTCACCACAGGTGTGCATTCTTCCTTACTTTTGACAGCGCACTCTTTCCTCATGCCCCTGTCCGTTACACACCTTTCTCACGCATCCTCTTGCGCACACTCTCTCGTTACTTCCTCCGTAACACTCACCACACCGCGCTTCCATGTGCCCCCTCGCACACGCGCTACGACCAACTCACTCTCGACAGCACACCCACTCCTCGGCGCGCATTTTTTCCTCACACACCCCAGAGTCGGACATTCTCGCACACCTCCTCTTTCGCACACCGTACCTGTCGCACACTTCACCAACGGCCTCTCACGAACACCCGGATCCAAATCAACCCCCAAGCCGACTGAAGCTCCCCTCACATCATATGCATTTCTGAATATATCGCCACTCACCTTGGCACCTCGTCTCCGCACCTCCTTCGCCACCTGCAAACTCTTTATTTGGTTAGCGAGCACATCATCACGATTTGAGCACGGACCTATGCACATATTCCATCACCTCCTCCTTTATTTCTCTCTTAGTTTCCGTCCGTCTCTTCTTAATTTCACTCACCCCCTCTTCCACCTCTTCTAATTTTTGCTTCACCTCTTTTATTTCCCGGTGCGTCTCGTCTATCTCGTCCTCTAAGGCTACCTTGACCGTTTCTATGTGCGTCCTCACCTCCCGGTCCTTCGTCTCCATTACTTCTGTCACCTCGTCCAACCTCGTTGTCAGTCCCTCACGTACCATCTGACATTGCCTCTGTGTCGCTATCAAGTCATTTTTAATGTCGTTTTGTGTCGCTTTTAACCCTCCTAGTACCGCAGTGTTCCTTTGAACCTGCTCCACTAACTCCGTCTGTCCCACCATCAGCTGTTCCACCTCCTCCGTCAGGTCCTCTATGCCCCCTTGTAACCTAGCCGTATTATTCCTCACCTCTTTCTCTATACGCTTTTCACCTCGCTTTACCTCCTCGCGTGCCCCCGAGACCTCCTCACTTACACCTCGTCGTATCTCCTCTTTCATTTCCTCCATCTCTTTTGTAGATGCCACCCTCATCTGTCCCAATTCATCCCTCTGAGCATCCAATTTACTTTCTAACCCGATTTTCACCTCCTCTATCTGGTTCCCCATCTGTTTGATTTCCCGGGCGGATTGCTCCCCCACTTCCCGCAATTTGCCTTCCATCCTATCTTCTAGCCCTCTCAACCCATTTTTCACCCCCTCTATCTGATTCTCCTGGGCAGCCATTCTATTTTCCACCCCCGTTAACCCATGTTTCACCCCTTCTATGCCATTGTCTAACCCCTCAAATTTCTTGTCTAACCCCTCAAATTTCTTGTCTAACCCCTTTAGATTGTTGTCTAACCCCTCAAATTTCTTGTCTAACTTCCCAATTTGGGCATTGGTACCCCTCGCTTCATCCCTCATTTGGCCCCTCAATTGCTCACCCTGAGCATCCATCTGGTTCCCCATCCTATCCATTTTTGCATTCAGTTGGGTCAAGAATAATCTGAGGTCAAACCCGGTTTGCCCAGCGTCCCCAGCCGCCACCGCGGGCTCGCCCTCCGCGGCGCCGCTATTTTGGGACCCTTCAACCACGTGCGCGAGCGCGCCATTTTGTGCACCTGATACCCCCTCAACCACATTGCCAATGTTCTCCTCCTCTCTTTCCTCCACATACATTTCCCCGAGGTCCTGGGTCGATTCTACCCCGTCTATCTCTCCCACCGACATCCCGTCGCCTTGACCAGCCATGGCGCGATTTCAAAATTCGGGTTTTGTAAAACAAAACAAATTTCAGTATCTCGTAATTTTGAGCACGTTAAGCGCGCTTCGGGTCCGTTTCCGCTCCCGACACCGATTGTTACGGCCAATTGTACAATTGGTGTTCCAAAATTTGGGCTAAATAAATTTAGTCCCAGGTTCGAATCCCAACTCCTGACTACCAATTGTTACGGCCCGCGGATAAGATGTTATGTTTGCCGAGCGGATGGCCCCGCGGTCGTACAGTTTCCCCGATTCACCCGATCCCCGAACGTTGGCCAGATCGCGCCACAGATATTCAATAGGGAAAAGACAAAAGCGACACGGATGTGAAGAGAAGAAGAAGCCGAAAAAAGGTTGAAAATACTACTAAATTTATTCCTATGGTGTACAGGCTCAAAATAACCAAGGAAGAAGGAAAGATAAGAAAATAATATGCAGAAGATATTAGAGACACAGTGAAAATACGAGCTTATCTAACAGGCTTAACTTATTCCCAGGCACAAGACAAAAGACAGACTACGAACACACTTACACGGGGGATGATGATAGGAATGGCAGGAGGTGGATGGCTGGGGGGAGAGGGAGGTCCAACGGGTCCTGCAGCACGACCGGCGCGTTGGGCAGCCGCCGTTCCTTCGCGGCCCTGCTCCAAACTGCCGTCCAGGCCCCAAGCTGCTGTGGCTGCAGTTTCGGTGGCTCAAGCTGCTGTGGATGCAGCCGCCACTCTTGTCATGGACCTCTCTTTGTCATGGACCTCTCTTTGTCATGGACCTCTCTTTGTCATGGACCTCTCTACGCAACTCGCGCACTTCTTGCGCGCGCGCCTTTATAGCGCCTCCGGCGATTAAGCCGCCGGCCTTCAGGACACGCCCATCGGTGTGCTCACCTCGGCCATGGTTGGTCGCACGACCCTCTGGCTCCGCCCTTGATGACGACGGGCGGGCACGCCTTTCTTCCCCGACCCGAGCACATGTTCAATGGTGGTTTTGGAGGGGATGTAATTGGCAAATTGAGGCTTGGCCATGGAAGTGTTGGGAGTGGGAATGAAGAATGAAGGGAAGCTATCTTATTTCACTTGGTGCAATGGAGTGTCATTTTAATGGAAGACAAAGCCTTAACCTATACACAGAATAAGGAAATAAACTACTGAACAGGGATATTATAGTGTCCTGCAATGTATGCTTTATGGAATTAACTACCGGAACGCCCTTTGACCTTTATACACACTGGAGCAAGGAGGGCTCAGAATAAGCAATAATTCATAACAATTTACAATACAATACAACACAATAAAAAACTCAATCCTCATTTCCGCAACAATATATACACATATATAAATACATACATATATACAGTCACGTGATAAAGTAAGTACACCCCATGTAAAGTTTTGACTTTTTCAACATATTTCAACATCCAGCTATTTGATCTTCATTTCAACAATATTGAGAGATAAAGGTGATATAATATAACAAATATCATGAAACATTTACATTTTGTAGTCCATTGTATAATTTAAATAAACATGAATGCAAATTTCACATGTTGAAAAAGTAAGGACACACCTACATTTATCACTACTTCAAATACCTAAAATTAGAATCAGGTGCACCAGCTCAGGTGCAAGTGATTAGAACATCGTCAGAGAGGATCTTGGAGGAACCTGTCTTATTTAAACCTCAGACATTTAGTTTGGTTTGCTCTTTGTTGTTGAAGTGTGCAGCATCACCTTGCCTAGATCAAAAGAGCTATCTGAGGCCTTCAGAAAGAAGGTTATAGATGCCTACGAGTCTGGGAAGGGATTTAAAAAGATCTTCAAACAATTAGAAATCAATCATTCGACTGTCTGCAAGATCATCTACAAGTGTAGAAGATTCCAAACAACTGCCAACTTGTTCAGGCCAGGCCGCCCCAGCAACTTCAGCCTGAGAGCAGACCGCAAGATGCTGAAAGAAGTCTCTAAGAACCCTAGAATGCCATCACGGGACCTACAGGTAGCTCTTGCCACTGTTGATGTCAAAGTGCACGAGTTTACCATTAGAAAGAGGCTGCACAAATTTGATCTACATGGGAGGTGTGCCAAGAGGAAACCTCTGCTGTCCAGAAAGAACATCAGGGCAAGACTAAAGTTTGGCAATGAACACCTAGGCAAAGACCAGCACTTCTGGACCAATGTGCTCCACTGCTCCAGACAGATGAGTCAAAGGTAGAGCTATTTGGCCACAGTACCAGAAGACATGTTTGGCGAAAACCAAAGACAGCATTTAACCACAAGAACCTGATACCAACTGTAAAGCATGGTGGTGGAAATATTATGGTTTGGGGCAGCTTTGCTGCATCAGGGCCTGGGCAGCTCACCATCATAGAATCCACGATGAATTCTTCATTGTACCAGAGGGTGCTTGAGGATAATGTGAGGCCTTCTGTCGGAAAGTGTAAGCTCAACCGAAGGTCGACCTTGCAAAATGACAATGACCCTAAACATGCCAGTAAATCCACCAAGGAATGGCTGAAAAGAAAGAAATGGAGGGTTCCACAATGGCCAAGTCAAAGCCCGGATCTAAATCCCATCGAGATGTTGTAGGGGGATTTGAAACGAGCTGTGCATGCAAGAAACCCCTCAAACATCGCACAGCTGAAAGAATTCTGCATGGAGGAGTGGGCAAAAATTTCTCCCAGTCGATGTCAGAGACTGGTAGACAGTTATAAGAAACGCCTACTTGAGGTTGTTTCTGCCAAAGGGGGCAATACCACCTATTAGAGCCAAGGGTGTACTTACTTTTTCCACATGCGAAATTTGCATTTATGTTTATTTAAATTATACAATGGACGACAAAATGTAAATGTTTCATGATATTTGTTATATTATATCACCTTTATCTATCAATATTGTTGAAATGAAGATCAAATAGCTGTATGTTGAAATATGTTGAAAAAGTCAAAACTTTACATGGGGTGTACTTACTTTTTCACGTGACTGTATATTGTTGCGAATATGGAATTTGGCCTCCATATCCGCTTGTAAATATTCCCCTATTTCCCCAATACTCCCCAACTATCCCCAATCCCCCATTCCCTAGTCCCATTGTCTGTAAACAACACTCTGTAGAACCGACCTTCCCCTTTTTCCCCCATTAAATGTCGTGCCCAGGTCCACCGCATCACACGTAGACAACTTTCGGACATCTTGCTAGTTATTCTTAGTCTATGTCAGTTAAGGACTCGTTTCCATTAATTCTGACTCTTCGTTGCACCAGAATGTGATTATATGGCACCAGTAGTGAGTTTAGGACCTTCCCATACCTCCTCCCGTCTTCTTCCCCAAACAACAACAACAACTACAACTACAACTACAACTACAACAACAATTACAACAACAACGACGCTGCGCGGGGGAGTGTGCGTCATCACACCGGCTCGGTTAGCCGCCATTGACAATGCGCTCCGGACCATGCGCTCCACGGGGTTACCACGAAGGGGCTCCTTGTGAGTCCCTCGTCAAGGGCGGAGCCGGTAACCCCCCCGCACGCACCCAATGAGAAGCGACGTGCCGATTCCATCTGGGGCGGAGCTAACGAGCCGAGGGCGTGTCACTCCCCGCCGGATATACGCGGCCACGTACCGGACGTGACGTCAGATGCGCCCCCAGCTTGAGACGACAAGACGCCACCTCGAGCGCTGTGAAACCTCCCGCATCTCTGGACCGGACCGGGTCGATTCTGCCCTGAGCCCAGGTGCACCTGGAGCCATCGCTACCTGCCTTTCCTTGCCATCAATCCCCGTGTGAGTCAGCCTTTTGTCCCGTTTATCTGTCGTCTGTTGGGGTTAATATAAGAGTGTGTCTAAGTGCTTGTCTTTCTATGCTGTACCTCTCGTCCCTGTAATCTGACCTTCCGCCCTAATATAATCTCCTCCGGAGGTCTTGAGAACCGTATCCCTGGTGTCGTGTCATCTTAATCCCAGCCGTGTGTCTTTTCCTTCATTGATCTAGCGTAGCGCGATTAGTCAACGTTCGGGTATAATCGGGTAACTTGTGCAGACGTGGTCATACCAAACCGCTCGGTAAATAACATCCACCACCGCGTCTGTAACAATATATAGTCCTTGAGCCAGACCAAAAGTAATGCTCCGGCGGGGGGAGTAATTCTCATTATGATTTTCCATTAGACCAATGTCTCAAGTGTCAGAAAAGGTGTGATGGACATCTGAGAACGGTAGCTTAGTGCCCGGATGGACGCCATCTTTGAAACCACCCAGCTCGAAAATGCCCATTTGGTGGGGTACATTGTTGCACGTGTATCTGGACTTCTATACTAGCTATCGATGTGCGGTTGACGACTAAATATACGTCCGATGTGTACCGTCTAAATAAAAAATAATATGAAGCATTTTGTTTTAGATTAATTATTATAAAAATCAATTATCGAGAAAAAATCATATATTTTTCAATATTTTATTATTAGACTTGTACTTTTTTTAGTGAAACAACACTGGTATGATTTTCCAAATTATGCATTGTGCTACACCGTTTATCTGTCTATAAAAATAACTCAAAAACTAAAACATATCATCCACCACGAGTTTACAACAAATAAATGTAAAGAGGCATAAAATGACTTAGGCCGCCGCTGGCATTATCTATTCTGACGATAACGCAAGTTAGGAATGTCGTACGGAGAGGATTTTAACACCATACGATATCTAATAAGCAGGCGGAAATTGTTACATAGGAAATCTGCACTTTGGTGGCCATCTTGGATTTCAAAATGGCCGCCAATTATATTAATTATTCATTACTAGAGTTTGGAAAGACGTATGGAGCTGATTTTAACACCATACGATGTATATTCCTAATAAGCAAGCGGAGGTATCATTGAACATGTCATGTTTTAGTCAAATAACACCGGTATGATCTTCCAAATTATACATTTTGCTAAACCGTTTATCTGTCTATAAAGATTTTCAGGCAATTTGGCCTGCATTATAATAGAGAACAACATATGCTATACAATATACAGTGCACACAAAGTTAATCATCAGAGTCGCCATCAGAGTCATTGGCATCCTGAGCCACGATAGCATCATCCTGCACCATGTTGGAGCATCCCTGCAGCTTACACACAACAGTGCACTTCAACCCATTCAGTATGCAGGAGCAATCTGACGGTCGACACGTCCTTCTGCATGTGCATGAGATGAGATTCAAGACGACATCTGGAGCTGGTAGACCCGCCATCCATCGGATTGTGAGCGAACCGCCATCATCGAGTTCCCAACCATGTCCTGCTGATGGTGTTGGGACGTCTGGTAGGTTTTCAAGGCTGCGTCGCCAGATAGCCGCCTGATAGTTGGCCCTAAGCGTATGCTGCATCAAGGAGTCTTCACAAGGCGGCAATTGTCCAGATTCGATCTGGCCCTTCTTTGCACAGAACATGTGATAACGGAGCGAATTAACACCGACGATCTTCGTGTTCTTGGCATACAGCTGACACGTGAAGGCCTGAATGCTATTGAAGACGTCTGTTGGTACATTCCACGAAGATCCCAGATCTGTGAATGCTTGAAGATACAGCTCATTCGCTTGCACAAGCTTCAAAGCCTTTATCTTTCCTTGGCTAGCCAGAGCACTCACAGTGTCACACCCGCTCCATGCATGAAGCCCTGGCAATGCACTGCAAACTCCAGACCCCAATACCGCAGCCAACTTTCCAACGTCGATCATTCTGACTCGAACCTTTGTTCCTCGTCTGATGAAGAGCTGACTATCGATGGTTCTGCTGAGATGAAGACTGATGATCAGAACGTCGGTGTCATCTGCCACTAAGATGATCGTCTTGTAGTGGGTAGCGGCGTGCTTTGCGTGGAGAAACATACGCGTGTCTGCTTCCTCGTGGCTACATTCGAGTGCTTGCACCAACTTCCACCTATCGCGGGTCAGTACCAGACATTTTTCACCACAGGTGACATACAGTGTTCTGTTGCCTAGCTTTTCGCGATTTGTTTCATGTTTCCACGACTCCGCCAGAAACACAACCAGTTTCTCCTTTGTCTGGCTGCAAGCAAGGAGACGCCGCCAGTTCATGATTTTGTGTGCGGGTCTGATCTCGCTGAAACTGATGCCTTCATTTGAACCGCGGTTCACACGCTCAGCTGCTTTGATGGATTCTTCTGTGTATGTGTCAAAGACAACATCGATGCGCTCACTGCCTTGACCAGCGTGAAGCGCTGCAGCAAGGATGCGGTCAGATAGTTCTTCGAACGTGTCGTTCTCGCCATGCATCTTTTGTATGAGAGCCATCGCATCAATTATTGTTGCACTTCGCTTGTCAACGTTCTCGGCTGGTTCCACAAGACCTTCCATGTGTTTCGCAAGTGCAGCTTTGTTCGTTTTTTTCATTGACCCATCAACGTTTGCCAAAGACCATGGTAACGGCCCTAGTGGGTGACAAAGGACAAGTTGCATGTCGAGGTTCCTTGTCTTGGCGATGAGTATCATGGTGGCAAACAGTTGTCTGTCAGCTCTCAGGACGATCTCCTTGTTTGTGCCCTTCACAACTTTCTGCTTGATCTTACCAAAGGTCTTCAAGTTTAGCTTGTTCAATGTGTCATGAAAGCCTGTTCCCTCTTCAAGACGTTTCTGGAAGCTTTGATACGCCGCTTCCCCCTTTTGCAGGGTGTTGAGTAGGTCATTAGAAACGTCCTCCCTCGCAGCCGCTCCGGTAGATATACTGAGAAGACATGACGGATCATCGGCGAATGGATTGGTCCAGTCATTTTCCAGTAGATCACAGATAGCTGTGACGCCAGACTCATCACGTTTGATGCGAGAAGTAGACAAGTCAGGGTGCTTGGCGTGAGATGTGTCGCTGCCATTCACAAGGATAGTTTCTCGTAGTTGCCTCAGTGCAGTAGCCCGATTTTCTGCAGTTAGATAGTATCGTGACACAGCCCCTTGTCGAAGACTAAAACCTCGTGTTCCTCCAGCTGTTTGCGTATCTTTGTTTACTGTTTCTTCTGTTGTCTGATCAACAGCGATTCTGGCAAATGGATTCCCTGGTCTAAGCTGTACGGAGAAGTAGCCTTGATTGAAATGCCTGTACAACTCGGGGCATGTTTCGTGGAGTTGCGTCATCTGTGCATAGTACACTGGTAGATATCTAGCATAGTTCACCTTGTTCATTGCGAAACACCAAGGGATCACTCTTCTGACACAAGCCAAGTGAAGCATCCAGTCGCCTTCTCTATCCGCACGAATCAACCCCAGCAGGGTCTCTACCATATCAATATACATCATCCAGAAGCGAGCCAGGTCTCCATGTTTGGTTCGCAGAAAATGTAGGTATTTCGCGAACATGTCAAAGCTCTGTACACATGAATCATCATCGAGAGCAGCAGCGAGAGTCTCGTGGCAAACATCCTCCTTGATGCTGCGAATTTTGAGGTCAGTGCTTCGAATCTGGGGTTCCTTGTCAGGATGATTGCTTTCTATCCACACCTGGAAGCCCTTCCAAATGATGCGCATTAGTGCCTCGTACATCAACTTGTGGAGTCGCACAGCACGGTTGTATTGCTTGCCTTCCAGAACCCTGTTGATGGAACCTTCAGCGATTACTCCTGACTCAACAGCTACATCCCGAAGGCCTGCATCTCCAAACATTTCCCCAATGCTCGACATGAAGTTACAGATGGTATGGAAGTTCCCCATCATGAGCACGATTCTTCCATATCGATCGACATCTTTCCATGCTATTTCGGTCGCCTTAGCAAATAGTGCCTGGTCTAGCACCACCGGTATACGCTCAAGCTGAAGTGATGACATGATGTTCAGAGCTTCTCTGAGGATTTCTTGCACTGTTGCCATATCTGTGGCAGGCGCGTTTATAGTCGGCAGGTAGCCAACTACATCTTCCGTCACCTGAACACGATCTCTAGTCATGATGTTGAAACCAGTCCACGAACTGATTGTCTGGTCGCATGGTTCCAGCGAACCCATGGTTCCCCCTCCCCCCCCCCCCCCCCCCCCCTCAGAAATTAATCAGGTCACCGCAACAAATCTCAGACTGAGATATAGAATATAGAATATAGATATAGAATAGACTGACGTCACTTTCGGCACTGGGTTCTGTGGGTTGATTATCGGCGGGAAATTCCAACTGACATAGTTTCGGTTTGTGGAAAGTGCATGCCTTTTCATATATTTTTTGTGTACACTCGTGGTGGATGATATGTTTTAGTTTTTGAGTTATTTTTATAGACAGATAAACGGTGTAGCACAATGCATAATTTGGAAAATCATACCAGTGTTGTTTCACTAAAAAAAGTACAAGTCTAATAATCAAATATTGAAAAATATATGATTTTTTTCGATAATTGATTTTTATAATAATTAATTAATCTAAAACAAAATGCTTCATATTATTTTTTATTTAGACGGTACACATCGGACGTATATTTAGTCGTCAACCGCACATCGATAGCTAGTATAGAAGTCCAGATACACGTGCAACAATGTACCCCACCAAATGGGCATTTTCGAGCTGGGTGGTTTCAAAGATGGCGTCCATCCGGGCACTAAGCTACCGTTCTCAGATGTCCATCACACCTTTTCTGACACTTGAGACATTGGTCTAATGGAAAATCATAATGAGAATTACTCACCCCCCCCCCACCCCCCCCCCCCCCCCCCCCCGGAGCATTCACTTCAAAAAATGGCCGGTTGGCTCAAGGACTAATATAGATGGAAGATATATTGTCAGTCAACACAAGTGGTTTGAAGAATGCTTCCCAAGTAAAATACCTTGGAATTTCCTTAGCATGGTTCTTGTTGAGATAGATGCTCCTTCTCTATTGTTTTATATATATATATATATATATATATATATATATATATATATATATATATATATATATATATATATATATATATATATATATATATATATACATATCTATATATATATATATATATATATATATATATAGATATATATATATATATATATATATATATATATATATTGTTACGGACATGACTTAAGATGTTGCTTGACCGAGCGGAATGGCCGCCGTGTTCGCACAGTTTACCCGATTACCCCCAACTCACCCGATTCCACTCGAACGTTGGCCGAATCGCGCTACGCTAAATCAATGATGGAAAGGACACAACGGCTGGGATAAATGAAACGACACAAGGGGTACAGTTCTCAAGACCTCCGGAGGAGGATATAATTGGTGGTGGAGAAAAGGGGTAGATTACAAGGTAATGAGGTAAAGCACAGAAGAGATAGGCACTTAGACACAATCTTATCTATCCCAGACAGACCACAGACAAACGGAACAAGACTGACTTACACAGGGATTGATGGCAGGGAAGGACAGGTCGGTTGATAGCACAAGGTGCACCTTGGCTCAGGGACAGGATAAAGCGCGGTCCAAAAGATGCAGGGAGGTGTCACAGCGCTCGGAGGTGGCGTCCTTCTTGCTTCAAGCTCAGCGCGCATCTCACATCACCTCCCTCTTTCTGCGCATGCTCAGCGGGGAGTGACACGCCCTCGGCTCGTTGGCTCCGCCCCAGATGGGATCGGTCCGCCGCTTCTATTGGGTGCGGGGGTTACCGGGCTCCGCCCTTGATGAGGAGCTGACAGCGAGCCCCTACCTGGTAACCCCGTCGAGCACATGCTCGATGGCGGCTCGTTGGAAAAGCATGGTGCACTCCCAACACCCCCTACCAACCAAGCCGGAGTGAGGACGCACACTCCCCGCGCCGCCGCCGTTGTTGTCGTTGTTGAACCGTGAGGAAGAGCTGCGGGGAGGTATTGGGAGGTCCTAAACTTCCTAACGGTGCCATACAATCACATTCTGGTGCAACGAAGAGTCAGAATTAATGGAAACGAGTCCTTAACTGACATAAACTAAGAATAACTAGCAAGATGTCCTATAGTTGTCTACGTGAGAAGCGGTGGACCTGGATGCGACGTTTAATGGGGGAAATAGGGGGAGGTCGGGTCTACAGAGTGTTGTTTACAGAAAATTTGACTAGGGAATGGGGGATAGTTGGGAAGTATGGAGGAAATAGGGGAATATTTACAAGCGGATATGGATGGAGGCCAATCTCATATCCGCAACAATATATATATATATATATATATATATATAGTTGCGGATATGAGGACTGTATTTTTTTTTGATTGTGTGCTTTATTATTATTATTATTGTTATTCTGCGCCTCCTGCCTCCGGAGCTGTGTAAAGGTCAAAGGGCGTCCCATAATTAGTCCACAAGCATACACGTCAGCCAATCATAAAATACCCCTGTTCGATAGTTATATCTTATTCTGTGTTTTAGGGTAAGGCTGTGTCTCCCATTCATAGAAGTACTCCATTGCACCAAGTGAAAGAGATAGATTCCCTTCATTCCCATTCCCAAAACCTCCATTCCCCCTTTTCGTCGATTGGAAACTACCTCCGCTCCAATTGCCGCCATTGACCACGAGGCAGGGTTGGGGAAGAAAGGCGGGTCCCCACCTCGTCATAGAGGGGAGGAGTGAACCAGCCCTTGCCGACCAACCCAGAACGAGGGGTTGGCTTTAGAGGGCGGAGAGAGAACGTTTTGGGGAGGTTCGCAAAAGGGTCAAGGGTGGGGCTTATATAACCCGAGGCAGAGGCCCCCAGAGAGAGTCGAGGAGGGAGGAGATCAGAAGACAGAAAGGCCTTGAGTTGGACTAAGCAAGAGAGGAAGTTGTTGGACTGGGTGGGACTAAGAAAGAGAGAGAAAGAGTCCTGAAGCTTGTGAGGGAAGGAGAGAGAACCCGTCACACCAACCCCCCACCAGCCGCCTTGGCTCCACCAAGCGTTCACCTCCACCAAGGCCCCACCAGCCGCGTTGACTCCACCAAGCGTTCACCTCCACCAAGGCTCCACCAAGCTCCGTGTTGGCTCCACCAAGCGTTCACCTCCACCAAAGCTCCACCAAGCTCCGCGTTGGCTCCACCAAGCGTTCACCTCCAGCCATCCACCTCCTGCGATTCCTGTCATCATTCCCCGCGTGAGTCTGTCTTTTGTTTGTTCTGTCCTGGGTTAATTAAGACTGTAGGTAAGCTAGTATTTTCACTGTGTCACCTGCGTCTTATGTGCTGTAAATAAACGTGACTGCTTTCTTTTTGCTTATGTGTGTAAATAGTAAATAAATTTAGTAGTATTTCCAAACCTTTCTTTGCCTTCGTCTTCCTCTTTGCATTCGTCGTTTTAGTCTTTTCCCTCATTGAGCAGCCGCGGTGCGATCCGGCCAACGTTTGGGTGGAATCGGGTTCTAATCGGGGAATAACTGTTCGGTCGCGGTAATACCAACCGCTCGGTAAAATAACATCTTTAACCGCGTCCGCAACAATATATATATAATATATATATATATACATATATATATATATATATATATATATATATATATATATATATATATATATATATATATATATATATATTGTTGTGGATATGAGAATGTTTTTTAATTTTATTGTTGTGAAATGAATTGTTGTAAAATGTCACCCTCCTTGCATTTGTTGTTGTATAAAGGTCAAAGGGCGTTCCCGTAGTTAATTCCATAAAACATACACGCAGGACACCATATATCCCTGTTCAATAGTTATATCCTTATTATGTGTATTAGTGTAAGGCTGTGTCTTCCATTATTTTTCAATACTCCATTGCACCAAGTGAAATAAGAGTAGATTCCCTTCACATTCCCCTTCCAACCATTCCCAACTGCATTCCCTCAAAGCCTCAAGAACCAACTGCAAGGGGCGGTTTGTTAGGGTTGCTCCAGCGGTGGTTTGTCTCATCCCAAGACTCCATTAGCCACGAGGTAATCTCGGAGCCGAAGGTGGGAGGAGTCGGCCCAGCGCCGGGAACAAGGCGTGGCCTTGCCAACGCCTCCTCTAAGGGCGGGATCGGGAGCCCGTGCGACCAACCAGGGCCGAGGTGAGCTCACCGATGGGCGTGTCCTGGACACCAGCGGCTTGATCGCCTGAGGCGCTATAAAGCACGCGCGCGGAAGCCTTTAAGTGGTTGGACTAAGAGAAGGGGCAAAGCGAAGAAAAGAGAGCAAGAGAGAGAGGGAGAAAGAAGCAAAAAGAGGGAGTCAGGGCGAAGCAAGAGAGGAAGAGAGGGAGTCAGAGAGAACAAGTGCCAAGTGCCAAGCCTGAGAACAAGTGCAACCACCGCAGCTTTAAACCACCACAGCTTTGAGCTTCGACAGCAGTTTCTTCCGTGGCTGCGAAGGAACGGCGGCTGCTAAACGTGCCGATCGACCAGGGGCGGCGGCTGCTCACTCCCGGCCTGACCGTGCTCCGGTTCCAGTTTTCATCCTCTCCCTCCAGCCATCCACCTCCTGCCATTCCTGTCATCATTCCCCGCGTGAGTCTGTCTTTGTTTGTTCTGTCCCTGGGTAAAGTAAGACTGTTTGGATAAGCTAGCAATTTTCACTGTGTCTTCTTGATTCCTTCCTTCTCCTTGGTTACTTTTGGTTGTAAATAGAAATAAATTATATTCGTATTCCCTACTTCTGTCTTCCTCTTCTTCACATCCGTGTCGCCTTTGGCTTTTCCCTCATTGAATATCTGTGGCGCGATTCGGCCAACGTTCAGGAATCGGGTTAGTCGGGGTAACTGTTCGGGCGCGGCGGCAATCCGCTCGGCAAACAACATCCTCGCCGCGGTCCCGTAACAATATATATATATATATATACTAGCTCGGCTCGGCTCACTCCGCTCGCCTCACCATGCGTCGTTACAGAGGAACGGGCTTGTTTTAGCTGAGGGTAATGACTGTACGTGAGTTGCTGTGTTGTCATGATTTACACCAATCGTAATACAAACATTTTTTTTGTACAAATTTATTTGTAGTGTTTGTGATATTACTTTTTTATAAGCAATTTAGGTTGAAAAATACATATAAATTAAAAAAAGAACCCCTCAGCACATACATACAGGAAGGGTAGGTGCAGACTGGAAGTTTGGAACGATTACACCTCACCACCAAGTAATTTGAAACACCTCACCACCACATAATTCAAAACACCTCACCACCAAGTAATTTAAAACACCTCACCACCACGTAATTCAAAACACCTCACCACCAAGTAATTTAAAACACCTCACCACCACATCATTAAAAACACCTCATGCCCACATCATTTGAAACACCTCACCCCCACCTAATTTAAAACATCTCACCACCAAGTAATTTGAAACACCTCACCACCACATAAGTAAAAACACCTCACCACCACGTAATTCAAAACACCTTACCACCAAGTAATTTAAAACACCTCACCACCATGTAATTCAAAACACCTCACCACCACATAATTAGAAACACCTCACCACCACGTCATTCAAAACACCTCACCACCACGTGATTTAAAAACACCTCTCCACCACATAATTCAAAATATCTCACCACCATGTGATTCAAAACCACCACCACGTTATAAAAAACACTTCACAACCACGGAAACAAAAGTTTCAGAGAGTAGTTCAGTGACAACACAGACACTGCACAGATATATATTGTTGCGGATCTCAAGCCCGTCGACGTACAGAGGGGGGTTAAACCCTTTTCCCCCTCGGGCCTTCGAGTCCACGAGGCCGCTACCCACTTTACACCCGTGGGGCGGATTGCGGTGCAATTCCAGCCGCCACCCCCGTAGCGAGCGTGTGGAAGGGTATCTGGTCGAATCCCCAAGTACCTTCTATACACACGCCACCACGAGAATGGGGACTGGACCTCGCACGAGTCACGCTAGTCTGATACGCCCGAGCGGTTTGCGTGTCACGTGACTCGTGCCGTTAATTCTTACTGAACCCGATCGAGCGGTTTTATTCGTACAATGCGAAGCCAATGGTGGGAAAAGATGTGAACGGCCAAATGGAAGCAAAAGAACACAGGTTTATCTATCTATAATTCCAGTAATCTCTGTGTGTATGTATGTATGTATGTATGTATGTATGTATGTATGTCTGTGACCGCTGTTTCTCGACAACCACGGGTCTGATATACTTTAAACTTGCCAGGTATATTGCTGGGGACCCGAGGATGTGCCTTTTCAAGGTTTCATATTAATCGGACAAGTAGTTACCGAGCTATGTCCAAAAAACGATTCAACCAATCAGAGAGCAGCGAGCTATCACGTGTGCCGAACATGCCGAACAGACTCTGCCTCGGACGGCACATTTGAGAGCGTATTCATTTATTTCACGTTGGCAAACTATGTTGGCGTTAAACTATGTTTTAAAACTAATTAAAACTACTATCTATAATTCCACGGGTCCGATAAAAAACACCGTACTCGCAAGCCGTTCGCTTTGGACCAAACCATTTCATGTAAATAGAGGGGGGGGGGATTGTCACCTTACTCGCAAGCCGTTCGCTTTGGACCAAACCATTTCATGTAAATAGAGGGGGGGGATATAATTTTAGATATAGATATAGTACGGGCATGCCCTAGTTATTCCAATTTGTACAAACTAGGGCATGCCCGTACTATATCTATATCTAAAATTATATCCCCCCCCTCTATTTACATGAAATGGTTTGGTCCAAAGCGAACGGCTTGCGAGTACGGTGACAATCCCCCCCCTCTATTTACATGAAATGGTTTGGTCCAAAGCGAACGGCTTGCGGAGTTTGGTAAAGAAATCGCCATAGCGTGCACAAACGCGCAGGAAAGCGAAAGAATCGCAAATTAGTTTTTATTAGTTTTAAAACATAGTTTAACGCCAACATAGTTTGCCAACGTGAAATAAATGAATACGCTCTCAAATGTGCCGTCCGAGGCAGAGTCTGTTCGCCACGTTCGGCACACGTGATAGCTCGCTGCTCTCTGATTGGTTGAATCGTTTTTTGGACATAGCTCGGTAACTACTTGTCCGATTAATTTCAAACCTTGAAAAGGCACATCCTCGGGTCCCCAGCAATATACCTGGCAAGTTTCAAGTATATCGGACCCGTGGTTGTCGAGAAACAGCGGTCACAGACAAACAAACAAACACACACACAGACACACAGACACACACACACACACACAGAGATTGCTGGAATTATAGATAGATGACCAAAGCAAAAAGACACAGGGCAGAAACTTAACGTCCTTAACTTAATCCCCGGACAAGGGCCCTCTCACTCACGTGGGGAAGGAAGGAAGGGAAGAGAACGCGCTCAAGCGCGGCCGTTGGTGCCGTTCGCCCCGGTCAGCTCGTTGGGCGTGTCCCTTGGGATGTTCGCGGCACAGACGTCGGCCGCCAGTTCTGCACGCACAGGAATCTGCCCGGCGTGTCCCGATGTCAGCGAGGCAAACGCACACGTGCAGGGAGCCCAGGCAGGGAGATTGTTGGAGTCTCGGGCCCCGGGAGAGATCGTCCTGTGAGAGTGCTTATAACAGGGGCAGAACGCAGACTACAGGAAGAGTTCATGCTTTCGATCACAGAGCGCAGAGAGAGCTGATCACAGCGAGCCTCGATCACACACACACACAGTCCTTCAGAATCCCGGGACAGAGCTCTATCGACACACCTCTTCTCACCTCCTGTTCGGGGGCCCGGGCAGGGTTTTATAGCCCCTCCCCAGAGTCTTACCCGAATGTTCCAAGCCCCTCCCCTGGCCGCCGTTGTTAGCCACTCCCCTGTAGCTCCCATTGGCTGCTTGCCGCTTACCGGCCACTCCCTTGTAGCTCCTCCTTCGGGCCTCCTAGACTTGTTCTGGGCGGAGCACATGGCATTCCAGGCCCAATGAGGCCTACCCTTACCTGCTTCAATGCATACTAACACAGGAAAGGAGACGATGCTTACATTTAATAAGAAATAACTGAACTAAGCGAGGCTACATGTTGTGGTGCAACTAACTAAGAGGGGGGTATCTTTATTCTCAAAACTGCAAAATATATAGATAGATGACTGTACCAGAGATGCCGTTTTGTCATGCTTTACAGTTTACACCAATCATAATTAAAACAATTATTTTGCACAAATGTATTTGGAAAAACGTGATATTACCTTTTATAAACAATTGAAGTTGAAAACTTAAGTTGAAAAAAAAAATTTCCCAAAAAAATTCCCCCAAAAATAAATATATATATTGGAATTTTTTTGGAATAAAAATACCCTACGGACATACCGACGGGAGAGATATGTGCATGCCAGAAGTGTGGTACGATTTCACAAAAGTTTGAGGGAGTAGTTCAGTGACAAGACAACACAACACAAGACAGACACTGCACATTTATATATATACATGGGGTGTACTTACATGGGGTGGACTAACTTTTTGTAAGGAGGGGGGAGGGGAGGGGGAGGGGGGAGGGGGGGAAGAGGGGAGGGGGGGACGGGAAGAGGGGAGGGGGGAGGGGGAGGGGGAGGGGGAAGGAGAAGGGGGGAAGGGGGAATGGGGAGGGGAAGGGGGAGGGGGAAAAGGGAGGGGGAGGGGGAAAAGGGAGGGGAGGGGAAAGGGAGGGGAGGGGAAAGGGAGGGGGAGGGGGAGGGGGGAGGGGGAGGGAAGGGGAGGGCCAGTCAACAATGACGTTGCAGTTCTCATGGTCGGAGAGCAGCACAACAATCGCGACATCGTCCTGAATCTTCGCAACAGCACGAAGCGGCTTTTGGAGACTCACCGATCCTGTGATGCCCTCCAGTACCGGCGTTGCCGGGTGGGGGAAGGGAGACCCGTACATTCCCAACCCGTACATTCCCAACCCGTACATTCGCCCTCTCGACTCAAGCTCACTCGGACAAAAGCCTCGCACAAATTACACCGTGAAGGCCCAATGGCCATGTCTATGCCACAAATCAAGTACGTGAGCGAGTCGGGCACACTGAATTGAAAATATATAGAACGCTCATACTCCGTGAAAAGTGAAACCAACTGGCGGCGGGGATGGAATAACTCACATTATTTCAACCTGAGAGGTGTTTCACCTCGCTCCGGTGGATTTACCTGCCAATGCGCTTATTACTTGGATTTGTCCCAATGGAGCAAGGTGATTAAGAGGTCAAAGGATACCAGAGTCAACGACTCTGAAGTTCAGCTACATCTTAGCTCAGACACAGCTAAATACAACACAAACTATACATGAATAGGCTAACAACGGCACGTTAACATTTTTTTTTTTTTTTTACTTTACTTTAAACACATCGCAGACTCATGCGGCACACTCAATTGATTGTGCTTATTCGGAACATCACATGATCGCTCTGAGTGAATCAGCGCGCTGCTCTGCCACCGGTCAGAATCCGTGTATAATATTCCTCGCTGAAAAAAAATCTATGTTAAACATGCTACTATCTTTGCTAAATCATGCTAAATCATGCTAAATGCTAATCATGCTAAAATAAAATCTATGCTACTTGCTGGCGGCAAGGAACATCACGTGATCGCATCACGAACATCATTCGTAATCACGTCATCACGTCATCGTGATCGTTATCAATGAGCGCGAATGAGCGAATCAGCGCGCTGCTCTGCCACCGATTCAGATTCGCTGATAAAAAATATGGATCTAAAGATGAAAGAAAAAAAACCTAGTGTGGTGTGAATGGCAATGTTCCTCGCTGAAATGTGAAAAAACGCAAATCGCTTTTCGCTCTGAAATACGTGCGAATGCGTAACTGAGTTAATGGCAGCAAGGAACATCACGTGATCGCTCTGAGCGAATCAGCGCGCTGCTCTGCCACCGGTCAGATTCGGTGCATAATATTCCTTGCTGAAATGCGCTGAGGTAAAAATATGGGAAAAAATTTTCATGAAATAAATATTTAGGTCAGCCATGTTCTTCCCAGGCTCAATGGCCATGTCTGTGCCAAATATCAAGTACGTGAGCCTCTCCGTTTAGGAGTCTACCGGTAACATTACACACACAAACTGTGTTTTATATATATAGACTAGCAGAGGTACCCGGCATTGCCGGGTGGGGGAGGGGAGGGGGAAGAGGAGGGGTGGGGAACGGGGGGGGAGGGGAGGAGAGGGGGGGGAGGGGAGGAGAGGGGGGGAGGGGAGGAGAGGGGGGGAGGGGAGAGGAGGGGGGGGGAAGTACCCAGCATTCAGTGTATAAACGTGAGGGGGGGAGGGGGAGGGGAGGAGAGGGGGGGAGGGATGGGAGAGGAGAGGGTTGGGAGGGGGGAGGGGGAGGGGGAGGGAAAGGGCCGGGGGGAGGGGGAGGGGGAGTGGGAGGGGGAGGGGGGAGGGGGAGGGGAAGAGGGGAGGGGGGAGGGGGAGGGGGAAGGGGAAGGGGGAGGGGGAAAAGGGATGGGGAGGGGGAAAAGGGAGGGGGAGGGGAGGACGGAGGGGGTAGGGGGAAGGGGGAGGGAAGGGAGGGCCAGTCAACAATGAGGTTGCAGTTCTCATGGTCAGAGAGCAGCACAACAATCGCGACATCGTCCTGAATCTTCGCAACAGCACGAAGCGGATTTTGGAGACACCGATCCTGTGACGCCCTCCAGTACCGGCGTTGCCGGGTGGGGGAAGGGAGACCCATACATTCCCAACCCGTACATTCGCCCTCTCGACTCAAGCTCACTCGGACAAAAGCCTCGCACAAATTACACCGTGAAGGCCCAATGGCCATGTCTATGCCACAAATCAAGTACGTGAGCGAGTCCGGCGCACTGAATTGAAAATATATAGAACGCTCATACTCCGTGAAAAGTGAAGCCAACTGGCGGCGGGGTTGGAATAACTCACATTATTTCAACCTGAGAGGTGTTTCACCTCGCTCCGGTGGATTTACCTGCCGATGCGCTTATTACTTGGATTTGTCCCAATGGAGCAAGGTGATTAAGAGGTCAAAGGATACCAGAGTCAACGACTCTGAAGTTCAGCTGCATCTTAGCTCAGCCACAGCTAAATACAACACAAACTATACATGAATAGGCTAACAACGGCACGTTAACATTTTTTTAATTTTTTATAACTTTACTTTAAACACTTATCGCAGACTCATGCGGCACACTCAATTGATTGTGCTTATTCGGAACATCACGTGATCGCTCTGAGCGAATCAGCGCGCTGCTCTGCCACCGGTCAGAATCCGTGTATAATATTCCTCGCTGAAAAAAAATCTATGTGAAACATGCTACTATCTATGCTAAATCATGCTAAATCATGCTAAATGCTAATCATGCTAAAATAACATCTATGCTACTTGCTGGCGGCAAGGAACATCACGTGATCGCGTCACGAACATCATTCGTGATCAAGTCATCACGTGATCGTGATCGTGATCGTTATCAATGAGCGCGAATGAGCGAATCAGCGCGCTGCTCTGCCACCGATTCAGATTCGCTGATAAAAAATATGGATCTAAAGATGAAAGAAAAAAAAACCTATGTGGTGTGAATGGCAATGTTCCTCGCTGAAATGTGAAAAAACGCAATCGCTTTTCGCTCTGAATTACGTGCGAACGCGTAACTGTGAGTTTATGGTGGCAAGGAACATCAAGTTATCGCTCTGAGCGAATCAGCGCGCTGCTCTGCCACCGGTCAGATTCGGTGCATAATATTCCTCGCTGAAATGCGCTGAGGTAAAAATATGGAAAAAAAATATTATGAAATAAATTTTTAGGTCGGCCATGTTCTTCCCAGGCTCAATGGCCATGTCTGTGCCAAATATCAAGTACGTGAGCCTCTCCGTTTAGGAGTCTACCGGCAACATTACATGCAGTATAAACATACATGCAGGTTGGCAAATGCAGTATAAACTCCTCCATCACAGCTCATAGAGTTGGCATGAAAGGGAAAAGAGGGCTGGAAATGAAATGTGGATAATGGCCAGCCTCGTTATACTGTTTCTGAATCGATTGGAAATGTTTGAGAGAATTTTCAAATGCCTATGGACGAAGCCACTTGCG
This sequence comes from Myxine glutinosa, assembly GCF_964187855.1. Taxonomy (NCBI): domain Eukaryota; kingdom Metazoa; phylum Chordata; class Myxini; order Myxiniformes; family Myxinidae; genus Myxine; species Myxine glutinosa. The sequence continues at coordinate 135,186,682 of NC_136261.1, forward strand.
TTTTATTCTTGCAAAAAAAAATGCAGAACTTTGAACATCTTCTCACTGGCCCAGACGTACGCACATTTGCCTCGAAACTTTCTAGCCTGGGTTTGAATCCCGACCCAGCTATAAACTACCATCCTGGTGTTTCACAGGCAGGGTGATTCATCAATGTGTATTGTCCCTCGAATTAACGTCAAACGGGTGTCCCCGTCCCGTCTGCCGATTTAGTTGGTGAACGTTAAAGATCTCATATGGTGTCCTTCGTGAAGATTAGGCGAGCTATCCCAGGCACCGTGGCCAAATTCCTGTCCTAATGAACAGAGGGCATTGCATCAGTGGCATAGCCGCACTCTCAGCCAATGAGTACAAAGAAGTCTTCATCACAAAGTGTTTCTTTCTTCTCCTCATTAAACACAGAGGTCTCAGCTGATGGAAGAAGTGAAGGCTGAAGGTGGACAAACTAACTGTTACTAACAGAAAGGAACAAGGAGACACATAATCACATCAGTATATCAATAGATATGTTGATCAGAGGATGCATGACATCAACAGGAGTAAAAGTGATCATCTGTAGTAAGAGAGAAAACATGAGTTCAGCCGCGGACGGCCTTCCGGAGGCCATGCCAGACGAACTTGTCGGCGATCAGCCTTTGGGAGGCCCTCGCACCCGGGTGGGACAGGCCGTGGATGGCGTCAAACACCTGGCGCTGCCAGCCCGCGGGCACGATAGGGCAAGGACGCCCGAGGGAGACGTCACACAAGAGGGCCGCGCCCGCGCCGTCGAACGGCACCTCGGTGACGCGGAGGCACGTGACGGCGGTCCGCAAGGCCTGGACGTCGGGGTCAGCAGCCTGGTCCGCTGCCATCCGGGCATAGTCGATGCCGAGGTGGACTGCGTGGGCGACGGCCCGGGAAAGGCAATCCGCCACCGGGTTGTCCTTCCACGCGACGCGCTGGATGTCCGTCGTGTACTCGGACACGGCCGAGAGGTGACGCTGCTGCCGGGCCGACCACGGCTCGGTGACCTTGCCCATCGCGAAGATCAGCGGCTTGTGGTCGACGAAGGCAGTGAACGCACGGCCCTCGAGCAGATGGCGGAAGTGCCTGACCGCCAAGTGAAGCCCGAGCAACTCGCGGTCGAAGGTACTGTAACGGCGTTCGGGCGGGCTTAAGCTGCCGGCTAAAGAACGCCAGCGGTTGCCAAGCTCCACGCACCCATTGCTCGTGCACCGCGCCCACCGCGTAGTCCGAGGAATCGGTGGTGAGGGCGATCGGTGCATCGGGCGCCGGGTGCGCAAGCATGGTGGCGTTAGCCAAGGCGAGCTTTGCGCCCGTGAACGCCGTGTCCATCTGCTCGGTCCAGGTAACGTCGCCTTTGCCCGGCTTACCTCGGAGAGCTTCGTGCAGGGGGCGCAGGAGCTGGGCGATACGGGGCAGGAACCGATGGTAAAAGTTCACCATGCCCAGGAACTCCTGCAGCCCTCTGATCGTGCGGGGGCGTGGAAACCCCTTCACCACCTCCACCTTGGCCGGCAGGGGGACGGCTCCGTGCCTGGTGACACGGTGCCCCAGAAAATCGATTATGGCGGCGCCGAACCGGCACTTTGCGGGGTTCACAATCAGGCCATGCTGGCCCAGGCGTTCGAAGAGCGTGCGGAGGTGGCGTAGGTGCTCTTCGCGGGACGCGCTGGCGACGAGGATATCGTCCAGATAGACGTAGACAAAATCCAAGTCGCGCAGGATGCTGTCCATCAGTCGCTGGAACGCCTGAGCCGCATTCTTCAGACCGAAGGGCATGCGCAGGAACTCGAAGAGTCCGAATGGCGTGATGACCGCCGTCTTCGGGACATCCTCCGGCCTGACGGGGACCTGATGGTAGCCGCGTATGAGGTTCACCTTCGAGAAGAAGGACATGCCCGCCAAACGGGCGGAAAAGTCCTGAATGTGGGGGACGGGGTAGCGGTCGGGAGTCGTGGCATCATTGAGACGGCGATAGTCCCCGCACGGTCGCCATCCCCCGCCGGGCTTCGGCACGATGTGCAGCGGCGACGCCCAAGCGCTCTCTGAGCGCCGAACGATGCCGAGTCGCTCCAGGGTAGCGAACGCCGCTTTTGCCACCGCCAGCTTCGTCGGCTCGAGGCGGCGTGCCCGGGCGTAGACCGGTGGCCCGACGGTGGGGATGTGATGGGCCACCCCGTGCTTGACGGCCCCCGCCGAGAAGGTGGGCCGCGTGAGGGCCGGGAAGCCGGCGAGGAGGTGGGTGAATGCGTCCGCTGCCGGAAGCGTACAGACCAACGTGGCCGGAACCGAACCATTCGGCAAGCCGCTTGGCAAGTCGCTCGTTGAGCTGCTCGCCGAGCTGGGCAACGCACAAGCGAGCGAGCTGAACGTCTCGGCCTGGACAAGACGTCTGCGCTTGACGTCGACCAGGAGCCCATTAGCGCACAGGAAGTCCTCGCCAAACAGTGGCATGGGCACGTCGGCGGTGACGAACGTCCATCGGAAAACCTGCCCTCCGAACCGCAGAGAGAGGCAGCGTTTTCCGTACGTACGGATGGGTGTCCCGTTCGCGGCAAGCAGCGCGGGGCCCCCACCCGCGGCGTGCTTGTCTGACGTGCCGGCGGGAACGACACTCACCTGCGCTCCCGTGTCGCACAGGTAACGGCACCCGGAGAAGGTGTCCGTTATGAACAGCAGGCTGCTCGAACGGCCGGCGCTCATCGCCACTATTGAGCGCAGGCCCGGGCGTTTCCCGACCTGTTGAAGGAGCATGGCGGATGACACTGCCGAGCTTCGTGGCCGAACTTGGCGTGGAACCAGCACCAGGTGGTGGAGCTGTAGGAGCACGGCTGGCTCCGCCAGGCCGGTGGAGTTGGCGGGTTTCCCCGCGGTGGCGGTTTTCGCCGCGGCGGTGGGCGGGGCATGGCGGCGGTCACGAGGTGCGTATCAGCATGCTGCGTATGCTGTATAAGCTGATGCTGTGGATCAGCAGCATCAGCAGCATTAGCAGCATCAGCCACGAGGGCCGTGACGGCCACGCCGACTCTCGCCCGCGTGTCCGAAGCGGCGAAGTACTTGTCCGCCTCGGCCGCCAATGCTCGGGGTTCCGTTAGCCCGGTCCCGGCCAACGCGAGGCGAACCTGCGCTGGAAGTTGGCGACGGAAAAGCGCCCGGAATAGAGAACCGGGGGCTTCGTCGCCCAACAGTGACAGCATATGGTCCATTCGGACCGACGGGCGCGTGTCACCGAGCTCGGGGAGATCCAGGAGACGGTCGGCCCGTGCGGCGTCCGTGAGGCCGAACGTGGCTAGGAGTAGCCGCTTGAGTGCCTCGTACTTGTGGCCGTCCGGTGGGTGGCGAAGGACGGACACAACTCGAGCGGCTGTGCCGGGCCCGAGGGAGGCGACGACGTGGCAATAGCGCGTGTCATCGCCGGTGAGGCGCCGAAGCTGAAATTGGGCTTCGGCCTGGACGAACCAGACTTCGGCCTGAGCCTCCCAAAATTCGAGAAGTTTGATGAAGTTGGCCATGGCAATGGCGTCGCGTGTGGAAGGATCGCTCCGGCAGATCCAACGTCGAGGGTCACCAGTAAAGCGCGGCGTTACGCGCGCTGCTTGCGAGCAAGGAGGAAGCGGACAAGCGGTAACTTATAAGCGTCTTTATTTCAGGAGCCCACTGTAACACTGGCGCGCTCCGGGCTGCGCGCCCGGTGTATATCATGAGGCCACGCCTACCCCTCGGGCGTGGCCACCGCCCACTTGGTGCGCGGAATGATGTCACCACGCCAGTGGGCTTTTGTGTCCGCCACAGTAGCATGTTTCACATAGATTTGTTTTCAGCGAGCAGAAGTACCCGGCATTGTACGAATAATATATCGATAGTGCCGTGTAGGGCGGAGTGATGCCGCTGTGGGACTTGGGAGGGACCGAGCAAGGTCGCTGTGGGCGGGACCGAGCGAGGTCGCTGTGGGCGGGCCCGGGCGAGGTCGCTGTGGGCGGGCCCGGGCGAGGTCGCTGTGGGCGGGTCCGAGCGAGGCAGCTATGGGCGGGGCCGAGAGAGGTTGCTGTGGGCGGGGCCGAGCGAGGTCTGCGTTAGTGCGTTGCCGTTGCCGTTGCCTGGTATAAAAAGATGGTGCTTGATGCTCTCTGCGTCAAGATACGGACTTGATGTCCGTATCTTTACAACAGACATTCCAATGATGATGATGATAAATGTAATAGCACTCAAGGAAGGCCCACAACTCAAGAGAGTGGAAAAAAACAATAAAATGAACAAAAATACGGGGAAGGAGAAGCAACCACAGAAAATGACAGAAAAATATACCCCAAATATATCCCAAAAAAAATATCCATCTCCTATAGTGCCTTTTTTCTACATTCCCTAAACTCTCCTGCACTCCATCCTCCATCCAGCGTCCTTAAACGTATTTTTAACTCAAAGGTCACAAGAAACTCATTTTGCAATAAATGTTCGTTTCCCATAAATCGTACACTTTCTAAAATCCAATCTCACCCCTCCCCTCCAAATCTTCCCCATCACCCCTCCCCTCCAAATCTTCCCCATCACCCCTCCCCTCCAAATCTTCCCCATCACCCATCCCTTTCAAATCTCCCCCCTTGCCCCCTCCCTCCTAAACTACCCCCTCACCCCTCCCCGCCAAGACGCCCCCTCGCCCCTCCCCTCCTAGACTCCTCCCTCACCCCTCCCCTCCAAATCTCCCCCATATCCCATCCCTTTCAAATCCCTCCCCTTGTCCCTTCCCTCCCAAACTCCCCCCTCACCCCTCCCCTTCAAATCTCCCCACCCTCATTGCTTCTCAATTTCCCCCCTCTCACTCCCACTCCTCAAAGCGTCCTCCCCGCTTGTTCCCACTTCCAACTCTCACCTCAATCTCCCCCAACCTTCTGCCTCGCTCTTCCCCCTCCTCAAATAACACCTCATTGTGCCTCACCCAATCACCATCAAACCTTTTGTCCGCCCCATCCTTCCCTTTCTCCGAGCTATTCTGAAATCTCTGACGCACCTTCAACAGCTCTCCCTACCTCTTCCACCTCTTCCACATCTTACCCTACCCCTCCTCCGCCCTGTTCTGTATCTGATGCTCCCCCTTCCTCTTCATTAACGGTATGGACCTCAAACATCCGGGGCCTTCGTTCAAACTTAACTGATCTCTCCATACAGGTTGCTTCTGTCAAACCAAACGTGAGTGATCTGCTTAACAGAAACTTTCCTCCTTTATGATGTCTCTGATTCCTTAGTATCTCTCCCGGGCTACTCCCTCCTCCGGTATGATAGACCTGAGCCTCGTTCTGGAGGCGGGGTTGCTATCTTTATCAAAAACTCTCTTCCTCACTCGCCCTGCACTGCACTCTCTCCACCTCACCCCCAGGAATACCTCTGGCTACGGCTTCCCCTTCGCTCCCACCTCTTGTTCATATGTGTGTTGTACCGTCCACCAAACAGTGATGACTCCATCTACATCTCGCTGTCTGATAATATGGACCAACTTCTATCTACTCATCCCAACTCTCTCTTCCTCATATGTGGTGATTTCAACTGTCATCATGCCAGTTGGCTGGGTGTGGGTACCTCTCTCACCAGCCATGGCTCCTCAGCAAAGGACTTCTGCGACTCACTGGGACTGACACAATCTGTCAATTTCCCGACCCGGATCTCAGTCAACGGAACATCTTCTCTTCTGGACTTGGTTATGACTAACTTCCCTGAAAATGTCTGCTGCTCTTCTTCTGCTCCAATCGGATCATCTGATCATGTCCTTGTTAAAGTGGACATCTCTCTGACCATCCTCAGAGAGCCTGCTCAGCGTTGACGAGTCTGGCATTTCACTCAGGCCAACTGGCACGGTCTTCAAGCAGCCATCAATCATCTGGACTGGTCTCCCATCTCTACCACCTCTGACATCAACTCATCCTGGGAATTCTTCCAAAGTAAATTGCTCTCTCTCATGCACAGATTTATCCCATCTCGTCTTCAGTTGTCATACCCTTCCTCCCGTCCATGGTACACGGAATCTTGTGGTGAGGCTGTTGCCCAGAAACAACTTGCCTTCGTCTCCTGGAAAGCAAATCCAACGGAAGGAAATCTCATTTCCTTTCACAAAGCCCGAAACAAGTGTGTGTCCACCCTCAGGAGAGCCAGGAAACAATATCTCTCCGTTCTCAAGACCGAACTCTCTTATCTGTCTCCCTCTTCCAAATCCTGGTGGCGTCTGGTCAAATCCGTTTCTGGTGTTTGTTCCCCCTCCATCCCCTCCCTTACCTCAAACGGCTACACAGCTGACTCTGCACGTGAAAAAGCTGAATGCCTCAACTCTGTGTTTGCCTCTAAATCTTGTGTCCCAAACCCATCCCTCTCTGTACCCACCATACCCAGTCGAACCCTGCTGCTCCTGGACTCCGTGTCCTTTCCTCCTGACAAGGTGGAAAAGTTTCTGTCAACCCTCGACTCTGATTCTGCAACTGGACCCGACGGCATCAGCCCTAGGGTCCTAAAATTCTGCTCTGCCGCTCTATCTCACCCTCTCTCTGTTCTCTTCACCCTCTCTTTTGCTCAAGGTCAACTGCCATCTGCTTGGAAATCAGCCAACATCACCGCTTTGCACAAAAAAGGTGCAAAAACAGATCCTAGCAACTACAGACCAATCAGCCTTCTCCCAATTATCAGCAAAGTCATGGAATCCATCATTGCTTCGGATATGAAATCTTTCCTCTTCTCCAATGGCTTGATCTCTGATCATCAATTTGGTTTCAGACCAGGTCACTCTACTCTGGACATGCTGCTTCTGCTGTCTCAACAATGGATGGAGGTCCTCAATGCCAAACAGGAAATTAGAGCTGTCTCCCTCGACATATCACGTGCCTTCGACACGGTCTGGCACCCCGCTCTGCTCACCAAACTCTCCTCCTTTGGTATCCATGGAAATCTCCACGCATGGCTGGCGGACTTCCTCTCTAGTCGTCGTCAACGTGTGGCCCTGAATGGGTTTCTCTCATCTCCTCTTCCTGTTCAGGCTGGAGTTCCCCAAGGCAGTGTTCTGGGCCCCGTGCTTTTTCTGGTCTTCATCAATGATCTCTCTGACTCTCTTGAAAATCCTCTCTATCTCTTCGCTGATGACTCCACTCTCTGCCGCTCCATTCCTCTTCCCTCAGATCGGCAGTCTGCAGCCTCCTCACTCTCTGAAGACTTGGACAAAATCACAGACTGGTCAAACAAGTGGAACATGTCTTTCAATCCTGACAAATCTCACACTCTTACTATGTCTCTCCGAAAAGATCGACTGGACAACCCTCCCATCTACTTTCTCAACAATCCTCTCCAAGAAGTTCTGTCGCTCAAGCTTTTGGGTCTCACTATCTGCCATGATCTTTCTTGGGAAAACCACATTTCCAAGCTGGCCTCCAAAGCCAGTCGCCGACTGGGTATCCTCCGTCGTGCGAAGTCCTTCCTCGGCACACCTGAGCTCCTCACCACATACAAGGCTTTCATCCGCAGCTCAATGGAATACTGTTCTCCCCTATGGGCCGGTGCTCCTGCCTCACACCTAGCTCGGCTTCACGCTGTTGAAACCAAAGCTTTCAGAATTATTGGAATCTCCCGCGATGAAGCTATCTCTGAGGGCCTTTTACTCACTCACCGCAGGCAGGTAGGTGGTCTTTCTGTCTTCTACCGACTCCTCTCCGGCCTTGCACCCCCAGCTCTCTCTGTGCTCTGTCCCCCAAATATTCCTACAGGTCGCACAAGATCTGCCAGCAACCCTCTGATGGTTAAACTGCCGAAATCTCGGCTCTCTGCTCACCTTCACTCTTTCATTCCTCTTTTCTCCCGCCTCTGGAACAAACTCCCTCACTCCCTTCAATCCCACCCCTCCCTCCAGGTCTTTAAAACAGCTGTTCACCACCATCTCTTATCTTCCCTCATCCAAAACCTTGATCTTTTCTACCCCCGCTAATTCACCCCAGATCCACCTTGTTTGAAATTCCAACTTCTTTCCTGGAAGTCCTGGCAGTGTCCATATGTTTTATACCTCTCCCACCGCCCCCTTCCCATGCCCCCCCCCCCAAAGCCCTCGCCCTCTCTCAGATCTCTCGATGTCTCCATGTCTCTCGGTCCCTGCTCTCAAATGTTGTGTTTGTGTCCTTCCCCCTCTCTCCCCATCTTGTCTACCGCTCCCGATGTTATATGTTTATGTGTCGGTTTGTCTTTCTGTGTGATTAATGTTCGCTCTTTCACGAGCCTCGATCTTGTATACAACAACAACAACAACAACAAAAAAAAGAAAAAAAAAAAAGGAAACATTTCCCTTAACTTTACCGTGTTCACCAACTAGCACGACCAGATACAGGACACCAAAATAATTTCCCTTACACATATCGTGTCCACCAACCAGCAAGACCATACCACACCTCTGGATCAAACTGTATTGCAAATATTCAAACGGTTTTTACATGCTGCCGTCTCCTAGCAACCAATGAAATTTTTCAAAAATATTGTAGCTTCACTTTTCACGGAGTATGAGCGTTCTATATATTTTCAATTCAGTGCGCCCGACTCGCTCACGTACTTGATTTGTGGCATAGACATGGCCATTGGGCCTTCACGGTGTAATTTGTGCGAGGCTTTTGTCCGAGTGAGCTTGAGTCGAGAGGGCGAATGTACGGGTCTCCCTTCCCCCACCCGGCAACGCCGGTACTGGAGGACGTCACAGGATCGGTGAGTCTCCAAAATCCGCTTCGTGCTGTTGCGAAGATTCAGGACGATGTCGCGATTGTTGTGCTGCTCTCTGACCATGAGAACGGCAACGTCATTGTTGACTGGCCCTCCCCTTCCCTCCCCCTTCCCCTCCCTTCCCCCTCCACCCTACCCCCTCCCCTTTCCCCCTCCCCCTCCCTTTTCCACCTCCACCTCCCTTTTCCCCCTCCCCCTCCCTTTTCCCCCTCCCCCTCCCTTTTCCCCCGCCCCCCTACCCCTTCCCCTTCCCCTCCCCCATACCCCTTCCCCTCCCCCTCCCCCTCCCCCTCCTCCCCCCTCCCCCTCCCCTCACCCCTCCCCTCCTCCCCCCCTCCACCTCCCCTCCCCCGTCCCCCTTCCCTCCCCCCTCCCCTCCCCCTCCCCCTCCCCCTCCCCCCTCTTCTCCCTCACGTTTATACACGGAATGCCGGGTACTTCCCCCGCCCTCTTCTCCCCTCCCCTCCCCCACTCTCCTCCCCTCCCCCCCTCTCCTCCCCTCCCCCCCCCGTTCCCCTCCCCTCATCTTCCCCTCCCCTCCCCCGCCCGGCAATGCCGGGTACTTCTGCTGGTGTGTGTGTATATATATATATATAAATATATATATATATATAAATATATATATATATATATATATATATATATATATATATACTTATATATATATATACTTATATATATATATACTTATATATATATATACTTATATATATATATACTTATATATATATATACTTATATATATATATATATATATATATATATATATATATATATATATATATATATATATATATATATATATATATATATATATATATATATATGCATATATAATATACATATATAATATACAGTCACGTGAAAAAGTAAGTACACCCCATGTAAATTTTGACTTTTTCAACATATTTCAACATACAGCTATTTTATCTTCATTTCAACAATATTGATAGATAAAGGTGATATAATATAACAAATATCATGAAACATTTACATTTTGTAGTCCATTGTATAATTTAAATAAACATAAATGCAAATTTCACATGTGGAAAAAGTAAGTACACCCCTACATTTATCACTATTTCAAATACCTAAAATTAGAATCAGGTGCACCAGCTCAGGTGCAAATGATTAGAACATCGTTGGAGAGGATCTTGGAGAAACCTGTCTTATTTAAACCTCAGACATTTAGTTTGGTTTGCTCTTTGTTGTTGAAGTGTGCGGCGTCACCATGCCTAGATCAAAAGAGCTCTCTGAGGCCTTCAGAAAGAAGGTCATAGATGCCTACGAGTCTGTAAAGGGATTTAAAAAGATCTCCAAACAATTTGAAATCAATCATTCGACTGTCCGGAAGATCATCTACAAGTGGAGAAGATTCCAAACAACTGCCAACTTGTTCAGGCCAGGCCGCCCCAGCAAGTTCAGCCCGAGAGCAGACCGCAAGATGCTGAAAGAAGTCTCTAAGAACCCCAGAATGTCATCATCGGACCGACAGGTCGCTCTTGCCACTGTTGATGTCAAAGTGCACGAGTCTACCATTAGAAAGAGGCTGCACAAATTTGATCTACATGAGAGGTGTGCCAGGAGGAAACCTTTGCTGTCCAGAAAGAACATCAGGGCAAGACTAAAATTTGCCAATGAACACCGAGGCAAAGACCAGCACTTCTGGAACAATGTGCTCTGGACAGATGAGTCAAAGGTAGAGCTATTTGGCCACAGTACCAGAAGACATGTTTGGCGAAAACCAAAGACAGCATTTGACCACAAGAACCTGATACCAACTGTAAAGCATGGTGGTGGAAATATTATGGTTTGAGGCAGCTTTGCTGCATCAGGGCCTGGGCAGCTCACCATCGTAGAATCCACTATGAATTCTTCATTGTACCAGAGGGTGCTTGAGGATAATGTGAGGCCATCTGTCGGAGAGTTGAAGCTCAACCGAAGGTGTATCTTGCAACATGACAATGACCCTCAACATACCAGTAAATCCAACAAGGAATGGCTGAAAAGAAAGAAATGGAGGGTTCTGGAATGGCCAAGTCAAAGCCCGGCTCTAAATCCCATCGAGATGTTGTGGGGGGATTTGAAACGAGCTGTGCATCCAAGAAACCCCTCAAACATCGCACAGCTGAAAGAATTCTGCATGGAGGAGTGGGCAAAAATTTCTCCCAGTCGATGTCTGAGACTGGTAGACAGTTATAAGAAACGCCTACTTGAGGTTGTTTCTGCCAAAGGGGGCAATACCACCTATTAGAGCCAAGGGTGACTTACTTTTTCCACATGCGAAATTTGCATTTATGTTTATTTAAATTATACAATAGACTACAAAATGTAAATGTTTCATGATATTTGTTATATTATATCACCTTTATCTATCAATATTGTTGAAATGAAGATCAAATAGCTGTATGTTGAAATATGTTGAAAAAGTCAAAACTTTACATGGGGTGTACTTACTTTTTCACATGACTGTATGATGATGGATTGAAGCTCTTCCAGAAGCCTTGACTCTGTATACAAAAAAGAAGACTGCTGATAATTCTAGGTAATCTAACGTGCCTGTTCTTGAACAGACCTGCTTTTGCTCTCATTTTCTGCATTGGAAAGCTGGCTGTGTTTCATGCATATGGACAGGGGTGGGGTAGCCTTACGGAGAAAGGCAGGTTGAGGAGAACAGACAGATAATAAGCAAGAGCAACAGAACAGAATATGAAATACTTGCCACCGGGACTTTGACGTACACTTACTTTAAAATCCAGGTGACAAGTTGGAGAATTCTGCTTTACATTATTGCTTGTCTGAAGTGGGATAAACGTCTTGTGAGGCTTGCAAAATGACCTTCGCTAATCCTTGGCCTGTTTAGCCTTCCAAAAAACGTGTAGGCTGCTCGATAGCTACATTGTCTGTGTACCATGTCCTGGAAATGCATATTATACTTGCAGACGAGATGGGATAAGCCAATGTACAAGAGACAGAGCAGCCTTTTATGAAAGCTTTCTCAGGTGAAGTCAACGTTGGATGCAGATGAAATGGAAGACCAATCCTTTTTGTTGTTGCTGCTGTTGCATAGCCCCGGCCAGTTCTCTCTCAAACAAGTCGGCGGCACAGAGTCGATCGATCTCCCAGGAACGACCCAGAGATCCGCCATATCCAGGATGGTGTACCCCCCCCCCACCCCCCACTTCACAAAGTCAGAGCAACAACAGTTTTTTTGTGTGTTTTTTTTGTATACGAGATCGAGGCTCATGTAAGAGCTAACATTAATCACAAAAAAACACCGGACACAAAACATACAATAAAGGGAGCGGGAGTCAAGATGGAGAGAGAGAGAGGGAAGCACACAAGTACAGCAGCAGAGAACAGGGACATCGGGAGATCTGTGGGAGGAAGAGGGCTTGGGGGGGACGAGGCATGGGAAGGGGGGATGGGGGTGTGAGAGGTATAAAACACACGGACACTGCAAGGACTTCCAGGAAAGAAGTTGGTATTTCAATAAAGTGGATCTGGGGTGAATTAACAGGGGTAGAAAAGATCAAGGTTTTGTATGGGGGAAGATAAGAGTTGGTGGTGAACAGCTGTTTTAAAGACCTGGAGGGAGGAGTGGGATTGAAGGGAGTGGGGAAGTTTGTTCCAGAGGCGGGAGAAAAGAGGAATGAGGGAGTGAAGGTGAGCAGAGAGCCTTGATTTTGGCAGTTTAACCATCAGAGGGTTGCAGGCAGATCTTGAGCGACCTGTAGGAATATTTGGGGGACAGAGCACAGAGAGAGCTGGGGGGAGCAAGGCCGGAGAGGAGTCGGTAGAAGACAGAAAGACCACCAACCTGCCTGCGGTGAGTGAGTGAAAGGCCCTCAGAATCAGCTTCATCGCGGGAGCTTCCAATGATTCTGAAAAGACGAGTTAGACGATTTAGAAAGAAGAGAGAGGGAGACGAGAGGGAAAGGGCCGGTCCATGGAGACCGATCGGCACTCTGGCCGTGCCACTGCCCTGACAAATCTGGGTGGCAGGGAAGAATGGGGAAGATTTGGCCCCTAACTTACTTGCGTTGGGGGGTACAACCACCGCCCTTTTGTCGTAGGGCACATTGCTGCCACTGCCAGTGAGCATGTAGGGGTTAACAGTTGTTGTGTTTTCCTTCACTGCAAGTCTGGTTTCATGTCACTATGACAGAGAAAGAGAGAGGCATGACAAAAAGCCATTTTTCAAATGTGTCCTTGTTTTTTTTATAAAGCAATAAAGACTCACATAAAAGCTTCTGAAATAAGATTGCAAACTCACCAAAATAGATTGAAAATAGGCAAGATCACGTCGTCCAACTGTACCTACAGCAAGTAGAATCCATTACAGACAGACTTGGGTTATGCAAAGGAGATGAGCAGCTGTTGTGTTGGTCAGAAATAGTTTTCAACACAACATTACTGGAAAGGCGATGCCACATAATCGTTTTGTAATATACTATGATTATTACCATTGAGTCCAATAATTCATAAATATTCCATTGAGTGTTCCACAATTTGTTAAATTATTTGAAATTTATTTCACTGAAACAAATTCCAAATCTAAATTTGCTTGTGTGAAAATCCATACAGTTGACGTCAATTCAAATACTTCATGCATCTATCCAGATGCGTCTATCAGCAAAGTCATGGAATCCATCATTGCTTCGGATATCAAATCCTTCCTTTTCACCAATGGCTTGATCTCCGATCATCAATTTGGATTCAGACCTGGTCACTCTACTCTGGACATGCTGCTTCTGCTGTCTCAACAATGGATGGAGGTCCTCAATGCCAAACAGGAAATTAGAGCTGTCTCCCTTGACATATCACGTGCCTTCGATACGGTCTGGCACCCCGCCCTGCTCACCAAACTCTCCTCCTATGGTATCCATGGAAAGCTCCTCGCATGGCTTACGGACTTCCTCTCTGGTCGTAGTCAACGTGTGGCCCTGAATGGATTTCTCTCATCTCCCCTTTCTGTTCTGGCTGAGTTCCCCAAGGTAGTGTTCTGGGCCCTGTGCTATTTCTGGTCTTCATCAATGATCTTTCCGACTCGCTGGAAATCCTCTCTATCTCTTTGCTGATGACTCCACTCTCTGCCGCTCCATTCCTCATCCCTCAGATCGGCAGTCTGCAGCCTCCTCACTCTTTGCAGATCTGGACAAAATCATAGACTGGTCAAACAAGTGCAACTTGTCTTAAATCCTGACAAATCTCACACTCTTACGATGTCTCTCCGAAAAGACCGGACTGGACAACCCTCCCATCCACTTCTCAACAATCCTCTCCAAGAAGTTCTGTCGCTCAAGCTTTTGGGTCTCACTATCTGCCATGATCTTTCTTGGGAAAACCACATTTCAAGCTGGCCTCCAAAGCCAGTCGCCGTCTGGGCATCCGCCGTCGTGCGAAGTCCTTCCTTGGCACACCTGAGCTCCTCACCATATACAAGGCTTTCATCCGCAGCTCAATGGAATACTGTTCCCCCCTCTGGGCTGGTGCTCCTACCTCACACCGAGCTCGGCTTCACGCTGTTGAAACCAAAGCTTTCAGACTCATTGGAATCTCCCGTGATGAAGCTAACTCCGAGGGCCTTTCACTCACTCACCGCAGGCAGGTTGATGGTCTTTCTGTCTTCTACCGACTCCTCTCCGGCCTTGCTCCTCCAGCTCTCTCTGTGCTCTGTCCCCCAAATATTCCTACAGGTCGCACAATATCTGCCAGCAACCCTCTTGTGGTTAAACTGCCAAAATCTAGGCTCTCTGCGCACCTTCACTCCTTCATTCCTCTTTTCTCCCGCCTCTGGAACAAACTCCCCCACTCCCTTCAATCCACTCCTCCCTCCAGGTCTTTAAAACAGCTGTTCACCACCATCTCTTATATTCCCAATCCAAAACCTTGATCTTTTCTACCCCCGCTAATTTTTCACCCCAGATCCACTTTTTGAAATTCCAACTTCTTTCCTGGAAGTCCTTGCAGTGTCCATATGTTTTATACTCTCCCACCTCCCCCCAAGCCCTCTCCCTCCCACAGTTCTCTCGATGTCCTTGCTCTTAAATGTTGTGTTTGTGTCCATCCTTCCCCTCTCTCCCATCTTGTCTACCGCTCCCCTTATTTTGTGTTTTATGTGTCGGTTTGACTTTTTGCGTGATTAATGTTAGCTCTTTCACGAGCCTCGATCTTGTATCCCCCCAAAAAAAAAAAAAGAGAAAAAAAAGATGACCACGACTTGTGGTTTTCACCCACTGTGAGACTTTCTGGAAAACATTCGGCCACAAGAAGCAATCAATACTTTTATGTGGAACATCTTATATATAGGCACACTCCATAATGAATGAGAAAGGAGCCCCTGGATCAAAGATTACATAAATCAAAACATCTGAAAATGCTTCTCTATTCAATCTAAGAAAATCACAGCTTCATCTTGGAGAAAGAAAAACCAATAAGGATACTTTGTGCCCTGTGTGGCCATGATAAGATTTCTGACATCAACCTGCAGAAGTTATAATCAAGAGCTGCAATAACGATAAAAAAAAATTGGAAGGGAGAAAGATGTTGAGGAAAATAGGGTATCTTTGCAGAGAAGATTAGCAATGGAGGTTTGGAAGAATCGTGACGGGATTGAACTCATGTTTTCTCTCTTACTACAGATGATCACTTTTACTCCTGTTGATGTCATGAATCCTCTGATCAACATATCTATTGATATACTGATGTGATTATGTGTCTCCTTGTTCCTTTCTGTTAGTAACAGTTAGTTTGTCCACCTTCAGCCTTCACTTCTTCCATCAGCTGAGACCTCTGTGTTTAATGAGGAGAAGAAAGAAACACTTTGTGATGAAGACTTCTTTGTACTCATTGGCTGAGAGTGCGGCTATGCCACTGATGCAATGCCCTCTGTTCATTAGGACAGGAATTTGGCACGGTGCCTGGGATAGCTCGCCTACTCTTCACGAAGGACACCATATGAGATCTTTAACGTTCACCAACTAAATCGGCAGACGGGACGGGGACACCCGTTTGACGTAATTCGAGGGACAATACACATTGATGAATCACCTGCCTGTGAAACACCAGGATGGTAGTTTATAGCTGGGTCGGGATTCAAACCCAGGCTAGACAGTTTCGAGGCAAATGTGCGTACGTCTGGGCCAGTGAGAAGATGTTCAAAGTTCTGCATTTTTTTTGCAAGAATAAAACGCAAGTGGCTTCGTCCATAGGCATTTGAAAATTCTCTCAAACATTTCCAATCGATTCAGAAACAGTATAACGAGGCTGGCCATTATCCACATTTCATTTCCAGCCCTCTTTTCCCTTTCATGCCAACTCTATGAGCTGTGATGGAGGAGTTTATACTGCATTTGCCAACCACAATCTATATATATAAAACACAGTTTGTTGTGTGTGTAATGTTGCCGGTAGACTCCTAAACGGAGAGGCTCACGTACTTGATATTTGGCACAGACATGGCCATTGAGCCTGGGAAGAACATGGCCGACCTAAAAATTTTATTCATATATTTTTTTTCCATATGTTTACCTCAGCGCATTTCAGCGAGGAATATTATGCACCGAATCTGACCGGTGGCAGAGCAGCGCGCTGATTCGCTCAGAGCGATAACTTGATGTTCCTTGCCACCATAAACTCACAGTTACGCGTTCGCACGTAATTCAGAGCGAAAAGCGATTGCGTTTTTTCACATTTCAGCGAGGAACATTGCCATTCACACCACATAGGTTTTTTTTCTTTCATCTTTAGATCCATATTTTTATCAGCGAATCTGAATCGGTGGCAGAGCAGCGCGCTGATTCGCTCATTCGCGCTCATTGATAACGATCACGATCACGATCACGTGATGACTTGATCACGAATGATGTTCGTGACGCGATCACGTGATGTTCCTTGCCGCCAGCAAGTAGCATAGATGTTATTTTAGCATGATTAGCATTTAGCATGATTTAGCATGATTTAGCATAGATAGTAGCATGTTTCACATAGATTTTTTTCAGCGAGGAATATTATACACGGATTCTGACCGGTGGCAGAGCAGCGCGCTGATTCGCTCAGAGCGATCACGTGATGTTCCGAATAAGCACAATCAATTGAGTGTGCCGCATGAGTCTGCGATAAGTGTTTAAAGTAAAGTTATAAAAAATTAAAAAAATGTTAACGTGCCGTTGTTAGCCTATTCATGTATAGTTTGTGTTGTATTTAGCTGTGGCTGAGCTAAGATGCAGCTGAACTTCAGAGTCGTTGACTCTGGTATCCTTTGACCTCTTAATCACCTTGCTCCATTGGGACAAATCCAAGTAATAAGCGCATCGGCAGGTAAATCCACCGGAGCGAGGTGAAACACCTCTCAGGTTGAAATAATGTGAGTTATTCCAACCCCGCCGCCAGTTGGCTTCACTTTTCACGGAGTATGAGCGTTCTATATATTTTCAATTCAGTGCGCCCGACTCGCTCACGTACTTGATTTGTGGCATAGACATGGCCATTGGGCCTTCACGGTGTAATTTGTGCGAGACTTTTGTCCGAGTGAGCTTGAGTCGAGAGGGCGAATGTACGGTCTCCCTTCCCCCGCCCGGCAACGCCGGTACTGGAGGACGTCACAGGATCGGTGAGTCTCCAAAATCCGCTTCGTGCTGTTGCGAAGATTCAGGACGATGTCGCGATTGTTGTGCTGCTCTCTGACCATGAGAACTGCAACGTCATTGTTGACTGGCCCTCCCTTCCCTCCCCCTTCCCCCTACCCCCTCCGTCCTCCCCTCCCCCTCCCTTTTCCCCCTCCCCTCCCTTTTCCCCATCCCCTTCCCCTTCCCCCTCCCCTTCCCTTCCCCCTCCCCCTCCCCCCTCCCCTCTTCCCCTCCCCCTCCCCCCTCCCCTCCCCACTCCCCCCCCCCGGCCCTTTCCCTCCCCCCTCCCCCTCCCCCCTCCCAACCCTCTCCTCTCCCATCCCTCCCCCCCTCTCCTCCCATCCCCCTCCCCCTCCCCCCCTCACGTTTATACACTGAATGCTGGGTACTTCCCCCCCCCCTCCTCTCCCCTCCCCCCCTCTCCTCCCTCCCCCCCTCTCCTCCCTCCCCCCCCCTCTCCTCCCCTCCCCCCCCCGTTCCCCACCCCTCCTCTTCCCCCCTCCCCTCCCCCACCCGGCAATGCCGGGTACCTCTGCTAGTCTATATATATAAAACACAGTTTGTGTGTGTAATGTTACCGGTAGACTCCTAAACGGAGAGGCTCACGTACTTGATATTTGGCACAGACATGGCCATTGAGCCTGGGAAGAACATGGCTGACCTAAATATTTATTTCATGAAAATTTTTTCCCATATTTTTACCTCAGCGCATTTCAGCAAGGAATATTATGCACCGAATCTGACCGGTGGCAGAGCAGCGCGCTGATTCGCTCAGAGCGATCACGTGATGTTCCTTGCTGCCATTAACTCAGTTACGCATTCGCACGTATTTCAGAGCGAAAAGCGATTGCGTTTTTTCACATTTCAGCGAGGAACATTGCCATTCACACCACACTAGGTTTTTTTTTCTTTCATCTTTAGATCCATATTTTTTATCAGCGAATCTGAATCGGTGGCAGAGCAGCGCGCTGATTCGCTCATTCGCGCTCATTGATAACGATCACGATGACGTGATGACGTGATCACGAATGATGTTCGTGATGCGATCACGTGATGTTCCTTGCCGCCAGCAAGTAGCATAGATTTTATTTTAGCATGATTAGCATTTAGCATGATTTAGCATGATTTAGCAAAGATAGTAGCATGTTTAACATAGATTTTTTTTCAGCGAGGAATATTATACACGGATTCTGACCGGTGCAGAGCAGCGCGCTGATTCGCTCAGAGCGATCATGTGATGTTCCGAATAAGCACAATCAATTGAGTGTGCCGCATGAGTCTGCGATGTGTTTAAAGTAAAGTCTCCATGGACCGGCCCCTTTCCCTCTCGTCTCCCTCTCTCTTCTTTCTAAATCGTCTAACTCGTCTTTTCAGAATCATTGGAAGCTCCCGCGATGAAGCTGATTCTGAGGGCCTTTCACTCACTCACCGCAGGCAGGTTGGTGGTCTTTCTGTCTTCTACCGACTCCTCTCCGGCCTTGCTCCCCCCAGCTCTCTCTGTGCTCTGTCCCCCAAATATTCCTACAGGTCGCTCAAGATCTGCCTGCAACCCTCTGATGGTTAAACTGCCAAAATCAAGGCTCTCTGCTCACCTTCACTCCCTCATTCCTCTTTTCTCCCGCCTCTGGAACAAACTTCCCCACTCCCTTCAATCCCACTCCTCCTCCAGGTCTTTAAAACAGCTGTTCACCACCAACTCTTATCTTCCCCCATACAAAACCTTGATCTTTTCTACCCTGTTAATTCACCCCAGATCCACTTTATTGAAATACCAACTTCTTTCCTGGAAGTCCTTGCAGTGTCCGTGTGTTTTATACCTCTCACACCCCCATCCCCCCTTCCCATGCCTCGTCCCCCCCAAGCCCTCTTCCTCCCACAGATCTCCCGATGTCCCTGTTCTCTGCTGCTGTACTTGTGTGCTTCCCTCTCTCTCTCCATCTTGACTCCCGCCTCCCTTTATTGTATGTTTTGTGTCCGGTGTTTTTTTGTGATTAATGTTAGCTCTTACATGAGCCTCGATCTCGTATACAAAAAAAACACACAAAAAAACTGTTGTTGCTCTGACTTTGTGAAGTGGGGGGGTGGGGGGGGGGGGGTACACCATCCTGGATATGGCGGATCTCTGGGTCGTTCCTGGGAGATCGATCGACTCTGTGCCGCCGACTTGTTTGAGAGAGAACTGGCCGGGGCTATGCAACAGCAGCAACAACAAAAAGGATTGGTCTTCCATTTCATCTGCATCCAACGTTGACTTCACCTGAGAAAGCTTTCATAAAAGGCTGCTCTGTCTCTTGTACATTGGCTTATCCCATCTCGTCTGCAAGTATAATATGCATTTCCAGGACATGGTACACAGACAATGTAGCTATCGAGCAGCCTACACGTTTTTTGGAAGGCTAAACAGCCAAGGATTAGCGAAGGTCATTTTGCAAGCCTCACAAGACGTTTATCCCACTTCAGACAAGCAATAATGTAAAGCAGAATTCTCCAACTTGTCACCTGGATTTTAAAGTAAGTGTACGTCAAAGTCCCGGTGGCAAGTATTTCATATTCTGTTCTGTTGCTCTTGCTTATTATCTGTCTGTTCTCCTCAACTGCCTTTCTCCGTAAGGCTACCCCACCCCTGTCCATATGCATGAAACACAGCCAGCTTTCCAATGCAGAAAATGAGAGCAAAAGCAGGTCTGTTCAAGAACAGGCACGTTAGATTACCTAGAATTATCAGCAGTCTTCTTTTTTGTATACAGAGTCAAGGCTTCTGGAAGAGCTTCAATCCATCATCATACAGTCATGTGAAAAAGTAAGTACACCCCATGTAAAGTTTTGACTTTTTCAACATATTTCAACATACAGCTATTTGATCTTCATTTCAACAATATTGATAGATAAAGGTGATATAATATAACAAATATCATGAAACATTTACATTTTGTAGTCTATTGTATAATTTAAATAAACATAAATGCAAATTTCGCATGTGGAAAAAGTAAGTCACCCTTGGCTCTAATAGGTGGTATTGCCCCCTTTGGCAGAAACAACCTCAAGTAGGCGTTTCTTATAACTGTCTACCAGTCTCAGACATCGACTGGGAGAAATTTTTGCCCACTCCTCCATGCAGAATTCTTTCAGCTGTGCGATGTTTGAGGGGTTTCTTGCATGCACAGCTCGTTTCAAATCCCCCCACAACATCTCGATGGGATTTAGAGCCGGGCTTTGACTTGGCCATTCCAGAACCCTCCATTTCTTTCTTTTCAGCCATTCCTTGTTGGATTTACTGGTATGTTGAGGGTCATTGTCATGTTGCAAGATACACCTTCGGTTGAGCTTCAACTCTCCGACAGATGGCCTCACATTATCCTCAAGCACCCTCTGGTACAATGAAGAATTCATAGTGGATTCTACGATGGTGAGCTGCCC